>NC_046170.1:30091743-30439243 GCF_011064425.1 Rattus rattus
AAGTGTCACTTTGATTTGTAAACTCTGTTGCCAGGTACCTTTTACAACTCTACAAACTAACAAATTCACTCTCCTAACAATATGAGAAGTTGAAGAGGGCAGATGGGGAAGTGGGGCCTAGAGACATTAGGGAGTTTGTCTAAAAAGGCTTAGCTAGGAAGTCAAGTGCAAATCTGAGATTTGAACCCAGGCCGTTTGTCTTCCAAATCCAAAAATACTCATTTTTTCCTATGTGGCCTCTTTAAAAGAGAAAAGGGTGGAAGCACAATTCAAACTACCAAGAACCTTAAGACAGGAGAGTTTGGAAATAGACATAAAACGGTGAGCCAGGCAGCAAGCAACCTTATTTATGGTTTTGTTTTGGCGCACCAGTTATCTGCCACTGGCAGAAGTGGCTGTGTTCCTCTGCAGGGGACACAGCTTTCTGTCCAGAGCAGCCTGAGCCTCTGAGCTTAGTCTCCTCGGCCTCTAACCATAGCTGATCTCCTCGGCCACCTAGCACACTGTCCTGACAAAGCTATAGAGCCACGTGAGTGTGCTGTGGGCTTCCTCAGGACAGGGCCCTGGGTTCGCATTGCCACAGACACTCTCCCCTCCTCTCAGACACCCCCTTCCTCACCCTTCAGCACTTACACCAAAGCAGGAGCTGGCTAGCCACACCTCGTCTGCACCTCTCCCTCCCCGGACATTGTCCTCTGTGTTCTGTAACCACATCCCATCACAATCACTCTTTTCAAGGTCAGGGTGACTTCTCATCACACATAAGACCCCAAGCTCATTTCATAGAGCCCCTTCTGCTGACCTCTGTCCACATTCCACATTCATGGGGCTCCTTCCTTGGTTTCCAGTATGTCCCAGCATTCCTCATCACGTTCCTCGGGTCCTTCACATTTTCCTAATAAGTTTCTGGATATCTTCAGGCACTTATCAGTTTTCATTTACCCCAAGCCTCCTTGTGCAAATGCACGTCTTTGTTTGCTTATAGAGAACACATAAGAGGTATTCCATAGGTAGAGTTATGACCAGTCTCTGTGTGGTATGGAGAGGACAGATAGTTATAGCTCGCTTTGACTAACCTCCAGTGTCGGTTAAGGGATGTCCCTACATTTCTAGAGAGGAAGCCAGTCACCCTTCAGAGGTAAAGGCAGAGTTGTCAGGGAACAAAGAGCAGAACCTTTGCAGGCCCAGAATAGAACAGCGCAGCCGTAGCACAGGTTCGTGCACACTAATGGTGAGGTGTGGGTGGGAACAGCACCTGAAGGCCAGCTGCGGAGGACTCTGCACGCCAGTGTGAGCTCCTCATATGCACACTCAGAGTTACTGTGCAATCAGATACAGGCACGAGCATGGAACCGGGACACCAGCATACAGGAATAGATAGTAAAATGATTGCTTGCATAAGAATCCCCAAACAGCCACTCACCCAATGGTGTTTGAGATGAGCAACTCCAGGAGGGTGAATTCTCACAGCACCACAGAGAGAACACTTGCCATCTAGAGTCCTAGGTGACATCTGATATGCAGTCTCTGAGGCAGTTGATGCTGCTCCATTCTGATTTGCTTGCTTCTTTTTACAGCCCGCACTTTACCTCAGTTTCCTCGTGCATGAGAAAGAATCGTCTACCTTTTTATATCTACTTTAGAGAGAATATTTAAAAGGTAGTCCAAGAGTCTTCATTCATAGATATGACTATAGCCGGTCTTTTAATGGTATGAGTATAATTCAAATGACAAACTTAAAGATTTTCTTTTAAAATTTTAATTATGTATATGTGGAGGTGGTGCGTGTGAGTCTGTAGGTGCGGGTGCTGGTAAGGTCTGTAGAGTTCAGGTAGGCAGGAGCCTCCCAATATGGGTTCCAAGAGTGGAACTGGCATCCTCTGTAAGAACAACATGCACTCTAGTCTCTGAACCATCACTAAGCCCCAACTAACTTAATTTTAAAGAGAACACCAAAAGCATAAAATGACCTTGCGACGTAGGAGTCCAATCTTCAAGCATTTAAGACATCAGACAATTGAGTTCTCCCAAGAGTTTCCCTTGGTCATAATTCCTGAGGGTTTCCCTGATGCTGAATAATACATCGTGTATTTACATGAAAACTGACCGCTGTCCCCTTGACCTGACCATGTCTGACTTTCCCGACACAGGCAATCCTGTCCAACAAAGGCAGCATCGATGCCCTCTTCAACGTCATCCCCAAAACTTCAGCCTTGGGGGCCTGCTTTGTTTTCAATCCTAAAGAAGGCATCATTGAACCGAGTGGGGTCCAAGCCGTCCAGATCTCCTTCAGTTCCACCATCCTGGGGCACTTCGAAGAAGAGTTCCTGATCGATGTCAACGGGTCCCCTGAGCCCGTGAAACTGACCATTAGGTATGGTACATTCGTAACTAAGGTAGAAACTGACTGGAGTTTTCCCTTATACTTTCTAGAGCTACAAAAATTAGCTCGTAACTTAGATGTTCATAGTTGTTGATATGAAGCCTCAGCCCAGGGGAATGTTTTAAATGCCCACCAGAGTTTCTTTCCACATCAGATGTCCCTGTAATGTGGATGCAGATACACTATCTTGACATCTGGTTTTCCTATAAGTTATCACCTATCAGATAAGGATTTAAACTCAGTGGTTCTCAACCTGTGGGTCGTGACTACTTTGAGGATGGCATACCAGATATCCTACCTATCAAATATTTACATTGCAATTCACAACAGTAGCAAAATTATAGTTATGAAGTAGCAATGAAATGATTTTGTGACTGGAGGTCCCAGTGGTATTGCGTGGACTACATACACCCTGTGTTTTAAGCTGTTTGGAGAAAATGAGTTATTGTGGTAGCTCCAGGAATCAGCCTGTCTCCTTGACAACAGCTCTGCCGATTCTCACAGTTTCTCTAAACCTTCTCATTCATTTTCATCATATGGAAATTCTGTAAACAATCTTATTTTTAATGCCCTCAAGCACTGCCCAAGTGACCACTTATTAGTTTGTTTGCCCAGGCTAGACACCTACAGCTTTTATGACAGAAGTTTTGGGGGGCTTTTCTCACTGTTTGTGGTAACTGATAGTCATGAATAGAACTTGTCCTTGGGTTTTGAAAAAAGTCTGTTTTTGCAGCCCAATAAGATGATATTGACCATTGCTGCTTAAAAAGGCCATTTCTCCCAAATAGAAAGATCACACCTTCAAAACACAGCTGCCCAACTCTGGATGCTGGTCACAAGAGGGTCTTTAAATACATGAAAATCTCTCTTATGATGGCTGATATCAGGGCCCGTCCTTCTACAAACTGATGTGTCTCTTGGAGCCTGGGATAGCAAAGGAAGGAGACATGATGTTGTTTTTGTAAAAAAAAAAAAAAAAAAAGTATTGATCTCATGATATCTACTAAAAATTTAGAATCTCGAGATCAGCTCAAAGGCTTTTATTCTCAAACCTTTTATTCTTAAACTCACTCAAGAACTCCTGTTATTGTCTAGATTGTGTCCCCAGACTTTCAGATATTGAGTCTTAGCATCTCAGAATGCGACTGCTCTTGGAGATGAGACCCTTAAGTAGGTAATTAGGTTAGGATGAGGTCATAGGGTTGGACTGTAATCCAATAGAAGTGGATTAGAAGTGAAGATTAGGACATAGACATACAGAAAAAGGCATAAAGTAGAGATGCCATCTACAGCTAAAGCCAGAAACCCTTGGGGAAAAAAACAACTATTGCCAAGGCCCACCTTCCAAGGACAGAAATGAATTTCTATCATTTCCTGTTCAGTTTTTGGTGGTGGTGGTGGTGGTTGTTGTTGTTGTTGCTTCTGCTGCTGCTGCTGCTGCTGTTGTTGTTGATGTTGTTGTTGTTGTTGTTGCAGACAGTCCTTAATAACTAAGGAAGGCAAATGGTCATACCTCACACCATGCCTGGGGACTTAGTCCATCTCAATTAGGATTTTCTTAAAATCTCAAGGCTTATCTGAAACACTCTCAAGCCATCTATAATTTTCCCCCAATTATCCATGTTGGTATCCATGGTATCCAGGCATGGTGTTGCACGTCTGTCATCCCAGGACTTGGGAGGTAGAGGCAGGAGGATTAGGAGTTCAAGATCATCTTTGGCTACATGGCAAGTTGGAGGTCAACCTGGGCTCCATGAGACCCTGTCTTTGAAAAACTATTAAAAATTAGAGTTGTTTCACAAATGGTTGAAAGCACAGACTCCTCTGGAAGGTGCAGCAGACTTGCACTGATCCATAGCTTACACCCTTCAGCATCTGTACCACATGAGAAGGGTTGGGGACACCTTTCCACAGCATGAGCAATCAGCCCATTTCTTGTGTCCCTAACAATTCACACCTCACATCTCATGGCAAGTTGTTCATCCGGTCCCTTGAGGGTCCTTTATCATCCATCAGCAGATCAAACTTTCTGACTTCATTGTCAAGAATCATATCCTCTGACAACACCCAACGGCCAACATGGTTCCCCACAAACACACAGTGCAGATGCTTACAGGTCTGCTCTTTTGTGGGCTTAAGACAAAGAATAGCCTTTATGACTATGGACAGCAATAATCCTTAACAACAAACCACCAAACCAACCTATAAAAAGATTAAACACCAGGATCAGAGGGATTTTTTACCCCTAGAAAGTCAAGGCTGGATCACATAGCAAAATAAGCCAGCATGGCATAACATTAGTGACGTATAATACCACAGAATAAAAGAGAAATCCAAAAGGTTATCTTCAGCACATATAAAAGGGCATTTGCCAAAACCCGCCAGGGTTCCGTGATTTGAAAAGGAAAAGAGATCAAGAGCTTAATAATATACAGACATTTCCTCAGCATGAATCAGAGACCCAAACTCAAGAGCCGATGCTATGAGACTGCTCACAGCAGGCACACATAGATACACATGGCCTTGGATTAGACAGTGGTGTCTCAGACAAGACACCTAAGCACAAGCAAACAAAGGCAAGTAAATAAAGTGACTTCATCAAAGCGTAAGAAGATGTGTGCTTCGGTGTGCACTACCGAGCCAAGTGGGAGACTGTATTAGCAATTCGCATATCTGATAAGGGAATTCTAACTAATATATACAGAAACAATGAATAAGAATATAAATAATGAAATTTAAAACCACACAGAGCTTTTAAGACACTGATCTCAAAAAGCATAGAGGTCTGAGCGATATCATGGTTGGGGACATGTATATCAAGAGGGTCCACCGCACCATCGTGTAGTTGGTCATAGGCAACAAAATGGAGAATGAGCACCGGCAAGGATTTGGAGCCTTGGAGTGTGCGCATGTTGATGATGGTGTGACAGTTGGTACTGACTGTCAACAAGACCCAGAATTCCTAGCAGACAGATCTCTAGACCTTCTGGGGTAGAGTTTCTAGATTGCATTTATTGAGGTAAAAAGACCCAGTCTAACTGGGCTGGGATCTCAGGCTGAGTGAGGAGAAAGATCCCTAACTGCAGATGTAACGTGACAAGAAGCCTCATGTTCCTGCTGCCGTGCCTTCCCCACCATGGTGGGCTGTGATCTTAAACTGGGAGCCAAAATAATGGCTCCCTTTCTTAAGTTGCTTTTTGTACAGATATTGTATTACAGCATTGGGAAACCAAATGAATACTGATGGAAATATAAGACATTGCAGCCAGTATAAATAATAGTCCTGTCCTTACCTGAAATAAATGAACACTGATCCAACAAGTCTATCAGCGTATATACTCAGAAGAAATGAAGGCATACACCCATATGTAAACTTGTACATGAATGTTTATAGAATCATTATTTATACTGGGCAAAGATAAGCAAAATATGATACACTATTCATGAAATTTTATCAGCCACAAAATGGGGTGAACAAAAGAAAGACACATGGCTGCATGCTATGACGTGGTATAGTGGGTGAGCCTTAAAAGCTCAACCAGTGAAAACAGCCAGTCACATGCATATGTAACACATGCACACGCAGACAACATACATTACATGATTCCTATTCCATGAAAAGTTGAAAACGAGCAAATCAGGATAACAAACGGCGGAGGGTGACAGCTAGGGAATATGGATTTCCTTTTGGGGCACCGAACATGTTCTACAATTGGGCTTATCATATGATACATCCTGTAGGTAGACAAATGCTGTTGATTTGTATGTACACTTTAAATGGGTGAGATGTGAATGTATGTAAGTTATGTCTCAGTGACACTGTATTTAAAACATCAAATGAGTGTTCTGTCATTTCCTGGATATAGTTTTTTTTTTTTAAGATTTTATTTATTTTATATGTGAGTACACTGTTGCTATCTTCAGACACACCAGAAGAGGGGATCAGATCCCATTACAGATGGTTGTGAGCCACCATGTGGTTGCTGGGATTTGACCTCAGGACCTCTGGAAGAGCGGTCAGTGCTCTTAACCACTGAGCCATCTCTCCAGCCCCTGGGTATACTTTTTTAATTATGTGTATGAGCGCCTGTAGGTGCATGCACGTGAGCTTGCAGAGGTCAGAAGAAGGTGTCAGATCTTCTGGACCTAAAGTTACAGGCAGTGGTGAGCTGCTCAACTTGGGTGCTGGGAACGGATCCCAAGTTCTCTGAGGGAGTAGCAGGTGCTCTTAACCACGGAGCTGTCTTTCCAGCCACACAGATTGATTTTTTTTAAATCTCAAACCTCAATAGCATAAAGTAGAAGTTCATGTCACTAGCAGTGAGTGGACAGTCAAGGTGACCTGAGGTTCTCTACCGTGCATAGTAGGATTTTACAGTCTCATAAGCCAACTTGAACTAAAACCTCAGTTGCTCTCCAGGGGTTAAGTCTCTCTCTCTTTCTCTGTCTCTCTCTTTCTCTTTCTCTGTCTCTCTCTCTCTGTCTCTGTCTGTCTCTCTCTCTCTCTGTCTCTCTCTGTCTCTCTGTCTCTCTGTCTCTCTCTCTCTCTCTCTCTCTCTCTCTCTCTCTCTCTCTCTCTCTCTCTCACCACCCCCTTGGACCACTTCCTCCCAGTTTCCACTCCACTGTCTCTTTAATGTTTATCTCCCTCAATGAAAAGGAAAAGTCAATTATGCAAAGAATGCTGGGAGCTTTATCCCTAAACAGATTCCCAGTTACTAAGAGAGGAAAATAAAACCCCTGCATCGCTTTCCTTGCCACGTTACCTCCCCTCACTGAGTGCTGCGTGTGTTTGAAGTATTCTAGCACATTAAACCTTGCACAATGATTAGGAAATCCATGAGCCACTGGTGTCACAAGTAAATGTCTAGTTATATGAATATAATACACACAAGATCATGTTTCCATCCCTGTGTTATGGTTATGATTCACATATTACTTAGAGGGATAAAACCTTTCTTGGGGTCCCTGTCTCAAGTGATCCCTATGAAGTTAATAGTGTAGATTCTAGAATTTTTCTTATTCTTTTATTATCAGGTACCCTGCCCTGACTCCACGTATTTTGGGCTAGTATACCTTATAAGAGAACAAATACACGTTTGCTCTTTCTAATGATCATTTACTTACATGACATAATGTTTTAAGTGATTGAATAAACTATGATATGAAGTTGATGGAGCTTTAAATCCTATCCCAGTGAGCAATCTCGTTCTCTCTCTCTTCTGGCACATGTAATTTTATTAAGTTTTATCTATTGCATAGACATGCTTCGAAATTTAAATTGCCTCACTCGCATGCTAATCCAATCAGTCTTAGTCTTTGAAATGATCCCATTAGCAGGTTTTCGCGTTGCTGGACAGCTGGGTAATATCCTGTTAGAATTCGTGTGACCACATCCAAGTCCAGGTGGCATCATTTAGTCACAGTTCTCTCGGTGACCAGAGCCTTTGATCGCCTGTGATTTATCTCCGTGCCTTTCAGTTTCTGCACTGATTAAACGACGACCTTCTGCGGTTTCCCATGCTCTTTCCCTACTTTCTTTTCTCCCCGTTCATTTCATATAGTTTTTGATCTGCTTGTTACTCTGGCCCCCAAAACTGTCTTTTCCAACTCAAGTGGCTAAGTTGCGAGCTCCTTTGACTTCATTCCCAGTTGGATCTTCACAGACTGCTGAGTACCAGACAGGCTTTGGAAACCATCTCAAATGACCAGCATGAAATAGAATCATGAGAACAGATTTTAGACTTGCAGCTTGTCATGTTGGGTCTTGGCTGCGGTCACCCTCCACTTCTCCACAGAAGCCTCAGCCCGTTAGAGCCACTTCTCCAGCAGCCACCGGTGTTACTAAGGCTCCAGTGTGTCGCATGTGGCATAGCAGGTCTCTGTGTGTCTAAACATTGAAAGCCTCACCATGTGTATGGAAAAATCATTCAGCCCTTACCTTTGCTGTAGACATTTTGTAAGATATCAATTATGGAAAACCATGATTCCTGCTTAACCAGTAAACAAGAATGCCGGCCATCTAAGTTCTCTTTGACTGTTAACGATTACCACAAATTTAGTAGATTAAAACGATATAGATTTATTACTTTAGAGACTGATAGATTAGAACCTCAACCCTGGTCTTAACTGAACCAAATTAAAGGTGATGGTAGACCTCTGAGTCTTTCTAGAAACCCCAGGCAAGAATCCATTCATCAAGCTTCTGCAACTTCTTAAGGCTATCGGTTCTCTCGGTTGGTAGCAGCACTGATCTATGGGTAGAAGTACAATATTTAGAAGGTAGTTTGACGACATCTCTAGTTAGTAAAACAACAGTAGCTGGCTTCTACCTACAGCCTACAACCTCTCAACCATGGGATATTTTACCAAGCTCACAGTATCAGGTATGAATTCTTCTCCTATGAAACTAGCTTAAAATCCCAACCAAAAACTCACTGGTTACCTCCCTAACAGCCACGCCACTACAGCACCAGTGAGCACATCTCGCTTGTCAGGTTAGGGTTTCTTTTGTTTGTTTTGTTTTGTTTTTTGTATATAGGGTTCACCGCTGAGTAAGAACACTGATAATTTTTGTTCCCTAGCAGTCTGCATAGCATTTTCTAGCATGATGAAAGCTAGCTCACAGGGCTGGCACTTCCAAAGACCCAATATGCATTTCATTTATTTCTTAACTATTTATGTGTATATATGATAGGGGGACCTGTGCACACATGAGTGCAGGTGTTCAGAAGTCAGAAGGCAGAAGATTCCCTGGGCCTGAAGTTGTAGGTCGTGTGAGCCACCTTACATGGGTGCTGGGAGCTTAGATTCCAGTCCTCCGAAAGAGCAGCCAGAGCACGCTCTTAACCACTGAGCCATCTCTCCCAATTTTTGTTTCTCGATGAGTTGATGACAGAGTATATGATTCATCCAAGTTAACTATTTTTCGTAGCATTAGTTTGGCAAACTGACTGCCTATTCCCTAGTGACTAGTAGGGGAAAGGTTACATACACTAACCACAGTCATTTCCTACCTAGAGTTTGAGACCTGGAAACCTATTTTGTGTATGAGTGTGTGGTACACACGTGTATGCATTCATGTTTGCATGTGTGTGAACACACATGAACACATGTATGTGGAGGCCCAATGAGACAGCCAGTGTGTTTCTCAATCATTCTCTGCTTTATTTGATGAGTCATGGTCTCTCAGTGATCCTGAAGCTCACCTACTCTGGTTAGTCTAGACGCCATGCCCCAGGGACTCCCTGTCTCCACCTCCTGAGGGCTGATAGTTCAAGGCCCCCCCACCCATGCTTGCTCAGCTTTTGTAAGGATGCTGGGGTTCCATACTCCTGTGCAAACTCTGCACACAGATGCTGAGCCCACCGAGACATACCACACACACTCTGAAAAGTGATTGCAATGGCTACTGTAACGGCTTGTCGCATTATGGCTTCTTAGACTCTGTTATTGACCTCATACCAAGGTTTGTTTATTGTGTGTATTTCCCTTCCCGGTTCTGAGCATTACCTTCGCTCATTCCCTATTTCCCCAATTTGTGCTTGACTTTCAGAGGCTGTGTGATTGGACCTACATTCCATTTTAATGTCCCTGCTCTGCACTTTGGGAATGTTTCCTATGGTGAGTATTCTTTCTTTCTTTTGTGTGTGTGTGTGTGTGTGTGTGTGTGTGTGTGTGTGTGTGTGTGTGTACATGTGGAATCTTGTAATTGTGTTTTTTATTTGCCTGAAGTAAATGTCGTCTCCGAAGCTTGTTGCATCTGTCTGCTAACCTAGGCCTAGGCCTGGAAGCTTCTAGCCTCCGTACATTCAAGCCTGGGCCTAGAATGTCTTCAGCCTCTGGGGCTTACTGCTGAATAAGCTCACCCTTTCTAGCTCTTTCTGAACTCTGGCTTCAGAGTTGTTCAACTCAGCTATTCTGGCTCCAACTCCTCTCTAAACCAACTGGTTCAATCTGGCTTCTCTCTTGGCCTCTCACTGCATTGGCCTCAAGCTAACTCTAGCAATATGTTCTACTTTTCTGGTTCCCTCTCATTTTCTGGTTCATTGTCTTCACTTGTCTCTAGCTTGTTCCCTCTTCAACCTGTCTCCATAAAACTGTCCTGGGAAAACTGCCTCCTCCTTCCAATCTGTCTCCACACTGCTTTCTTAAGTAGCTTCCCTGGTTTGTCAAATCTTCCTCTGATTCGTCACTTTGTCTGCCACTCAATTAGACATCACTTTCAAACGTGGGTGCTTCTTTCTACAAATGTAACTTTACCTTCGTTGTTTGGAACTAAGGTTCTGTCTGTATTCCAGCAGAGGGAGTAAATAAAGGTGTGAGCTAAGGGCTGAAACATGTTTTTTTCCAGTAAGTAACACAATCGTGGGGTTCATGTGTGAGCAAACATCCTGCAACAGACTCTGGAAGATAATCTTGTCATCCCTAGAAATACCATCTTCCTCCTTAAGACTCTTTCTTCCATTGGCCTGGAGCTCACCAGTGAGACTAGGCTACTGGCCAGTGAGCCCAGTGTGGTATTTTGAATAGGAATGGGCCACACAGGCCCATTTGAATGCTGGACCCATAGGGAGTGGCAGTATTAGGAGACATAGCCTTGTTACAGTAGGTGTGGCTTTGTTGGAGGAAGTGTGTCTCCAGGGGGTGGCTCAAGCCAAGCCCAGTGGATCATATTCTCTTCCTACTGCCTATGGATCCAGAGGTAGAATCCTTAGCTTCTTCTCCAGCACCACGTCTGCCTGCATGCCACCATGCATCCTACCTACGATGATAATGGACCAAACCTCTGAACCATAAGCCAGCCCCAATTTAATGTTTTTCTTTATAAGAGTTGTTGTGGTCATAGTGTCTCCATGGCAATAAAACTCTAAGATACCCAGGGATGCTACTTACCTTGCCCCCCAGCACTTGGGACTACAAGGACACACCGCCACAACCATCTTTTCATGTAAGTGCCAGGGATCAAGCTCAGAGCCTCGTGCTTACAGTGTTCTGGCTACTTTTATATTAACTTGACACAAGTCGAGGTCACCTTGGAAGAGGGAATCTCAATTGAGAAAATGCTTCCATCAGACTGACCTGTAGGTAAGCCCCTGGGGCATTTTTCTTGGTTAATTATTGGTATGAGAGCTCAGTGGTGCCAGCCTGGAGGCACAACCCTGCATGTGTAAAATGGCAGGCTGAGTGAGCCAAGGAGAGCAAACCAGTAAGAAGTATCTCACCACAGCCTGCCTTCAGTGCCTGCCTTCAGTGCCTGCCTCCAGGTTCCGCCTCGAGTTCCTGCCCTGACTTCCTTCCATGACCGACTGTTACGTGGACTGACGTGTAAGCCCAATAAACCCAGTCCTCCCCACATTGCCTTTGGTCATGGTGTTTGCCACAGCAGAGTGCAAACTAACACACCAACTAAGTCATTCCCCCTTTTCAGTTTAGAAATCGGATACAGTATTTCTTGGTCTCTGCCCAGGAGAAGAAAGGTTTACAAAGCAGCCCAATTAGCACTTCTAACAGCTAGTCAAGAGGCTCCTTTCCTCTGTGGCAGGGTCATTTTGGCGCTGTTTCTAAATGATACGTAAAGTAGTCACTGGGCCCTGGACACTAAGAGCTGCGAGGCTGCTCTTTCTCCAGCAGTGACACCAGCGACCTCACGCATCTGTCTCATGTTCACCATCTGTACATTCTATACTCTTTGTGCTTGGGATTTGGGGGCCGTGGTCATAGTGGTGACATGTTGGTTATTTTGTTTTGCTTTCTGGCATTGCTGGGTACCAAACCCAGGGCTTTGTGCATACCAGGCAAGTTCTATGTCAGTGCACGAAACTCCCAAACCTGCATTGTATCTAAATGCAAATTCGGATTTGTGCATCTGGCTGACAGCAGTCTCCTTAGAGAGGTGCTTTGGGGTTGAACTGAGGTCATGTGGTTCGACTCCAGGGTCCCATTGCTCTAGGCTGAAGGATGTTCCGTCTGTGCCGTCATCTCACCTGGTGTCTGTCCCTTGGCAATTTTCCCTGTCTATATTTATCAACTGATAAAAATGTCAACTGAAGCAGCGACGCCACTGCTGGGTCCATGGCCTGCAGTGTTGTGCTTGAACCCAACAATCCTTCTCAGAGGTGCAGTTACTGTAGTTAATCAAAAGTGGAGCATTGAGACGGCCAAATGATTTGCCAAAGACACATAGTATTGACGGAATCGCTATTTGTTTTGAGAGCTGCTTTCAACTGGGATCTTGCCCCAGTGAGGCACAATGAAGCCCTTGGCTGGTTACAAAAAGGAATTCATAGCATTTATGATCTTTCTGTGTCATGTCCTGTGAAACCAAATCCTATTTCTTAGTATAGAATTTCACTTGAGAAAGAGAATTTAAAGTGTATTTAGTAGGTTAATTTGATTTGATTTGATAGTAATTAGCCCTTCTATCTAGAAGGCGGTAAAAGGAAAAGCCCAGATTGAGAAACACTTGTTTAACTCCATAGCCCTATTCTTCACAGTCCGTTTCATTGTTTCCTGTTCATCTTGCTTTAGGTTAAATGAACCCTACTTCGGGGAAAAATAGCTCCTTAGCAAAAGCCTATTTGAATGTGTTCATCAGTTGCTTTGTATCTGGTGATAGGAGAATTTTAATTGTTCAGAAAACACTGTATGGTGACCACCACATGTAGTATACTGCATAAAGTACATGACATGTAGTCTTTCCCCAGATTATACATCTCCTGTATTCGGAATTCTTTCCGTGAATAACTACAAAGGTGCTACATTTGCAAAGTGACCTGCCCACATGTTTCCCTCTGCTTTCTGAAGATTCTTGGCTTCCTAGAAACATTGGGAGTCCCTCGTCTAAAGTCTCCCACGAACTCCCAGAAGTCTCATTTACTTATTGGTCACACACATTACTGAATTGGTGTAGTGTCGTCATTAGGCAGCCCATTGTTTAGTAGTGAAATCATGTTCCCCATACATCAACTTTTTAAAGACTCTGCTGCTGCTTCTGTGTGGTCTTGTGATCTATAGCTTCCTGTTTCTTCAAGAGGTCTTAGGGACACCTCTGCACAGTGGTAGAACCCTTGCTTAGCATGCTCAAGACTCTAGATCACAATCCTATCGATAGAGACACAGACAGACAGACAGACAGACAGACAGACAGACAGATATCTTTATTCAGATTTATTTTTATTTTATGTGTATAAGTGCTTTGCCTGAACATGTAAGCAAGCCATGTGCATGCAGTGTGCAGTGAAGGCCAGAAGAGGGCATCAGCTCCCTTGGTACCTGGAGTTACAGATGATTGTGAGCTGCCTTGTGGGTGCTGGGAATTGAACCTGGGTCCTCTGCAAAAGTAGTCAGTGATCTTAACCACTGAGCCATCTTAGCCCCGAGAAAGTGCTGTGTTTTGGTTGTTGTTTGCTTTGTTTTGTTTTGTTTAGAATTAATTTCTTAATGGACTTTTGGGGGTCAGATAAAAATATAAATGCTGAAGGAGAATCAAATCTTTTGAGAATGCTCTCTTTTGAATCAACATTTGAGTATAGGAAGAGGTATAAGTTACCTCTGTGAATCCCCGAACATTCTGTCCAATCATGTTGTTAATTGTCCTAAGACTTACCTACACATGCTAACTGGAAAGAATACAGATGTTGAGAGCCGTAAAATACTTTCATTCTGGTAGAACTTCAGATAGAACAGACTGGGGATGGAATGGGGTAGGGGAGCAGAAGGCTAGGTATAGTGTTCATACCAATAACCATTCAGTCTTTAACAAGCCAACAACCCCTCCTGAGGCTCTGTGAAGGATATGGGGCACCACAGACACTACTACAAGGAACTACATAAGTTTTAATGAGTTTTATTCTGTGAAAAAATTCTGACTAAGGGAATTGGTCCCAGCAGTTGTTTGGAGGACCATGTGACTGTGGAATCCACTTTTCTTTTTTTTTTAAACTATTTATTTATTTATTATATATAAGTACACTGTAGCTGTCTTCACATATGTAGTAGAGGGCATCGGATCTCTTTACAGATGGTTGTGAGCCACCATGTGGTTGCTGGGAGTTGAACTCAGGACCTGTGGAAGAGCAGTCAGTGCTCTTAACCGCTGAGCCATCTCTCCAGCCTCCGCTTTTCTTAATACCATGTATTAGTAGACCATTTAAGTCATTAATGGCCAGGTAAGGTAAGTATAGTTTTCAGTCATTATTGGGCAAGATCTGAAGAGTCCAATATGGCATTTATATGATTGTGAAGATGGCACCCACCACTTTCTCTGGGATTTCTAAGAGAAGGTGGTTTGAGGCAGAAAACCCGAGGCTTTACCTAGAAGCAGCATGTCCATTATCCTGTGGTTATTCTTGATCTAAAAGTGACAGCAACTTCACAGCCACCCAGAAAATCCAGCCAAAAGTCTATTTATTGCTTTCCCAGCAAAGGAGATCTACATCTCTTACAAAAGGAATGTTGAGTCTCACCAATTGGAAGCCAATAGGGCTGGTTATAACCTGACACAGGACTGGGGGTGGTGAACTAGTCTTAGATTCTGCCTGGGTCTAACTCACATCACCACGTCTTTCCTGGGAGAGGCTATTATCACATCCTATGTCAACAGCCCTGAGAGCATGGTTCTCAGAAAGGAACAATACAAATTTGTCACCTGTTGGCACGTTCTAGATCAAACAGCAGACAAGTATGTAGGCTTCTCCTTCATGCATTGCCAAACAGGACTGAGTACGATCCTACATTCTAAAAATCTACATTGGACACAGAGATTAAAGGCAAAATGCACTTCTACAAGACAACTCACAATAACTAACAGCCGAGGTTGCCTCTTTAGAGGGGCCTGGGTGACAACCGAGGGCCTTGTTTTGGATTACGGTTTAACCTGCATGACTAAATGCATAAGTATTCTCTAGTTAATTCATGAATGGATGAAGTGTATGTATTGATGTGTGACTGGGGACTTAAGGAGCTAACAGGGAATGGATCTGAGCAGAGGAAATGACATAATCTGTGAAGATAAAGACGTCACAATGAAACCCATGAGATTGTACATACACTAAAAAGCGCTTTAAAGAGGCCCCAGGGATGTGGCTGAGACGCCAAAATGCCGGGAGAGCAATGGAACTCTCAGAACCCACATGGACTGTCTGGATGCATGCAGTGGGGCATTCTTACATTACCAAATTCGGAGAGGGAGACACAGGAGGATCCTTGAGCTTTGCTGGACCGCCAGTCTCACCCCAGGCTTGGTGAGAGACCCTGAAGCAAAAAAACTAAAGAGTATAGAGGAAGACACCTGGTATTGACCTATGACCTGTACTCATACACCACACACATACAATGCATACATACATACACACATACACATATACACACATACATACATACATACACACATACACATACACACATACACACACACACACATACACATATACACACATACACATATACACACATACATACTTACATACATACACATATACACATACACACATACATACTTACATATATACATACACACATACATACACACACATACACATATACACACATACATGCATACATACACACATACATACACACATACACATATATACAGGCACATATACATATGCATGTTTATGCATACACACATACACATATACACACATACATACATGTATACACACACATATACACACATACATACTTACATATATACATACACACATACACATATACACACATACATACATATACACATACACATATACATACATGCATGCATACATACATACACACATATACACATGTACATACTTATATACATACATACAGAGGACAAGTTAGAAGGTAATGAGACACAGTAGTGAATTACATACACAACCCTAAGCCATTGCTAAGGGAGATTTGTTGGACAAGGAAGGCTACTGGGGAAAAGAAGCCTTTCTCACCTCAAATTTTGTTTTCCAGGATTTCCCCATACTTTGACGTGTTCCCTCAATAATACGTCTTTGGTCTCCATGACCTTCAAACTGCGTGTCCGTGGCGATGGCGAAGGCATGAGTAGCATCCCAAGTTACTCTCAGGATTCGGACAGCAAACGACGGTCATGGATTAATACAGAAATATCCACAACAAAACCCAAAGAATTCACCATCACTCCCAACAGTGGCACCATCCGTGCCCAGGGTTTTGCTGCCATCAAGGTAAAGTGCACAGCTGTCAGCACACACAGCTGAACACCAGCCACCTTTCAGATAGCCACTGATATGTCACCTAGGGTTCTCTGCCCAAGGACACTGATAGGGAATGCCATGGGGAACCACAGGCAAAACTGGCCCTGTAGGACTAAGCCTCGGAGACCACAGAACCAGATGCAAAGAAGTTCTCACTGCTCTGGGTACTGGAATCACTAAGCTTGGAGACTGTGCTCAGCCAGTCCTAGCAAGTCAGCCCTCAATGAGCCAAGTAGAGAGAGACAAACTCCCACCACAGAAAGGGACCAAAGATATCCAGTGGCTCCCACTCCCCAGTCCTCTTGGGGTCCTGACATGAAATTTGGTTTTAAGTAGAGGAGTTCTGGTCTGGACATGGCCCCATTCATCACCACGATCTCAGCTCTAGCCTCTCCTCAGAGGTAGTCTGACCAGTTGTTGGAACCAGATAGGATCTCTTTCCAGACAAAAAGAGACTTCTCCTTCTCCTTCTCCATCTTGAGATTCCAGGAGCTGGTGGGGAAAAGGGACTCCAGTATCTTGGGGACTATTGTTTTAACAGTCTAATGGCCAAAAGAAGGGCCCAAGTGCCTCTTCAGAATAACTTTGTCCCCACCAGACCAGTTTCACCCCAGTTAAATGTATATTCACCAGGTCTAACATGAATACAGAACCCATATCTTCAGGGGAGCTGTGGCTTCCAGTGCAATCAATCACTGTTCCATACAGAAATGCACCCATTGACTGTAATTGAAGAGCGGAAGAACTCGGACGGAGTCTGTCTGACTTTGTATTTAGGTCCTGCACAACCGTAAACGCCTGGGCTTATGCCCAGCTGACAGCTAGGTCATTCAGGTTTGCAGTATAAATCTGGGTCCTGACAAATGTGGTCACCGTGTTTCTTTCCACTAGAGCTTTGTATGTGAGTCCACAGGAAGAGGGATGAGAAGGCTGCCCAGCCTACGGTCTCCCTAGGCTTGGTCTGAAATCAGACCAGTGCAGTGGCCTTAGTGGCAGCCCCATGGTGCCCCCAGCAGGGTTACCTCAGAATTAACCGAGAAGAGTTTCAGCTGTCTCCCTTCACCTTTTCTTCTCCAGACACCGGGATCTTGCAAAATGGAGGGCTCCTGACTGAAATGGTGGTTTCTGGGAAGGAAAAACTTGGCAGCTAAAATGGCTAATTCTGTAGATGTTACCACTGAATATTTATTCAATCCAGCCACTGTTTCATCCCCAGATTTGTTTGAGATGCTTTTCAATACCTCACCTCAAATCTATTCATTTTAACTGTTTTTCTGGGACTTTTCAGCCCTTCCATGGGCTTCTCCAAGGGTCTAGAGAAGCTCGCCCTGTCATTACATTCTCTCCGGAGATGGTTAAAACTGACTTCTACTGGAAGGTGCTCAACCATGGTGGATTTATTTTTCACTTGCCCCTCAGCCTCCGTACGATCCAATCCCTCTGTCCTTTTACCCCTGGGGTAGCTTTCTTCCTACCAACCTCAATCCCAATACATAAACAAAGGAGTCCAGTCATGCCAACACCTCCACTTTTCTCCTAGCCAGATCATTTTTCTTTCCAAACCAATGCCTCCCCTTTTTACTTTTTTTTGTGTATTTTTGGCAAAACCCCCCTCTGAGCTTCAGTGTTCCCTCCTGATCTGCACTTTCAGCCAGGTCTGTGTGGACTCAAATTTGCATGCAGCAATTCCCTGTGCAACCAGAAAGATTTTAATTAGTACCCGGATACATAATTTATAGGCAGAAAACCCTTAGCCCATGCCAGAAGCTGTTCTCCAAACTAACAAGTATCGTTTCCAGTCGAAATCATTTTGAAGCAATTAAAAGTTGTAACAAGGCTTTCAGAGGGCCTGAAAACAAAGTTTCACCGCAGTAAACACAAACATAGGGGAGAATCTTCTGGGTAGAGGTTGTCCTCAGGTGGACCTAGCTTTGGACATTTCTATTTTTCTGCTAGAGTGGAAAGGGGAGGCAAATCTTTTAGTTTGAAAATCCAATTGCCCCTGCAAGTTTCTAAAGTGTACATAGTTATTTTCCTTTCCCTTTGACATAAGGAAATTCACTATACCGTTTCTTCAGTTATATTGAAGTTTGGCCATTTAGTTAGCCCCCAGTGTTATAAGGAACAATTTAAACGGCAATAATTAAAGTCTGTCTGCCATGTTTGTAGTCTCTCACCATCTGTGGTCACCTTCCCCTTTGTGTGGGTATGTAGTCCCCGTGATAAATGAGACCCCAGAAATGAGCCAGCCTTTTATGCTAACACTGAATCTCTAACCCAGCGTGCAAAAACATCTACCGTGCCCTGACCCCATAATGTAACTTGTTCAGTGTAAAGTGCCATCCATCTAACGAAACAGGGCACTTAGAAACCACACTGATGCAAGCCTTCTCCCCTGGCTCCCGGCTCCAACCTGCAGAGGACAGCAACCTGTCACCTCTTTCTTCCCAGGTGACCTTGTGCTCCAACACCGTGCAGAAATACGAGCTGGCGCTGGTGGTAGATGTGGAGGGCATCGGAGAGGAAGTGCTGGCACTCTTGATTACAGCCAGGTAGCATACACCTGTTCCTCTCTGCCAGTCCCCCCCCCCCTTTCTCCCCCCCCTGAGTCCAGGGTCAGGCTGCCTCCCACAAGGCAATTGGCCTGCGAAACACTGCATACTAGATTTCTCTTGCCTTCCTGGGGATGGGAAATGGAATCTGGGGTGCAAGGAGCAAAGTTTTAAAACAGAGAATGTTTAAAAAGGACCTGTGGTGGAGATATCAAGGACCAAAAGGCTTTAAGTGTACGCCACATTGCTTTCTAATGAGTACAAGAACTAATAGGTTCATCAGGTAGGCGATGAGTTACTAAGGCTTTTTTTTTTTTTTTGAGGTTTTTAATGTGGTCTGTATGAAGGTCATGTAGGAGAAGGCGCTGGTGTCAGTCTCTAATAATATAAACTCATTGTCTTCACTCTGTGTGTGCACACATACAAGCACATGTCTGATTGTTGTATATGTACATGTGTGCACATGAGCGTAGGGATGCACTCACTCCAGTGTGCCCATGGAGAGGCCAGAGACTGATCCTAGGGTGTGTCTTCCCCTATCAATCTCCACTTTATTCTTGAGACAGGGCCTCTCACTGATCCCAGAACTGACCATTTTACCTAGACTAGCTGCCGATGGAGCATCTGAGATCCACTTGACTCTCTCCCCTCTTGAGGCTTTTATCTGAGCACGGGAGATTCTAACAGCTCCTCATGCTTGCACAGCAAAGCACTACACCTCCCAGGCACCCAGCTTCTCCCTCTCTTTCAGTGAGTCAGGAAGGATCCCTGAAGTAAGGTTTAAACTGGGGCTGCCCCCTTCCCACAGCAGACAAGCTTCAGAACTCAGGGAAGCAAATGGCTGTGGACAGAAAGGACGTAGCAGAGCTGGTCCATCAGTGTCTGGGAAGTAGGTCTTATGAGTCTTAGGAAGACACACCTTAAAGAGGGTGCAGGCACTCTGATTGGCGGGAGGGTAATAACCGTGTGTCGGAAGCTCCGAATGGAGACAAATATCAACCTGGAAGGAACTAGGGCTCTTGCTGCCTCAGTCTGCTTAAATGTCGCCACCATCCAACTTCGCTTGTCTCCTTGAACACAGGAAAGGCTCTTTGGTTCAGTCCGTGCCTTCCTGGGGTCTGCCTTGGCTTTGGTCTTGCCAAATTGTAAAAAATAATAATGCCTACAGGGACCATGGGTTTCCTGCTAAGGTTTGCTGTGACCCCTGTAAAACCTCATACACCCTCTCTGCCACACAGACTAGGGAAGCAAAAGAATAGCGGTTGCTTTCAACTGGCAACTCCCTTGCTAGCTAAAAGTACCCACTCAGAAAGCCAGCGGCGACTTGCCGCGCCCGCGCCCAAGGCTCACCCGCTCTAGCTGTGCACTCTCCAGGATTCTTCCACACCACCCTAAGAGTTACAACCCCACTAAACAAAGCCATCCAATCTCCAGAATGACTGTCACTTCTCTCCCCAGGGGGTGAGATGTGAGACAGAAAGCAGGTGACTCAAAGGGACATAGGTTGGACTTTGTGAGGTCAGCATTGAACTGAACTCCACGGGACTTAAAAAGCCGTCCTCTACATCTTTGTGCTTCATGTCAGGACCGTGAGTGGCATAGGGCAGACTAGACACTGACAGCCATAGACTTGAAATAGAACCCAGGCCACCCATAGGGCTACATGTAAGGGACACCGGCACGGCTCCAGTCCAGCACTGAGCTGCAGAGACTGCTACCCTGCACAGGAATCAGAATTATTATTGTTATGTAAATGATTCAAGCTTTGTCCTGGGAGGCTTTCTAACCCATCCAAGCAGCACAGCTAGTTAAGCCTCTGTACAGTGGCACTGGCCCTATTTGACACAGACACAGACCCGCTACCCTGAGGAACTTGGCTATGAGGCCCTTCATAAAGGAGGGGCACGGTGAAAACTGAGTGGAAAGAGTTGTCGCAGCCCGGCAAAGGCAACTATTTAAGGAGGTCTACCTCTAGTTCTCTTCTGATTAGTTAATGCTAAGTGGGGGCTAAAAGAGAGAGACAACGGGACAAGAAGGGTAGAGACAGTTACTTGTTCCCCACAGTGCCCCCTATTAATGTTACTAGGGAAACCGCTATGTAACAGTGACCGATGCATTTAGCTTAGCACTCTGCCCTTTTGAATGTAACAAGCTCTCCATCCTTTGAGCAGATGTGTTGTGCCCAAGCTCCAGTTGGTGACTACAGAGGTGGACTTCGGGCGCTGCTTCCTGAAGTACCCATACGAGAAGACCATCCAGCTTGTCAACCATGATGACCTTCCTGGGTGCTATAAGGTCCTGCCTCAGGTGAGTTACTTTATCCCTTTTCAATGTTGACCTTTCTTCCAGTGGACTCACTCCCTCAGTGAAGAGGAGGCATCCTTCTGAGAAGCCGTGGTGGTCCTGGACCCATGACCTCTGATTTTTAACCCTCAGATGAGTCCGGGGCCACAGCTGGATGGCTGTCTGTGTGACTGAGCGGCTGCAGGTGTAAACGGTTGTTCATTTCCCAAGGAAATTGTCCTTGATAAAGAAGAGAAAGTGTCAATTAAACCAACATGCAGAAGTGCACCTGCAAATAATTGCCTGTGAATTAGCCATGCTTGGGAAATGAGCTGGGAGATCTCATTTGTACTCATGGCCAGGGTTGAACAGCCATCACCAAGATACGGTAATGAAGTGTTATAAATGGGCCCTTTGGACCAGAAATCTAGAGGTCACACAGGAAGAGGGATCACGTCTTAATTCCCATGAAACACACCCTTCCACACATCCCTACCCCTGGCTACGTGGGGGACCAAATAGGTCACATGTGCAGAAAATGCAGAAAGATTTATAGAGAGCAATGGAAGGTCACTAATGACATACAGTTTACCAAGAACGAATTCGGACTTAAACTTTAGGTCTGTGAGTATAGCTACAACATAAATTCATGGGGTCAGGGGGAGTAACTTGGATGTTTAATTACTTTTCTGCTGCCCTGATAAGATATGACAAAAGAAGAACTTATAGAAGAAATCATTTATTCTGGCTTATACAAGAAGTAGGTTAAGGGCCCACAACAGGAAGGCATGGCAGCAATCAAATGTAGCGAGAGGTTCGTTGAGCACATTTCAACCTACAAATAACAGAGATGGCAAACTGGAGTGGAGAGGGGCTCCAAGCCCTCAGTTATGCACTTCCTCAACCAAGGCTCCACATCCTACAATAGCACAACCAGCCAGGAACCACAGCGTTCACGAACCCGAGCTGAGAAATGCAGCCAGAGGAAGACGCTAGCCACTGGTCAAAACATGGCCCGAATCTTGTCTTCAGCTCTTGTCATCTTCTGTAACGAAAACTGGGGAGGGGGGGCAGTATGTTTGGAGTAACCAGAATGTGGCCCATGTCATTGGCAAATCTAAGTCTTGAGAAGAGCCAACTCGAATGTTTAAACTGAAAAAAGAAGGCTGAGCTAGGACCAGATGGCTACCTCTCACTGGCCAAAGGAATATTATGTAGGAGAGGAAGTTGAAATTATTATGTGGGCGTCTCTTGACATAAGCAGAAAGCAAGAACCAAGCTACAGAGCACCCCCAACACAGACTCAGCAGCAGAAGGGGGGCCCTATGCTGTGCACGGTCATCTCAAGAACAAAGCATAGCCTGCGTCCAGGGACGGGGGAAGTACGTCCAACATAGGGGAACTGGGAACCTACCTCGGGTACAGTATTGAAGGGGAGGCCTGCTTAGTCACCAAGAAACTTAGTATTTTTGCCACATGTTCTAAGATACTAAGTTAATTTTTTAAAACTATAGTGGACAAAAAAGTCACTATTTGGATAAAAGGTCACATTATAGACTTTCCCCCTTTTGTCTCAGGCTCCAGGGGACTCAGCCAAGGGGTAGTGCACCATGACACGGTGCTGTGAAGCCGTGTTAGGCCAGATGCAGAAGGGGAAAGGAGGTTCCAGAAAGATGAAAGTTGTGTCCTGTGTCTTGCTGCTGGGACCTAAAGCCCTCAGGAGTTCAGAATTACCCAGACCTACAGTGCCAGCTTTGGGCCAGAAAGTGGACTTGGAGAAAGGAGATGCCAGGTCCCAAAGTATATCCATCGGGCACTCAGGTGGCCACATGCAGTAGAAAAGGACTTCACCACTGTGATGCTCCCAGAGCAAGCCACCCACTGAAGCTTTTCGGGTGGGGTTAATTGGAGCAAATTCAAGGAAAAAAAAGTGTCTGTGGCAGGTCAAGGAGAACAGCAGGCTCAGAAGGGGATCACAAGAGTCAAGGATTGCAGACAGGACTGGGACCACGTGCTCAGAAAGTGCTGGTGGCATGACCTACGTTAATGGAGTGCAGAGGTCTAAGGCAGTGAGAAATGAAGCATGAAGGCACAAAGGACCCAGCTGTAGACCTTGGTCATGAATGGCCATTGTCCTGAATGCCTGCTGTGCTCACTCCCTGTATCCCGCTGTTCTAGGAGTCTGGGATTTGGGGGGGTGCACACTCCACTTAACCTAATGTCCTATGGGCTGAATCAAGGTCTTTACCCCATAGGCTTGTCTAAACGGTGAGATATTTATTCCTAATAACTCTCCATGGACTCAGAGCGACACTTGCTTCAAAATAAGCCAATTTGACACCCGTTCTATTCTAAACATGACTTGCCTCCCCTGGCCTTGTCTCTCTGCAGATATATGAGAATTCACCCACCATGCTGCTTTCTAGCCCCTCCCCCTGTGGAGTCATCTCCCCCCACAGCACTGTGAACATACCACTAGCGTTGGAGACCCAGGTCACTGGTGCACACAGATCCACAGTTTACATCTCAATCTTCGGGAGCCAGGAAGCCCCTCTGGTGAGTCAGCTTTCAGAGTCGCAGCGAGGTCACACGCTCCTACCATGGGGGTTTTAGCTTCTTCCTCGAAGGCATGGCTTGCTATTGTATAGCCTTGGGTTCTATGGTTACGAGGCTCTATGTTTTCACTCTGCAGAAGTAAAACATGTGTGTGGTAATACCTGGGGACACTATATGCAGACACATCCAAAGGCGGTACAGGAATTGTTCTTAAGACTAACTTAAGTAGCATTTTTTTCATATGCATGCACACGTGTATATGCACATCCGTGCACACATACGCACACACAACATTCATATACATGGCTAGTGCCTCTCCATGGTCAACATATCTGTGTGTTCAACGAGCTCGTCAGTTGTTCCAAGAGCAGAGGTAAGTTTGGCCATCACTCGGTCACCTACAGGCAGCTCCCCAGACCTTCTCTAGAGCAACCGGAGTTTACCTACTGGAGCTGTTAAGAGTCTCTCCAGGCAAGGTAGGGGAGAAACACTGGAAACTACTGCTTAGGCTGAACTGAAAACTCTTAAGTCTTAATGGAGTTTGTTTTCATGGGCTTCCAGTTTGCTTGGAAGCTGATTCGTGTCCCGTACCTGGGTTTTGATTACCTAGGGAGCACAATGAGCCAAGTTTTTGCTTTGACCACTTCCGTGTAAGAGTAAGGTGATCAGTTCAGAATCCCCCGAATGGCTCATGCAATTGGTAAAGAAGGCAGCTAGTGCTTTAGGAAAGAGAAGGACCCATGAGCTTCAAAGTGTGGATTTCAACAACCAACCTGTGAGGTAGCTTTGCCTGTCAGCCATAACCGGAATGGTAAATCTGGGTAATAAACTCAAACACATCACAGCAACACATAACTATGTATTCTTGTGAACGAATGGCTGGATGGGACATACAGCTCCAAGAATACGATTTTTCTTTACTCTGTGACCCTGGGCTGGCCCAGGAGAGCTGATCACCCCAGGGAGGTGTTCCAGGCTAGACAAACAGGCCTGACCACACGTGTTCATCTCTGTGTCCCTCCGACCACCAAGAACCATGGGGAAGGAATGTGAGCTCACACCAGCACCCTCACCTGGCCCTTTGTTCTTCCTCTTGTGGAACACAGGCATGTCACGTACAGAGTATTGGAGAAGGGCCCGTTATCTTCATACACCCCACTCAGATCGACTTCGGCAATATCTACGTCCTGAAGGACACGTCCAGAATTCTCCAGCTCTCTAACCAGTCCTTCATCCCTGCAGAATTCCGGGCTCGCCTGGTGAGTAAGTCCCGGGCTACCACAGCTTTGGCTTCCGTCCAGGGTTCTTACTTTTTACAACATGTGTTTGAAAATGAGTTGCCAGAGCAACTCCTGGCTAAGCAGCACAGAACCATGTCGCTCCCGACCTTATTTCTCTTCATTATGGTCCTTTTGTCAACCAAGAAGCACAATATACACATCTGGTAAGCGAGCAAAGACATGTCATAGAATCAACCAAGAAGCACAATATACACATCTGGTAAGCGAGCAAAGACATGTCATAGAATCCCACGCGGGAGGATGTTTAGAGGCAACCAGCTTTAGATCTCACTGAGGGCATCAGCTCCGAGCCCTCTGGAGAACGTCGTCTCTGTAGATTCTCCTTGGATATACGTTTGTCTGTTTGCTTTCTGTTCTCTCCTTTCTCAGAGACTATTTCAATGCAATTTATAAGGATGTATCGAGGCCAGAGAGATAGTTCCACAGTTTAGAGCCCTTGCTGAACTCAGTTCTCAGTACCCATATTGGATTGCTAACTCCAGAGCCAAGTAATCCAGCACCCCCTGCTGGCCTTGACAGGCAACTGCATGCATAAGCACACACACACACACACACACACACACACAATTAAAAATAAAATGATTCTTGTAAGGATACATCACATGTAAGATACTATATGCCAAAAATAGAAAGTATATGTATATGTACAAGGCAAAGTATATGTATTAAAATGAGTCCATCTTAGGCCTGTATAAATTGTGTGTATGTTTTAGATCTGCTAGCCACCTACAAGCTCTTGTTAATTACTTACTTAATCAATTTATTATTGGCTCAAGAAGAGATAGCATTGGGGTTGTTATAGAGGGCACGGAACACATTTTCTAATTTTGGTATTTGTTAGGTTTGTTGGTATTGTTTGTTTATTTGTTTGTCAAATTTAAGAATTCCTATTCTAGTCATTAAAGTTACCATTAATTTTAAAACTGGTTTTCCAAATTTAAACATAAAATAATAACTGGCATTGTTTTCTTCCTATCCGCAAATTATTGTCATCTGAATAAAATCTGTCACATATTCTGAAGAATCAAATAATTATTATTTCATAGCAGTGACTATGGAAAGGAATAGAATTAACACTTTCTCCTAATTCAAAACAGCTCACTGGACATCGGTCCCAAATAGCAGCCTTTATTCCTCATCCTGATCCATTTTAGCATCCTTCCCTCATTCTTCATCAAGGCATCTTCACAGACTGGCAGTCATTGCTCTTTTCAACATGAGGCCCCGGATCTGGGTTTTTATTTACTAATCGGTAGAAGAAAGTCCTGTCGAGAAAAGATTACTACTTACCCAGTTAGTTCATGGCTGCATTTGGTAGAAACTGCGAAGTCTTGCCTAGGAAATGCTGCTTTGTGGTCCAGTATGAAACTAGCCCTAGGAGAAGGGGTCAGTGACCCTCAGCGAGAACCTAGGTGGGGACTCAGCTGGGCCGGGGGACAACAGAAGGAAGACACAGGCAACCCAGAGAAGCCTCAAAACACACAGAGCATCCGTTCCCTCCCATTCATGAATCTCTAGGTTTTACTTAACTTTTCAAAAAGCTTTGTGTTGTTGTCATTGTTGTTGTCGTCATTGCTGCCACTGCTGCTGTGATGATGATGGTGGGGATGGTGGTGGGGATGGTGGTGGTGGTGTAATGGTGGTGTAATGGTGGTAATGTGGGGTTGATGATGGTGGTGGTGGTGGTGGTGGTGGTGGTGGTGGTGTAATGGTGGTAATGTGGGGGTTGATGATGGGGGTGGTGGGGATGGTGGTGGTGGTGGTGTAATGGTGGTGTAATGGTGATAATGTGGGGGTTGATGATCATGATGGGGGGTGGTGGTATAATGGTGGTAATGTGGGGGTTGATGATGATGGTGGTGGTGGGGGTGGTGGTGGTGGTGTAATGGTGGTAATGTGGGAGTTGATGATGATGATGGGGGGTGGTTGTGGTGTAATGGTGGTAATGTGGGGGTTGATGATGATGATGGTGGTGGTGGTGGTGGTGTAATGGTAATGTGGGGGTTGATGATGATGATGGTAGTGTAATGGTGGTAATGTGGGGGTTGATGGTGGTGGTGGTGGTGGGGATATGTGCACCGCACATGCACGCAAATGCCTGAAGAAGCTAGGAGAGACCACCAGGTCCCCTGACACTGGAGTTACAGGCAATTGTGAGCTAACCCAACGTGGGTGCTGGGAACTCAGGTCCTTTACAAGATCAGTGCACACTGTTAACCATGCAGCCAACCGTCCAGCCCCCAGATTCCCTTTTACGGAAACTGTGGTCTAACGGAAACTGTGGAATACGGAAACTTTGGTATATTTCACAACACAGAAAGTACATCAAGACTTCCTTATTAATACAGAGTCTACAGTGGACGGTCCAGCTGGCTTACTAAAACAGCGCTTTCTTCTTTCCCACAAAGACTTTTACGATCCCGTGTCTCAACTGTCTAATATTTCCTCACATCAGAGCCATGCGTGTCACACAAGCGATATGCTGCCGGCTGTGTCTGGCCTCCATCTGCTCCTGGAAATCAGTGTTGGTTTGGTTTAGGCAAGTGTAGAAGACTCGACTGGAGTTGTCTTAGTTCAAAACTGAACTTCTTTCATGTGGTAGCTGGGGTCTTGTGAGTTTCCTGATAAATATGGATTAATGCCACAGAAATTGCATCCTTAGACCGCCAGGCACTAGGAAAGAGTCTTGACTAATGCTTGCTTACTCCCTCACCAACCCTGCTACAGATCCGGAGCCCCACAGCCTCCTTGCTGGCTGTCCCGATAGGAGGGGTCATTCTCATTCTCTCTCCTCTCTTGGCTGTCAGAAACTGTCATCCTTCCCCAGATGCTCCCTGCCGTCAGCCGTCTGCCGAGATCTACATCATGCAGGGTCACATGCACCATGGCCACCACTGTGATTGAATTCTCCCTCAGCAAGAAACATACAGCTGAAGGGGTCAGAAGGCAGGGAGTGGAAAGCCCCCCTCAAGGTCATGTCAGGAACTTCAAAGACAGTCTAGAGAAATTTTTAATGCCACAGAAATACATACTAGACTTTAAAAAGATAAAAAACGAGACTTCTTTAAAAAGTTTGGAATGAAAGAACATACACGTGGTATATGTGTATATATGTATATAGCTATAAAATTTTAACTCTTCCTTGGCTGATGTCCTGTGAATGGATCTCTATTGTTTTAGAATACATTCTGTATTGGTTTTATTTCTGTTGCTAAAATACCCCACAAAAAGCAACTTAAGGGAGTGTGGTGGTTTGAAAATGTTTGGCCCATGGGAAATGGCCCTATTAGAAAGTATGGCCTCGTTGGAGTAGGTGTGTCCCTTGTTAGAGGAAGTGTGTCACTGCGGGGTCTCATATTGCTCAAGTCTGGCCAGTGGAATCAGAGCCTTCTCTTGGCTGCCTGTGGAAGAGTCTCCTCCTGGCCGCCTCTGGATCAAGATGTAGACCTCTTGGCCTCTCCAGCTGCCATGCTTCCAATCCTGAGGATTACAGGCTGAACCTCCCGCAACTGTAAGCCAGCCCCAATTAAATGTTTGCCTTTATAAGGGATGCCATGGTCATGGTGTCTCTTCATGGCCAGGAAAACTTAACTAAGACAGGGAATTCTTCTGGATGTCCAGAGAGCCAGAGTCCACCATGGTGAGAAAGACATGACGACAGGCAGGAAGCATACAGCAACAGGAGCAGCGAACTGCCTGACCACACCATGTAGCACATAGGAATCAGAGGACTTGATATCGAGGCTATAAAATTTCCTCCAGTGAGACTCCACCTCCTAAAGGTTCCAAACCTTCCTAAACAGCAGAGCCAGCTCAGGTGTCCAAATGCCAGAGTATGTGGGGCACATTGTATGTTCATTTCACAACACTTGGAATACCAACCCACCCTGAGGGGGGCAGCCAGGGAGGAGTCTTATTTGGGGCAATAGACTAGAATGAATTGCCTCAGGTTTCGAAGAATAAAACTTTCTGAAATGGGAGAATTCTCAAGTACAGGAAGGCTCTTTGGACAGGATGTAGGTTGTCCTGACAGAGCTAGGTCAGGAACACAGAGTCTCTGTTAACTTGGAGCAGCGGAAATGAAGTGAACCTGGGGAAGCATCCCCAGGACCCTGAGGTCATCAAGACAGATCCAGAGGACGCATGCCATCTCTTCATGGGTGTCCCTGGCTGGGCAGACAAGGACATTGCTTAGCATTGCTTGGAAGCACCTGGAATTCAGGAGTGTAAGAAAAACACTCCTGATGCTAATTTGGCCTCGGCTACAGTTAGCTCGCAAAGCCTTCTGTTCAGATTTCAGTAAGACCTTGGGAGTCAGCTGGCCGTCTTTGCATGTCTTTGCAGCGGCCTCTTGCCTCTATGCCTCAGGTGAGAAGCCACTGTTTAATATTTAGAATTCCTGGACTGGACCCTGGGAAAGGAAATTCTGATGCCTCATTTAAGCACGGTTCCTTTTGTTGGCTTCCCATTGAGCCACATATCAATGCAGCAGAGGGGACCTGGGTGTTCACATCTCAGACCTTCAGGCCCTGGGACACTTCCTCACCTCATCAGGGTCAGCTTTTCTTCTCTTATTTCTTTGTGTATCTGATCCATTCCAGTGCTAACAGTCTCTGCACTTCCTGTTCAGCACCTAGCAACAGGTGTGGCAGTTATGGTGGCAACGGTAAAATGAAATTCATTGTGACAAAAGCTTGCTTATTTTTGGTCACTATTGTATAGATAGTATTATGTCTACTACAAATCTATGGTGATCACCATAAGGTGGCAGGAACAGAGACAAGGACTGGTTAAGTTACCATGGAATAGGGGTTGGAGATTTAGCTCAGTGGTAGAGCGCTTGCCTAGCAAGCACAAGGCCCTGGGTTCGGTCCCCAGCTCTGAAAAAAACAAACAAACAAACAAAAAAAACCCACAAACTTATTTAAAGTTACCATGGAATAAGTGGCAACTGACACTGTCCCTGGTGGTTTGATCCCAGACCCGTGTCCTTTTTCTCTGGTTCTGTACTGTTTGACTTTGCCTGATCAGTCAGTGGGCATCAAAACAGCAGAAGGATTTCATTTGTATTCATAAGACGATATATATTATCCTGAACAGTGCTATTTCCTTGCTCTCTGCTCAAAGACAGCCATGTCATGAATTTAATGTGGATCTAAGTCATGATTTTATATTAATATGTAATAAGTTTATAAGTACTATGTGATTTTTTGTTTTGCTTTAAAAATGTTATCTAAGTTGAGTCACTATATGTGATGCCTTGTAACTTATTATTTAGGCTCAGTGTTGTATTCCAAAACCCACCCACCTTTATACCCTTGTATCTGTTCACTTGGGTCAGCTGCTGCCACATCTCTAATTTAATAGTATTATGATTATTTCTTTTCCTCCGAGTTGATAATTGGGTTTTTGTAACAGTAGCACAGTGAACAGAATCCCTGCCGATTTGTACACAAAAGTGATAAGGTGGGCTTCATGCAGAGCAGACAAATACCTAGGTGTAGAGTTGTTGAGGCCAAAGCAATTTTACCAAAAAAGTGTGCACTTTCAGAAGTATTTGAGCTTTCTCTCTAAGACCCAAAACTCAGCATAGCCAGATTCCTAGCTCTTGCCAGCATGAACCTGAAATGGTATGTCACTCACTGCAGGTTTTATGTGTGGTTACCACTGAGGTTCAGATCTTTTGTATTCCAGAATCCTCTGCTGTCAATTATCTATAACCAATTATCTATTTTTAGGTGCCATTTATTGTGTATTCTGGCCCATTGTTTATGATGGGGCTTTGTAATCTCTCATTTTTATCTCAACTTTGACCCCTTTCTTTCCCGAGCCTCCATGCACAGCCTTGTCCCCATGTGGTAAGTGTTCCGAGGAATAGCTAAACAATGCTGACCCTTACGTTTTATGTGCCTTTAATCCATCTAAGTAGGTGGCTTATGTAGTATACATCAAGAAAGTGACTTGTCCTTTCACAGATGAGTAAATATTTGTCTTTCCCATGACCTAGCCATGTTGAGGCACCAGAGCAGGCTGCCAAGAGATTGAAGAAAGTGTGCAGAGATGGCTTGAACGAGACATGAGGTGGACTAGAGCTACTGACAGAGAACAGCAGCAGGGACATGGGAACACAGGGACAATCTAAAAGCCACAGACCGCGCAGGTCTCCCAGGGGGCTGCACCAGAGTCCCACACATTAGCATCCCATTCGACACCCCCTTCTACTCTCCCCATTCCTCCTGTCTGTCTGGGGACACAGAGCTATACTGAGATTCCGAGATTCTCTGCTCAGGGTCATTTGCTAATTTCCGCTCTTAACCTTAGGTTCCTCTGCCTCTTGTTCACCACCATTTTGGTCTTCGAGTACCTTCATCCGAGCCAGCGTCACCTCCTGTTTCAATCTGGTGGGCAGTCAGTTTGTCAGTGGTTTTCTTCACGCAGCACACAGTACGTGTAGCGTCCGTCACACGTATTCTTCTTTGCAATCTTCGTTATTCTAAGTCTGAGAGTGTCGTCACGGTTTCCTCCTTGTGAGATAAATACAGGTCTGTAGCTTTAACTCTTAACAGTCTTCCTCATTTGTGGACTCTAATTACGTCAGAGTTAGAACACATGGTTGACTGACATATACCCTAAATGTGGTCTTTGGGAGACATAGCGTATGATTAGTTTTTATAGCTCCTCCATATGACCCCAGAAAGAATATAAATTACCTAATTATTAAGTGCACCGGACCATCTATGTGTTTGGATTATCAAGCCAATACCGCTAAATAATGTTCATATCTCCTACAATATTACCATTTGCCCAAATGGTAGAGTTTTATCAAAGGTTCTCTCCTTTTTGTTTCCCCAGTATCAATTTTCACCCCTTATATTTCACAGCCAAATGATGAATTTTATTATTATCCCTATAATTCCCCTTTCATAATATGTTATTCGTTCTAATTCATGTTTATCATTTCTGGGTTAAATTCTATTTTTCCTGAGAGTAATTTTAATTTGCTATCTACCTGGCATGCCCTTTTATTCCTTTAAGTTCATTTTTGCGACTTATTTAGAATAATAATTTCAAATAATATAGAATTGGGTTTTTAACTTTTGTGTGTGTGTGTGTGTGTGTGTGTGTGTGTGTGTGAGAGAGAGAGAGAGAGAGAGAGAGAGAGAGAGAGAGAGAGAGAGAGAGAGAATCAGATTACAGGCAGCTGTGATCCACACAATGCGGGTACTGGGAACCCAACATGGGTCTTCTCAAGGGCAGCAGGGCTCTTAACCACTGAGCCACCTCTCCTGCCCTGAGTTGGATTCTTAGCCAATAATAGACTCTGCATTTAAACCAGAAAGTTTATTAATGCCCTGTTCCTGATGGGATGGATTTGTTAATTAACAGATTCAGAGGTCATTGTCTAAATAAGGCTTAGTTCCCTTTGAGACTTTAGGAGAGAATATGTTTTCCTGACATCTGGAAAACTTCCTCATGACACCTTCCACCATCTCCAGAGCCAGCAGCATCTCCCTCTCTCTCTCCACATCCATCTCCCTTGAATCTCTCTCTGGTTCTGTTCCTTCTGCGTCTCTCTCAAAGGATTCTTAAGATTGCACTGAGCCCAGACCAGTAGTCCAGGTTGATCTCTTCATCTACAGGTCTCTAATCACCCTTTTTTGATAACACTTCACAGACATCAAAGAATAAGAAATAGACATTTTGTGAAGACCATTGTCCACCTACCACACCCAAAATAATAGTTTACAACATACTGTCACTACAGTCATCTGTCTTCCTCCTCATTCGCACTTTGCACAGGGCTTTGCTTTCCCTGTGTGACCCCCACAAACACTACCACTCTGTGTCCAGTCTTTCTGGACTTATCTGGACCCTGTAGAATTTATCCCTGTTATTTCTTTTAAGTGGCTACACTTACTTTCTTAGCAAATTAAATCTTCCCCTAACAAGAATGAATGAACTAAGTATTTTAAACTTCCTCAAGAATAAGGACTGCGGGGCTGGGGATTTAGCTCAGTGGTAGAGCGCTTACCTAGGAAGCGCAAGGCCCTGGGTTCGGTCCCCAGCTCCGAAAAAAAGAACCAAAAAAAAAAAAAAAAGAATAAGGACTGCTCTGCACAGCCACTATATGGAGACCTTCCCATAACCTCATTGTTCTTTACATTTTGTGTAGAATGAATCCTCTCTTCTTGACGGTGGTAATGTTGACTGTTGTCAGTCCCTGATTAACCATTCCCTAGATACAAATGTAGCTCCCTGATGGCCTGCCCCTCTTGTTTTCTCTGTAATTTTCCCTTTTCTTCCCATGCTGTGTTTTGTATGGTCCACAGGTTTGGCTTGGCTTGGCTTACTTGGTTTAGCTTGAGGTAGGGTCTCTTGCCCGGGCTGATTGAGTTCTTGTTAGCACAGGCTTTCCCACCTCACTCTCCCAAGTTGCTGTTATCATGGATCAGCACCATATAGCCTAGCCTAGTTTGTATCTCTCCTTACAAAATTACAGCTTTCTGAAACCTTCTGTTCATCAGGTCCTTTCCTCCCTTTCCTTTCCTCTGAAGGTTGCTCTCTTGCCTTACTTATTTGCTGGTAATTTCTGTCAGTTGCATCATTATTCATTCAAGACCGACTTGTCACTTTTTAACTCCTCATTTTTGAAACTTTTTAAAAAACCTTTAATTTTCTTAAATTTCTGTTTAATGTGTCAGAAGATTTGAGACTTAGAATCTGAAAAGTGTTTCTTTGTTGCTGCTTCTGTTTCCTGCTTGTCTCAGTTAGGGTTTCTATTGCTTCAACAAAACACCATGACCAAAAGCGCCTGGGGGAGGAAAGGGTTTATTTTGCTTGGTTTATTTGAAAGGAAAGGGTTTATTTGACTTCCACAGGAACTCACACAGGGCAGGAACCTGGAGGCAGGAGCTGATGAACAAGCCATGGAGGAGTCCTTGCTTGCATGGCTTACTCAGCCTGCTCTCTTATAGAACTCAGGACACCAGTTCAGGGATGGCACCGCCCCAATGGGCTGGGCCTTTCCCCATTGATCGCCTATTAAGAAAATGCACTACAGCTGGATCTCATGGAGGCATTTCCTCAACTGAGGCTTCTTTCTCTCCGATGAGCCTAGCTTGTATCAAGTTGACACACAAACCAGCCAGTACTTTAATAAAAAATACACACATACTCATACACATAACCCCCACTCATTATACACACACTCATAGACACACACAGACACACACACATATACATATACACATATATACACATACCCACATATATAACCCGTACACACATATACATATAAACACACATACATATACACATATACCTACAGACATGTACACATGTGTACATGCACTCATAAATATATACATATACTCATAGATACACATATCTACACACACAAGAATGTTACTAGAATTTTCCTTGTACTATCCCATATAGATATCTTTATTTTACTTCTTGCTCATGCTTTCTTTTCTTTGTCTCAGTGATATGCTCTAAATTACAAAGTCTGGCTTGGTTTTTTGGCAGATCTGAGACTTAACCCATCTCTACATTTTTAATTTAGAGACTGTATTTTTCACTTCCAAGATTTATAACTAGTTATTTATAAATGCTTGTTCCCGAGTCCAATCTCCCTGTCCTCATTTCACGGGCTTTGTTTTGGTTGTATTATCCCATTCTGCAGCTCTCTGGGGATCTCAGATGTACTTTCTAATCAATCTCAGCTGGCACTATTGATTGTTCAAGAGTGAATCAATTGCCTGATTGTCTGCAGCTGTTCTTCCAGATGTTCGGCATTTCAAATAAGTCAGTCTGGCGTGGAGCACATATGTGCCTCATTCTTAGTGCTCAACGCACGCCTCCCTTTCTGGCAGCCTCTCATTTACCTTCACTCTGGACTGTGTGGTCATCAGCCCAGAATCAAGTCTTGTGCCTGCCTTCCTATGAGATACTGGAAAAGTCAGTTTTCAGGTTGTTGTGTGGTTGGTGGCTTGTCCAACAGTCAGCCTGCCCGACAGTTAGGCTGCCCAACATTCTCCACTTTACTCCCCTTCCACCAGGCCACATGCACGTGTAGCCTGCAGCTTCAGGAACATTACAGCTTTTCTGTCACTCACAGAGAAACTGCCTTGCCTAGGAACCGCGACCCACATCCCATCCCTGAGTTTCTTGGTTTCTAATCTTCTTCCTCATCCTTCTCTACTAATGTTCAGAGGCTAAAACCTGGAAGGTGCATGGCTCTTAAGCCCTTATCGTGTCTGTCCCATGTGTGATTCATGTGATGTTTATCTTGAGTTTGAATGTAATTATGTTAAACACTTTTTTCAAATATTTATCTCGTTTTCTGATAGGTTAAAGTGAAATAGATGTTTTAAAGCTTACACTCATTGGCTGACAGACAGTCCTCTGTGTTTTAGCCCTTTGTAGGTGCTAATACACAATCCATCTCAAGAGAACAGTAGAATATGTCTTCAACAGAAATAAGAAAGCAGAGGGTTTGGGGCACTGTTGTTTGTATTTTCTTTGGTTGGTCCTGACTTTAGTTGTGAAAATCTATTTAAAAAACATTAGGAATAAAGAGACAGGAAGAAAATAATTTTCCAGGCTATTATGAGGAGTATCTTTCCTTTTGCTCATGAACGTCCACCATGGTCACTCCAATGTGAGTTGGGCTCATTCTGAGCCATCATCCACAAGTGATAAGAGGGTCCCAGTGGCCATAAGATCAAGAGTTCTAGAAACAAAGGTTTGAGCTTCCCAGAGAATAGTGAGCTTCTCACCCCACACCTCCATGCCCACCCGGACCAGACCTGAGACTTTGTTCACTTTGGCAAAACGAAAAATGAAAGACTGAAGTCGGAGACCACCAGGTCCCACTGGTGATCTAAACCACACTGTCAGGAGGAAACCATTGATTAGACAGCAGGTAATGTGTTGGGTCAGCACCTTCCTGAGTCTAGGATGATAAGGCTACTGGTCAAATATGATTAGTTTGAGTATAAGTTAAATGCGAAATGAACGGAGAGCATTTGTAAATGAAAGGGAGCTGTCCAAAAAAATATCCCTGTTGGCAGGCTTGTTTTCCTCCATTCTACTCGTCCTGACTCATAATCAGTTTTGGAAAATTGCTTTTTCTATTACTACTATTCAGGTGTGCAGTTGTAGAAGCTATCATTCAGAGGGAGTTTGAGGTCAGCTTTTTCCCTCCCCTACATCGCCCTTCCTTCTCTTTGAAAAGGTTTAGCTTCCCCCCCACAGTCAGAGGCAGCCGCCCAGCCCATGTCATGTTTAAGAGATGCCCTTTGCCGTCCTTGTCAGCTCACGCATTCACTCCCCTTGTCCTGTGCACTGACCCTACGCAGCCACAGTTCCACGCAGAGTTGGGGACAAAACGAAATTAGCACCTGTCTGTAATTAAAAACAAAATACAAGGTTGGAGGTGGGTGGTGGACCCCTCAGAGGATCTTCACTGGAGAGAAAGTGGCGTTTTTCTTCAGTTCCCTTTCCTCCCCTCTGTCACGAGGAAGAAAACAGAGACTGAACATATGTATTTGTCATGGCAGAGCTGTCTGCAGGAGTCCACTTGGAATATTTCTTTTGTAAATAGTAGTCGTAATGATATTGCAGTACATATCCTAAATCTCGCGATGTAGAAGACAAAAGAAACCCGCCTCTCTGTGATAGCATATTAGATCAGTTTGCTTCTGGCAGAGAAGACGAGATCCAGGGGTGGGAGGGTCACACCCCAAGCACAGCTGCTCTATGCATCTCGGTCACTCAGAAGAGCTGTAGCATGGCCATGTTGAGGAACCAATCCTAGTTCTTCACATACTGGCTGTATCATTTAACCCTTTTGAGCCTTTGGTTCTTTCTCTTTAGACGTAATGATGGCAGTGATATCTTGAAGGTTATGCAGGATGGTATACAGAGAAAGTACCTGCTGAAAAAGTAAGAATTTGGTCAATGGTCGCTTTAATTGCTATCTGACAGACAAAGAGCCAGGGGAAACGGCCTATGGAAAGACAAATATTTTCTGGTAACTGTATTAGAAGATCTGGTATTTGTCTTTCCTTAATAAGAAAAGGAGGAGGAAGAGGACGAGGAGGACGTAGTGGTGGTAGCAGTAGTTGTGAGGGACAGCAAGAGAAGCCTTAAGGTTTCCAGTCACATGGAGCTCTGGAGAGCAGAGCCTCCAATGCTGCCTTGGCCTCGCTTTCCTCCCATTTCCCTAAATTTTTGACAGAGGAGTCATTTTGTGAAACATCTTAGAGCATCAGCTTTGGTGGGCAAGCATCCTCTCATGTCAGAGGTCAAAGGAAAACGGACTGCTTAGCAGATAGCTCTTCAGAAATGCTATCTTTCTCCTCAGGACATCCTTACTTATACAACACCTCAGAACCATGCAAATCGTGTGTGTGTGTGTGTGTGTGTGTCTGTGTGTGTGTGTCTGTGTGTATGTCTGTGTGTGTCTTTGTGTTTGCGTGTGTCTGTCTGTCTCTGTCTCTGTCTGTCTGTCTCTGTGTGTGTGTGTGTGTGTGTGTGTGTGTGTGTCTGTGTGTGTCTGTGTGTGTGTGTGTGTGTCTGTGTGTGTGTGTGTGTCTGTCTGTGTCTGTCTGTGTGTGTGTCTGTGTGTGTGTCTGTGTGTATGTCTGTGTGTGTGTCTGTGTGTGTGTGTCTGTGTGTGTGTGTCTGTGTGTCTGTGTGTGTGTGTGTGTCTGTGTGTGTGTGTCTGTGTGTGTGTCTGTGTGTGTGTGTCTGTGTGTGTGTCTGTCTGTGTGTGTCTGTGTGTGTGTCTGTGTGTGTGTCTGTGTGTGTGTCTGTGTGTGTGTGTGTGTGTGTGTGTGTGTCTGTGTGTGTGTGTGTCTGTCTGTGTGTGTGTCTGTGTGTGTGTGTGTGTGTGTGTGTCTGTGTGTGTCTGTATGTGCAGCACCTAGGAGCTATCTTATTTGCTTGCATGTAACTCTGTGTGCTCTGACACCTTTCACTGAGTCTTTAAAAGGCAATGCCATTCAAGAAGAACAGATTACCTTCTGGCAGATTGCGGGTACGAATTACTTGAGAACAGTGAAACTTGTGTACACTTAATCTTTTAGTACAGAGTTAATTGGCCTTACAATCCCCACAGCCTTCCCCCTCCACAAGCATGCCGAGCCATGGCTTGAGTGACAGGGAATCTCATATGCGCAACCAAATCTCTTTTATTTTGTCTACATGGAAAAAAGCACAACAAAATAAGAGAATCATGACTGGGGAGCCAGGGAGCAACCAACCCAGTCACAACAAAACCTGCCCCACAGCACAGAAAATACTATATATCCAGTGTATCGCCCGCCATTTATATAAGGCTATGTCTGGATGCAAACAAATGGGATTTTTTTTTCCCTTAGTCATAAAAATACATCTGCAAAGACAGAAAATTACTAATGGTGGCTATCTCTGGGGACGATGGCCAGGACTTCTTGCGTGTAGGGTGGAAAAAAGCAAAAAGGAGGGAGGGAGGGAGGATAGGAGGGAGGGAGGGAGGGAGGGAGGGAGGGGGAGAAGAGGAAGGAGGGGGTAGGGAGAATGAGCTCTAAAGAGAAGGAATGGCTGGGGAATAGCTCAGGGGTAAAGCATTTATGTAGAATATACAAGGCCTTGAGTCCAAGCCTGTCAACTGTAAACTGGAGAGACAGGGAGAGAGAACTACTATATCGCTTTTAGGAGGAGACATTTATTCACTGAAGTGGGTGTGCACCACCCTTGTCCTGACCTTCCACAAATAACATCCTTCTAGAACAGCTAAAGATGGGGAAAGGCACCACTCACTACCCCAGCATGCAGACGACCACTGCTAGATTTTGGGTGTTTACTCTCTAGTGTTTTCCCCCTGAGGCCTATGCCCTCCCTCCCCCCACCCCGAGGGACAACATGACTTTCATTGCCAGCTATTTTCACTTCCAACATAGCATCAGTCAGAAGTTGTGTACCACTTATAGCCAGGCCCCCCAAAGAGATGTAAAGTACAATGCCCCCTCCCACCCTCTTACCAATGCTGTTACATTTGCCAAAACCAATAGATGTGCTTTGAATATTTTTTGTAAGCTTGTGTTTCTTCCATCTCCTGAAGAACGTCCAGTGAGACAGGACATTTTTCATGTATCTGTTGACCATGAAGTAAATATTTTGGAGCCCTGACCCATTGCTGGCACTCTGATGACCAAGGGGAGAAACAAACCAGAAATAGAACGGCTCATTTCTTTGGAGTTCACAGAAGAAAGGAACCCGAACCCACAAGCAACACAGCCAGATGATAAAATGTAAGCTCAGAAGAGGAGGCGGCCAGCTCCTCTGTCAAAGGAAAGCTTGTTGCCAGTCGGAGGATCCGACTGGAAGCTCAAAGCTAGACAGCAGGAGGCCAGAAATGGGCATGCGTTTATGTGCAATGACTGTACTTGGTTCAGTTAGGAAGGGCAGGTGACCTTCTGCCCCAGGCAGCAAGTCTGGAAAGGCATTGGTGCCCTCTTAGGAGAACTGAGACTAGAGTCTCCAGGCCAGAGCCCATGTGTAGGATACCAGACCTGACGATAGGTCACCATGTTTGCAGAGGGCAAGGATGATGTCTCAGAAGGACCTGAGGTCCCACTAAGACCCACCCATCCCAAACCATGAGTCTCCAGTCTTAATGGGTGGGTGGGGCTTAGACATGAACCAGACAGAACAAAACATGGCAAAGCTTGACCACATTTGCAGTTCGTGTGATCTGAAGCTTTCGTGAAGAACTTTTGAGGGAAGGGGGTAAATTTATGGAGGGGATACATGGATTTCTAAAGGGGGCTCAGGATACTGATCGAGACAGTAAGGAGCCATTCCAGAATCTTCCACAGAAGAAGACAAGGCTCAGGTCTGTGTGGTATAGCGCCATCAGTGACGTGGACCAGAAAGTAACATGAAGAAAGCTCACTGTTTCTTGAGTGGACAAGGCGTGAGGTTGTTCGGCACCCATTTCATCTTCATAGAGCACATCCAGCGAAATGTGACAGCATACAGCTATAACCCTGGGGGTTGTGTGTTCAAGGGAGTTCCTCCCTACAGAGACCGATCCCCGGTTCCAAAAGAAAAAGAGAAAAAAACGAGGTTAACAGATGGAGAACCTACAACTTAGACTGTAAAACCAGCCCAGGGTCACCTAGTGGCAGATGACAGACTCCAGAATTGACCACTAAGTCATGCGACTCCTCAACCCACACTCTGCAGTCATGACCCCACACGGCCTCCCCTGGAAAGCCTAACATCAGTCCTTCTACATCTCCCTCTTAACCCCCAGTTAATTGTTTAAAGCAGCAAAATGACTCACTTGAAGGGAGAGGGGTCTATGACTCCAGATGCCATTTAGAGGATGAAAAGGGGGCAGGCCTCAGTGAGACTCCATTGTTCTTTTCCCACAGAGAATGGGCCGTCTGCTGAGATAATAGAAGTCTAACTCAACCCCTCACCCCGCGCTCCACGAGTGGGTTCCTGTTGTTATCTGCTTCCCCTTATTTCATGGGAGGAAACCTCATGGGTCTCAAATGGCAAAGGGGCTGTTCTCAAGCTCACGGTGCCGTTTCCTGCAGGCTTCATAGTTATCAGCTCTGATAACAGCAGGTCTGTCAAAGCACGGATCGTGAGCATGACCCGTGCAAGCAATAGCGACCTTGGGAGCTTGACCTGCATACGAGGTGCAGGGTGATAGCCCGTCTTCACAAATCAAAGGCAGATGTTAACATTAGATCTGTGGAACCTTGCAAGGAGGGCTCATCAGTAATCAGTGGAGGGCATGGAATTCTGAACTGCAAAATATCACAAATCCTCCACCCTTCCCATGACCACCACACACATGTGCACATAAGCATGCATTTCCTATGTATGTTAGCTATGGGCTGTGAAAATGGCTGACTCCCCAGCTCTAATTTCCTGAAAAAAACCGAAACAGCCATTACTATCCTTTTTTCTTTTAAGATTATTTTTTATTTGTGTATGTGCCTGGGGTAGGGGTACCTTCAGAGACCAGAAGATGTCAGAGCGTAGACCTAGAGTTAAAGGTGGTTGCGAGCTGCCAGACGAGAGTGCTAGGATCGGAAGTCCATACTCTGTAGGAGTGCGAAGCCATGCTCTTGCATAGCATTTGCTCACCTCTAACTGTCCTTGTCGTATTCTGATTGTAAGCACTCGACTTCTCCTGACCAATTAACCATGGAGCCCTCTCTCCAGCTCCAACTGAAGTTTTAATGGGAATTCTTTTTGGAGGGCTTGCTCTGAGCATCTTTGAAAGAAATGTACAGAAGCTTATAGTCATCTTCTATTGCTAGGTTTCAAATTCTCATAAGCCTACTGGTTTACAACAATACTAATTTGTTATCTGTCAAGACTCTGGGCCTGGCCTCGCTGCTTCCTTCTCACAGGATCACCAAGGCCTGGGATAAGTGTGGTAGCCAAGCTGCATCTCTTGGGGTGGGGCTGGGGGTTGGCTAGGACGGACTCGTCCATCCGCAGAGGAAGGATCCACAGCTTGGCTCCTCTGTTCCCTGTCAGATTTTTGCTTAGCAGCTGAATGGCTGACAGAGCTCTCCTGTCGCACTTGATATCAACATGGACTGCGCTCAGTAGTTACTGGGCCACCATAGCTACCCTATTATGTTACAGTCCCTTAAGGTCCATCTTAAAATTCCTTCAACCACAAATCTCCACAAACACTCCTTTCTGGTAAGAATGTTAAGCCTTAAATTCTTTCTCAGAATCCATCTTTTATTTTCCCAATGTCATAATCTAGTGTTTCCCAGCAAAATACTATTAAGCCCATTTTTGTGGGAACAGTTTAGATTTGAGTAAAAGAACAGTAGCAGTTGCGGTTTATGGTAACGTACAGTAGCACCGACGCACACGCGGCTGTGGTTAACCATCCCCTCACACGGGAGGCACAGTCAGAACGCAAAGCTAATTAGGTCAATAGGCTAACCGGGGATGCCTTAGTTACTTTTCTATTGCAATTTTATTAGCATAATCCATGCAGTTTATAGGGAAAAGGGGTTTGTTTGGCTTACAGTTTGTAGGGTGGACAGTCTGTGGGAGCGGACTGCAAGCTCACATCTCAAACCACAAAACAGAATCGGAATCCTTTGAAACCTCAAAGCCTGCTGCCAGCGACACACTTCCTCCAGCAAGGGCACACCCTCCTAATCCTCCCCAAACGGCCAACTGGGTAGGGACCAAGTGTTCAAATACTCAAAAGTCTTATGGGGAGGGGGGGTCTCATTCAAATCACTGCAGGTGACATTCCCCAAGTCCAGCACCTGGAGAGCAGCTAGGCAGGGACTCAAGCCCACATCTGTTTTTCCTCAGAGCCTTCCTTCCTAACCTCTCTCCATCCACTGTTGTCTGACTGTACTAGGGTCTTTTGTTAGCCTATTCTTCCCTCCTCCAACAGCAAATGCCACACTGACTAGGCCCTCCCACAAGTGCAAGGGCACCCTAGAAAGTCAAGCATCAGACCACACAAGCACGTTAGACCAATCCAACTTACCCTGAGAACGGCCCAGGGCCTTAGCAGCTGGCACTTTATTATACCTTGCCCTTAGATTCTATGATGTATTTTGCTGTCTGGTTCTATGCCAGGCATTGATTAATAAGCTTCATCAAAAAGAAAACTCACTGATTCAGCCCTGGAGAGCAACTTCGGTCTTGTTCCCAGAGCGTCATGTCAGCAGGAATCGAATAGAGACGCCACACATCCATCGAAAACTGATGTCCCCTGACCTGAAATAGCACTCCCACTGGCCACAGCCTCACTTCCCTGTGTATAGTGTGGTCAGAGGAGGAATATAAATAGCCAGAGAGAGCAAAACGACTTTGACAGGACCATCTCTGGGAGATGCCACACGTATGGATTCTTTTTTTCTTAATGGCAGTGATTTATGGCTGCATTGTAAGCCGAGTCTCACAGATGAACAAAACTATATAGTATGCTTTAAAGCCACAAATTGGGAAGAAAAGCCAGAGGAGTAGAATCTTCTCACCCAGCACTTACTTACTCTCTCTCTCCTGCTGCCTCTGTGTATTTTCTCAATAACAGACGAATGGGAAGTCTGGGCCCTCTCAGGTTTGAAATGCCAGGCCAGTCTCTCACTGGAGCCCTTTACCTTTCCAGACCTGAGATTTGAGAGAGTTGGAGCAGGTGGCACACCTGGGCAGTGGCTGGGGTCTAAACTAAGAAGTAGTTTTGTCAGCAGCTCACCACATCACCTTTGCTGGGACCCAGAACTGGACTACATTTCCCAGGCTCCTCCCAGATTAGGTGTGTCTGTGTGGGGGAGTTCTAGCCAGCGGAAGTGGGCAGAAGGGATGTGCACTTCCCTTCTTGGTATATAAATCCTAGTACTCAAGTCTCCATCCTGCCTTTGTCGCTCTCTAGTGATTCGCCAATGGCCAGAGTGTCCAAGTGTGTCACAGTCGGCTCAGCTGAGGTGTGTGTGGGTGACTGTGTGGAATAAAAGCCAGTCCTCACCTCTGTCCCAACTCGAGAACAAGCTGATACTGTGTCAACCCATTGAGCCCCAGGGGTCCGTTATAGCAGCTACCATTTCCTTATCTAAAAGTAGCTGTCTAGAATCTCAAACTGGAAATGTAAAAATGCCAAGATAGAAGGACTGCTTAGCCCAGGATGAAAAATTCATTTCCATATATCGCTTTAACGGTGTAGGTCATGCTGGAATTATTTCATTCAACCTCCAGTGACAAAGACACTCACCGGGAGGAACGCAGCCACCTGGGTCCATTTTTAAATGGCTGCAGAAGATTGAATTTGCATTTATAGTTCTTTTGGAACTCACTTTGATGCCATCTTTGTAACTAATGCCCTAGAGGATTGGTCTGTTTTCACTTTAGGACTGGTTAGAAAAAAGTCTTTGGGACATGAATTAACAAGCTATGTCGGGAAGTATTTCTTTGAACCCAAATATGAACATAATACTGTGACGTTCCTTCCATCCCTGTAGTTTCTCTTATCAATAACGGTTCATCTACCCTCCTTAAAAGTAAGTATATAGGAATATCTTTCTAATTATACATGTGAGGCAAGTGTGGGGCATGTGTGTATGGGAGGAGTGTGGGCCCGTGTCATCACATGAAAGCAAAGGATGTCATGTGTCCTGCGGTCAGTCTGCCTTGTTTCCTTGGATCTCCCACTAAACTTGGAACTACACTGCTGACCAGTGAGCCCCGGAAATCCTGTCACCACCTGCCCCACAGCTGGGGTTACACTCACACAGGAGTGACCACACCCAGCTCTTTACAGGAGTCCTGGGGATTTGAACTCAGCTCCTCATGCTTGTACAACAAAGTTTTTAACCACTGAAACTTCTCCTTAGTCTAAGACATGTAAATGGCAAACATCAGTATCTGAACGCTCTGGAGAAGCAGGAATTGACAGATTCTAATACTCTACTAGGGTGGGGTGAATGTGAGTGATGAAGGTTCAAAGAGATTTGGGGGAAGAGAAGGCGTCATGCAATATTTATCTCCCCACCCCACAGGTGTCAAATATCTCTGTCCAAGTCCTAGTATGTCTAGATCAATCTTTAATGTCTAATTGTTTTCCTCTACTTGTGTGTCTCTAGAAGGTTCCACATTCAGAGATTATGAGGAATGCTAAGACTTTTGACTTTGAGTCAAACCTACAATTTCTATGAATGCCAATGTCGAAGTAAATTTTCCCCAGCACCGTTCGTGAATCTGAAAAAAAAAAGTTCTTCTGGGATTCATTTAATTCATTTACATTTTCATATGCAATTTTCTTGTTTCCTACGTAGGCTTCAAAGCACAGGGAAAAGTAACTAGCTTTCTGGTCTGTATTATATCTATCCTCAATCTCAAATTGGAAAGTGAGCGTGCGGGTTTAAACATCGGGTTTTCCTTGTACGAGTCCTGTGAGTCAGTTCCTAAGAGAGTGGCTGATGGATCCCACTGACCAGATCCAGCCTCCCAGTCTGCACTGGAACTAGGCTGGATTTGGAATGTCATCTTGTGAGACATCACCTGTTGTCAGACTCTTAACTTTTGCTCATAATCTGTACTTTTTCCTCATTTGCAACAACCATTAGCACAAGCCTAGACTAAACCCTCCACAAGTTTGTCAGGACGTTTCTGACTGATGGGTACCATTGTATGTGAGTCGCATGGAGTGGCATGTATCTTGATATTCCTCCTTTTTATTGGAAATACACCCTGGAAATTAAATGGAAGAAGGACACTTTTATTTTTAGTTTTATCTTTTTTTTTAAGATTTTATATGTATGAGTGTTTTGCCTATGTGTATGTATATGTGCTGGTCTGTGAGTCTGGAGCCCATGGGGGTCAGAAAAGGACATCAGATCCCTGGAATAGAGTGACACATGGTTGTGAGCCTCCATGTGGGTGCTGGGAATCAAACCTGGGTCCTCAGAGAGAGCGGTCTTGCTATTAACCACGTGGCCTTCCTCTCTAGTCCAGCAGAGGATGACTTTAGACTGGAAAAGCTAGTGAGAGCAGGGAGTGAACTTTACAGTCACTTTTAGATACGCTGTTTCCTCCCCACGCTTGTTTGTTTGTTTGGGGTTTTTTTGTTTTGTTCTGTTTTGTTTTGTTTTTTGAGGTCTTCTCCTGAGCCCAGGACTCAGAGACGTCTAGGAAGCCAGGGAAGGTTTTCAAGCAAATAACCACATTCCTATCTAGTGACCTGGAGAGTTTGCTTCACTATTCTGGAAGCTTACATACCATCCCCCTGGCTTTCCTTTTGTAGCCTTTTCTCAGTGTATTGCTGGTAGGAACTAAATATTTTGTAGAAGTAATAGCTTCCCAGAAATAGGACCAGAGTTAAATGAAAGGAAATAGCTATCAAAATGGAAGGACGATGCTTCCTATTAATTTTGAAATCATTGCCTATATGTACAATTAGAGAGTAGGTTAGGCTTTTTAATCAATAGTGATATAATTAGGAGCACATCAGTTGTTAATTAGGTCTAACTTCACATTTGTGGGAATAATACATTTGTCACAGTCAGAGGATTCGAACCTGCCCTCCTCCGGACAAGCGCCATGTTCTGTAGATTTTCTCAGGCACTTTCTCCCCAGCCTCCTCCTGACTTGCATTTCTGTTGTTTACCTGGCTTCTCTGAATGTCACATCAGCTCCTCGAGGGGAGAAAATGTGCTTTGGGTATTTTTATATTTCCACAATACCTGAATATTAGCAGTTCTCCCAAAGGCTGAGAATCTTACAAACATAAATATCAACTATTGAGACCTAATTTGGAAATTCAAAATAAAAAATGTGATAGGTTCGTTTAACTGGATATTACACTCAGGCTAAAGAGAGAATTAATGAACTGGACGAAAACTGAGCAGAAATCATCCAACACGAATCAGGGAGTAAAAGTAAAGAAATGTAATTAAGAGGCTAAGAGGTGGTGTGTCAGTTAGCTATGCCTCTCTGTGACAAAACGACCACGATAAACAACTTAAACGGAGAAAGGCTTACCTTTGGCTCCTGGTCTCAGAGATTTTCAATCCATAAACACTTGGACCCTTTGTCCCTGTGACAGCCCGTGGTGAAGCAGACCCCTTCACTTCATGGCAGTCAGGAGGTAGAGTGCAATGAAGAGATGTTCAGGTCCCAGGATCACCTTCAAGGAACGCCCTAGCGACCTCACTTCCTCTAACTTGGCCCCACCTCTGAAAGTTTCTTCTGCATCCCAAGGGCATCACTGACCCCATGTTAAGTCTTCGTGGGTCCCCAGGGGACACTCTAGGCCCGACTATAACTGAGAGGTAATTAGGAAGTTCTAAATCAGTAAGAGGTAAAGGATGAGGCAGAAATAATATTTAAATAGACACATATTGATAATTGTCCAAAAATAAAAAAATCAAACCAAGGACTCTAGAAAGAGATCAAATTCTAAGCAGAATGCTCCGCGGGCATCAAAGACAAGGGCAAGTTCTAAGAGTAAGGTATAGATTACCATCAGAAGCAGAAACCATATTTTAATTGCTATTTATTTACAGCACAAGTCTTTTTTTTATATATAATTGACATCTCATCTTGACCTCAGTTTGACATCTGAGGTTTTCCTCTGAATCTGAGCCGCAGGATTTGAAGGACTAGAAAGTACAGCGGTGCATTCAGTCTACCCTACGTAACTCCAGGGAAGGGCCCAGAACAACGCATAGTGGCTCAAAACGAGACGTGCCCGCACCTAATACAAGGAAGAAATACCGAGTCATTTGAGCTGTGAGAACCTGAAGTAAAGAGATTACCCTACACAAGAATGAACGAGCTAATGTCAAAATAAAAGACTGGTACATGCAGTCATCAGTCTTTACTGTTATTCAGTTCAAGCTGGCCTTGAACTCAGGCTCCCCCTGCCTCTGGCTGAGAGTGTAGGTATGCACCACCGTACCTGGCTTCATTTGTCAAATATTGGTTAAGTGTCTGCTGCGTACACTGTATTTTACACGCACAGCTCTTACTACATCCTACTGTAGATACTTAGGATGTGTCTGTTAAAAAAAAAAAAAGCTAAACACACAAACCAGTGACAAATGCCTCCTATGCAAAGCTTATATTCCAGTGCAGGAGACAGTAAGTATGATAAGGGAAACTGTTAGAAGGCAGTAAGTGATAAGGAGAAAGTTCTAGAGCCAGGCGAGAGTGGCCAGCGGTGCTAAGGTGGGTCAGCCATTTCCAGTGTGGCGGTCAGAATGGGTTGGCTCAGTATCACGTCCAAGTCTGAGTCAGCCTCGTAATAGATTTCAAAAATAAGTTTGCATTTTAGCTAATGAAATTCTTTTATAACACGAATATTTTTATTTATTTTTATGAAATTCTTTTAATTCCGATAAAAACACAGAGAAGCCCGGGTGACTTCCCATCATGTTTACTTAAAACGCCACTCATCTTTACTCTACAAACTTCTCCTCTGAGAAACATTTCCTTGAAAATTCCAGAAGGAAAGCTGGCCCTCCCGTTGGCATCACGAGGTTAGAGCGGATAACTAGTTGAGAGCTTATCATGGTCATTGTGAAGGGGAAGAGACACAGTGAATCTTCATTCCAAAGCGGAAGGGCGACCGTGCTCTTCAGACTCCGGCTGTTGTTTGAAAAGGGAAGTTAACAAACATCCAGCTTCCTTGGTTCTAAAAAAACTTAAAATAAAATGCTAATGTTTCTCTCTGAAGTTGAATTCTACAGTGCGGGCCATTTGAAGCAGAGGATTTTGACACATCCAATACCCAGTTAACTTGTAGTTTTCTATTGCAGGCAAACAAAAAATCCCTTTGGACGGTTAAACCCAGTGAGGGCTCAGTTCCTGCAGAAGATGACATTCCACTGACGCTGACTGCCAACCTGAATGACATAGTGACGTTCAAAGACACGGTCATCCTGGAGATTAAGCACAGTAACACCTACCGGATCCCCATCCAGGCCACTGGGATTGGTTCGACCATTGTTTCCGACAAACCGTTTGCTCCAGAACTCAACTTGGGATCGCATTTTAGGTAGGGAAACATGGAGCATTCGTATAGGTAATTACATGCGTCTTGGTCTTAATTAAATAGAACTAAGCCCCCTCCATCCCTGTCCTAGCCTAACCTCACTCTTTCCCTCCTTGGTGGATGTACTGGATATAGGAAGGCGTTTCCTAGACGCAGCAGCTCGGTTACATCTGCTACAAGAAGACACTTCCACGCTGTCACTCTGCGCTCTATTCCCTTTCTGTTACTAGGCTAAAACAACTTAGGGGAGGGTTTATTTCTGTTGGCACTTCCCTGTCACCGTACATCACTTGCGAGAAGCCAGAACTCAAGTCAGAACGTGGAGAAATGCTGCTTGCTGTCTCATGCTCAGACTCTTGCTGAACCAATTTCCTCAAACATCTCAAGAAGCCCAGGGACTAGCCACGCCCACAGTGGGCTGGACCTCTGACGTCCATTACTAATGAAGAGTAGATCCCGCAGACCAGCATGATAAACGCTATTATTTGAACCTTTCCAACTTGGGCCCGGCAGAATGGCTCCCGCAAAGAAGGGTGGAGAGAAGGAGAAGGGCCGTTCTGCCGTCAGCGAGCCGGTGACCCGAGAATACACATTCAACATTCACAAGTGCCTCCACGGAGTGGGCTCCAAGAAGCGTGCTCCTTGGGCACTCAAAGAAATTGGGAAATTTGCTGAGGTAATGGGGACTCCAGATGTGCACATTGACAGCAGGCTCAATAAAGCCGTCCGGGCCAAGGGAAGAAGGACTGTTCCGTACCGTATACAAGTACGTTTGTCCAGAAAGCGTGATGAGGACAAGGAGTCACCAAACAAGCTTTACACACTGGTAACTTAGGTGCCTGTTACCACATAGACGGTCAATGTGGATGAGGACTAACCTGCTGACTGTCAAATAAAGTTGCCAACTGCCAAAAAAAAAAGTTATTATTTGACTCTGGTTTTTGGTTTTCCTTTTTTTTTTTTTTCTTTTTGCTTTTGTATTTTGTTTGTCCTAAGATCCTAGGCTGTATAGAATTGACAGTTGATGCTAAGTGATTATTCTCCAGGCTTAAAAAAGGGGGCAGTGACTACTGTATGTTTGATTCAGAGTTTCTGCCATAATCTTCCCTCTCTGATTTCAACACCCCTCTCATCCTCTCCACAAATGGAGAAAATACGGACTCAGCTTAGTGTAAGCTTAGAGTCTACCTAGAAAGGTAAGTCTTTGCAAAAGTAGCAGGCATTGCCGAGCCAGTCACTTTGGACAACATATTTCTTCTATTTGCTCCCCCCTCCGCCCCCATCACAGCACCAAGGATCCCCTGACTACCCAGGGAAGGCTATAAGGTCTGACTACGTCAATAGGAAGCAGTGCAGCAGAGACCCTTCGAGCAGTGCAATTGAGTATGTGTCTAAAACACCCGAGGTTTGAATGTAGCCGGTGGAGGATTTGTGTGAGATTCACTCCTGGTTCCGCAAAGGCATTATGTAGTTATCAGTAGCGGATTCCCAGGGTTTGGCTGGGATGCTGTACTGAGAACACACCTACAGCTGTCATTCCGGCCTTCTGATGTACCAGTCCTGAACCCGACTCACAGGTGCTGTGTTCTGTGGAGTCCTTGCCACAGACGGACTTCCCATCCACCCCTCCTCTCCTCTGCTTTAGCTCTCAAACATGGCTCCCAGTTGTAAAATGCAACAAGCAAGAGCGACGTAAGCAATGACCCGGGGAGTTGAGCTGTTGGGTTTTTGCGTACGTTCAGGTGTAACATCAAACATCAAAGCTTTCCTTTCTACTTTATCTCTTGGCCATAAGGAAAGGCATTTGCGATTGTATAGTAATGCTTCTAATTTCTTACAGGCACACAACAGAAACCAATATTCTTCACACCGTGTCTAATTGCTTGGGACTCTTCTCAATCTATAAGTAGCATCAAATATCCTCTACCCAAAGGATATGGCAACCCTTGCCTGGAAATTTGAGGGCTAGCTAGCAGTTTTATGAATATATAAACAAACTGTTGTTATTAGCTATTCAGTTCCCCTCTGTCTAAAGCTTGGTATTCTCCTTTTTAACACATACTCTTGATGCCAACAATACTCCAAAAAAAAAAAAAAATCAGCAAAAGCCTTGATGGGCACACCATAGCCCACTGCCTGTTTCTATGAAGAAGGTTCTGTTGGCTTGCAGCCAGTATGTCTCTGGCCATTTTCACACTAAGAAGAATGTATAGAGACAGGTAGTTATGCCTGAGATCGTATGGCCCAAAGATCTAACGTAACATACTTCAGCCCTTTACAGAGGAAGTTGGGCAAACCCTGTACTAAAGGAATGGCCACATGCCACCTTTTTTCTGGTTGCAAATTTGGGTGCAAATCTCTAAGATATTTGGAGCTTTTCCTCCCATCCTGATATGGAAGTTACTATGGTTCTGGTGGATGGGTTTCTGTGGTTATTAAAATCATACCGTACATAAGTGGCAAAGGCCAAAGTAATTTATTAATAATATATATGTTTACTTTTTCTCCCCCAAACTTACCATTGGTCATAAAGTTAAATTGTTGGGTAGAGACCATTCTGTTGACTCTGCCCCACGAACCCAAATATTTAGAGTTTTTAAATGACACCTAAAATTACTTCTCCTGATTATTTATTTGATGTTACAACTTACCTGTGAGAACTCCCATTTCCTGAAGTCAAGCAAATGGGAGGGAGTCTCAAAGCCTAATAAAATCTTATAAGAAAAATAAGCAGTTGATGAAAAAGCGGGGTGTTCGTCTTGTAGCCGCTGCTGTTGTTTGTCTCACTGTGTAACCTTGGTTGACCTGAAACTCCCTATGTAGGCCAGGTGAACCTTGAATTCATGGTGATCCTCCTACCTCAGCCTTGTAAATGCTGATATTACAGGCATGCAGTACCTTGCTTCTCCTTGGATGATCTTTTGTCCTTAAAGAAAAATATTATGATTAAATCTACAAATTGGATGGACATATACACGCACACGCACTTCTGGCCTTCATGAGTACACACACACACACACACACACACACACACACACACACACACACACCACTTTAACTTTTTTCATTATATCTTAGAAATTCCAGCTCCCTCATAAAGAGCTAGGCAAATAAGAAGGTCTTTCATAAGTACCCATGAAGTAGAGAAAGAATGAATTATTGAACGAAACAGTTGCAACTTGGAATCATAAAGAAGAAAAAAAAAAGTCTGAGAAAAGTGTCTAGCCTCGTTGGTGTTCTTTTCTACTTCAGTCCCGCCCCTGCGTCCTGTCAAGGCTGACACAATCCGTGTCAATCACATTGAACATCAAAGTAAACCCACCGTCACCAGACATATCTCAGTCAGGAGACGTGTGTTCAACATGTTTCAAAAGCAGATTTCTCCAGCTTGGGTACTTTCCTTTCCTTACTTCAGAACCATCTTTCATTAAGAAGAATGCTAATGCTGTCTGTGTATCCTACACTGGGCTCTACCTGCTGGGGGAGACAAAGAAGGCATGGGAGGCCTTGAATCTTAGTAATCTTGTGACCTAGACTCCCTGAATGGTTGTTTTTGGGTTTTTTTTTTTAAGTCTTCTTTTGTTGCTCATTCTATAAGTATTTCCAACAGAACAAACCTAATGGGTGTCGTCAAACCCAAGAGCCCTCAGTACCTGCCCTTCTTTTCCAGCCTGGATACCCACTATTACCGCTTCAAGCTGACCAACAAAGGACGGCGGGTCCAGCAACTGTTCTGGATGAATGATGACTTCAACCCCAAGGAAAAGCAGAGTAAGAAGGGCTCTACTGGTAGTAGCCGCCACTCCAAGGTCTCCCAGGAATCCACAGATATCGGGAACCCCGTGTTTCAACTCCACCCTGTCAGGATGGAGTTGTACCCAGAGCAGACAATCGACGTGATACTCGAAGGCTATTCTGCCACGCCCAAGGTAAGAGGAGAGTGTGTTCAAAAGCTGGTTTTCTCCCAAATAATTCCCTGCTGTACCCTATCTGTTTCTTAGGAATGCCCCTTGGCAATCAAAGGATGACAAGGGATGTGGTTTCTCAAAGACTACACATGCAGCACTGGGTTACCATGGCAGCATTCGTTGCTTTCAAGGTTCAGCTCTGCTCGGTTTTCCCTTTGTTTCTATAGCTACCATAACCCCAGCCTTAAAGGACCATCTAAAGCATGTCCTCATTACACAGTCAATGCTAAGCAGCCAGCTAATCCCTGGTCAAAAAACATCCAGTTTTCATTCCAAGCAAATTTTCTTATTAACACTCAGCAATCTTTTTTTTTTTTTTTTCCTGAAAATAGAATGCTTTCACAGATGTTCTGGGCCGCACATCCCTGATTTCTTCTCTTCCTTTCTTTGTTTTTTGTTTATTTGTTTGGATGATTTGGTTTGGTTTGCTTTAGTTTGGTTTGCTTGTTTGTTTGTTTGTTTGTTTTGCAACCTTGCCTGACTAATTGACACCCCATTTAAAATCATCCTGTTTGGGGTGACCGAAGAGATGGCTCGGTCGTTAAAAACACTGGCTGCTTTTGCAGAGGATCTGTGTTCAGTTCCCAATACCCATGTGGCCGCTCACAATCAACTATAGAATTCCAGTTCCAGAAAATCTCACGCCCTCTTCTGGCGTCTTCAGGCACCAGGCACATAAGTCACACACGTATACACATACAGACAAAGCATTCATAGACATCTAATTTTGTGTAGACGAAATAGGCATGTTGCTTTCCAACAACGAACTGTTTTGTATACATCAGTTCCACACATCCAACCTAAACCCCTTAAGCATATTGGCACTGTGTATCTCTTTACAGTCCCTTGTGGCATTTGGAAATCACCAAATACCTTTAAAAGAAAACTGAAATCACCCAGGAGTTTTTCCCACCCTAGAAACAGAGATAGGTTGTTCCCATAAGCCCCTCCTTAGGAAGCTTATGGGGAGACACTGAATTTTCTCTTTACAATAAGAAGCAATAAGAAATTGTCTTCTGGGACTGGAGATATGGCTCAGTGGCTAAGAGCACTGACTGCTCTTCCAGAGGTCCTGAGTTCAAATCCCAGCAACCATATGGCGGCTCACAACCATCTGTAATGGGATCTGATGCCCTCTATCTGTGTGTCTGAAGACAGCTACAGTGAACTTATATAGAGTAAATAAATAAATCTTTAAAGACATTGTCTTCTGGAGATAATGTGAGTCATCTGGTCCATTGGCCAGCTTCTTTAGGGTCACAGATTCCGCCTTATTTCCTTTATATTATTTCTTCACAAAGTATTTTCAGGCAGAACATATCTTCCCGGCATAAAGGGAATAGAAGGAGCCTCTCACTGGGGAGTCTTATCTGTCGCATCCCTTTTCTCATTATTTTGACTGAGAGGGTACCATGAGATAAACCCTTCAGGACACTACGGCTGTAAGGATGCACATAACCCATGTCCTAACCTTGAGACACGGTCTGTAGTAGAAGCATATTTTTAATGTAGTTACCAAGAGTAAGCATGGTTTTAAGAGGCTTTAAATCTGGCCCACCAGGGAACTAAATCCACCTGGAGCTTCAGTTAAAGCATCCCTAAATGGGCTTGCAAATCAGGAGAATGTCGGGTTTTTTAACAGCCCAATCCTGGGGGCTCGACAGTCCAATCTGTTCACAGCATATGTAGACTCTTTGGCCCGTCCTGTGTTATAAAGCTCTGGCCTTCTTGGACCCAAAGACATTATGATATTGGTAAGTCGATAAGTTTTCTGAAGGATGGTTGTTTCAAAACTGCTACTGTATGTTGTGTGCAGAAAGTCAAAGAAAAGCTGGTGTGCCAGGCCATCGTCGGAGCCCAGAAGGGGAAAAGCTTGTTGATGTCTGTGACCATCATCTGCGAGTTTATAGCTCCAGTGATCCAGCTATCCACCAGGCAGCTCATATATCGGCTGGAAAAGGTCAGCGGGGCTGGGCTAGGGAGGGCTGGGTGTTCTAGCCAGAGCCAACATGTTCGTGCTTCCATTTTAGAAGCCTAATTCGTTGGCGTCCTGTTAACGCCCGTCACCAAGATTGGGTTATTTTTCTTCTCAAGTTTCAGAGGCCTAAAAGTTCCAAATGTAAGCCTAGAATTCTCTGAAATGGAAATCCTGTCTCCATCATTTCCAGTGTATAAGACCAAAGGGAAGGGGGTCTATCAGTGCAGAGCATGCATGAAGTGTGCGGATGCCCCACCATTTTGTTTTAAGTTGAGTAAACATCACTTCAGAGAAAGGGTTGGAATAGACTCAGCAACAATTATAATAATTAGAATTAATGACTACCACCTACTGATTACTATTGCTAGGCTTCCATGCTCATTTCTCTACATCTCTCCAGGTGTTCTTCACAAGAGTCCCACCGCGATAGGCTCCATTGTGTATATCCTTGTGATACCCATGAGGAAGCTACACAGCCCCTACAATTTCTACAGAATAAGTAACCAATGAGTAGATCGTCTGTCCTAGGCTGAAGGCTGCACTGGTGAACTAAGACACGGTCAAAAGCTGAGAGACTGGTTGAGGTGGTGGACAGCACACAAGTCAGGGAATATCATTCTTTGAACCCCAGCAGTAACAGGTTAATGGACAGCACCGGAGGTGTGGCCTTGGTTGTACGTGTGCTCATTCTGAGTTTACTTCCTCGAGCTGGTGCTCCAAGTTGAGCTTGAAGTTAAGGTAGAAGTGACTCTGAGGACAAGGGAAGAGGAAAGAACTCCAGGCTGAGGCCTTCTGTTGGGGGAAAGGCCGAGGCAGACATGAGAATTGAAAGGCAACCCCAGACAGAGAACATGCCAAGAACATCTGGTCACCCTGGAAAGAGGTTATACCAAGGATGGCGGGGGACTTTTAGAGATGGGGCAAAAGCCAGATATGTTTGGCGTGCCCGCTAGACCTGTTCTGGACTTTGGGGTTCGTTCTGGGAAGCTGTTAAAGGACTTCAGAAAAGAAGACAAACATGGCCATGTTTATTCATTAGAATGTTGTCTGCTCAGCAGAACATTTATTTATTCAGACTCTTCACCTGCCAGACACTGTCTGATGCTAGTAATTCAGCTGTGAGGATAGCTCTTCCCTGGTGAGTCCCATAGCCTACTGGGAAGGCCAAGCATTCACTAAGTCGTTGTCCCATGATCTCATGCTGTCATAGGAAACCGTGTGTGTGGCTATGCCTTACCCACCACAGGGCGGTCAGTTGGACTCCTTTTCATCACCTCAAAGTTTGTAGGGGGTCACTCAAGGCCATCGAGGGTGGAAGTACATTCCATCGTGCTTGGTTCAATGAATGTGTTGAACACCCCACGGACAAGGTTCTATGTTAGGATATGAATGAAGGAACCTTACGAAGTCCAGGGACTCAGGGAGACATACAAGTTCAAGTCAAACCGAAGTTTCGAATGCCTATGATATACAAGGCACCTACAGTGTCTACAGAGGAGAAAAGATTCTGGCTTTGCCAGCTTGCAGACCACATGGGTGTTGAGGAGGTTAAGTAAGAGTCTGAGTGGCAGTAGAGCTGGCCGTGAGGCTGACAAACCCCACAACACACCAAACACGGTCAGGCTGTGAGGGTTCCTAGGAACTCTAACTGCTGTTTCCAGGCCCTTCACTGTAATCAGAAAACATGTTTATCCATGGGCAAATAGCTGCCCTGAATTTTGTGGCCTCATATTTCCCCTGGAAACAATTATTCAGAGGAATTCAGCAAGGATTTATTGAAAGCTGTTCTGTGCACTATATGCTAAATATGCAGTCTAGTTTTCTTACTCAATTTTTCTAAGCCCATAAACACTCATAGCATATGCAGTCAGCATTCCCCTTCGTCTCCATGTCCTCCTGCCCTGTGGCAGAAGCAGGCTAACGAATTCCTGCTTCAATATTTGTGGTTGGAGTTTATCACTAAATTAAAACATGCAAAATTCTGGACGTGGTAATAACTTCCCACTGGATTTAAAAAATGGATTGAGAGCCAATGAGATGGATCATCAGGCAAAGGTACTAACCACCAAGCCTGATGATCTCCATTCGAGCCCTTCAGCACCCACAGGGTAGAAGGACCAAACCAACTCCTGCAGGGTATCCTCTGCTCTCTCTGCTGTTTATGTCTGCCCATCTTTCTTTCTCCCTGTGTTCCAGGAACTTGAGTTCTCCTCCACCATGTTTTCTATCACCCATCCCCTGCCCATCATTAGAATTCATCAGTAATGATGAAAATAAAACACAACGTGCACAAGAGGCCTGTGAGGGCTGGGTACCCAGATTGAATTGTCCAGCATGCAAGCGTTCTGCCTGCTTGCTGTTGGCTCGGGGCAGTGTGTCCCATGTGGCACATCAGACTATAAAGATATCAACCCTGCCGATGGAAAGGGTTTCCTCTCTTTCTTCCCACTCCATCAGCTCGGTGCCGTTTGTATCGTTCATACACTGTAGACACGAAGCAGCATCTCTGTGGGATTGAAAGAGCCGGCTGAAACTCTTGGTCTCCTTGCTTCACAAAGTTCCAGCAGCAGATTCTGTCCACTGCTATCCAGATAGGAGACAGACAGCCCAGAGAGAAGGGGTCATTTTAAAATAGATTGGCTTCTCTGGACCTTGGTTCCTTCTCATCACTAACCTCCAAATGGCCTCGTGCCAAAACCAACCAAGTGTGGCTTCCTCACTTCAGAGCCATCTGCAGTGACACAGCAGCCTTCAGGGAAGGTCACTACACGGACAGCCCTCTGTGAGGCCTGCTATTCAGTGGGCCTGAAGATGCTGCTTCCCCTTCCAGAAGCTGCTACTACACAGGGAGTCAGTGACTGTGTTCATTCTTAGAGGAAGAGGACGAAAGGCTGGCGTCACGTGACAAAGACTTCTCACATAACCTCGGCAGTACATGGGAGCAGGCGGAGTAACCACCAAAGATACAGAGGCGTCCAAGCTCACTCAGGGCCCCGAATCCCAAGAACCACAGCAAGAGGAAGGGGGTGTTGGAAGAACAGCTGGAAGATGCCGTCAGATCAAAATGTGAAAGTGGGGCTGGGGGCAATCAAACCGGAGTGAGGAGGAAACGCAAGTCAAAATGTGGAGACTTTTTAAGAGGAGTTATTGTTATTATTATTATTGTTATTACTATTATTATTATTATTATTATTATTACTGTTTACTCCAAAATGATCAGACTTCTTAGAGACTAGAGATTGAGGCTCCCATTGATGATGCTAATGGACCCCCTTTTCAGATCACACAAAGATTAATGCAGCCCCCAACATCAGAGTGTGGAAACCCCATTCTGAGCCAAAACACCGCACCCGAGATCCATCCCAGCCCCTTCTCTGTTGAACAGGGCAGTCCAGCAGGTCTCAGAGCTACGCAGCTTCACCACCCCTCCCTTGGTTGGGGAAAATTTACAGGGAAGACCTATGAGTATTTGCCAATATACAGGACAAGCTTGTCTGCAAAAGTGAATATTTTAAGCATAAGGGTGGAAATTGCAAAATTGTTTGTGATATCAATTCCTCGAGCCTTTCATTAAGATATCACAGATTTATTAGACTTTGTTCCATGGTGGCGTGGCAATGTGGCTAGTGAGAGTTTGCTCTAGTGGCTGGGTTTCCGTAGGGTTTGCGGAGGGGGTTGGCTTTTGGTTGTTTGTTTGTTTTGTTTTGTTTTTAATTGAACAACAAGAGCCTCTCTGAAGTCTCTGTTTTCTGGGTTATGTAAGCTCATGTTTCAAAATCCTAACCTACCTCCTTCTGCTCCATTTCTATAAACCTCTACCCAGGGAAATAAACATCTCTGTGAAGTTGGGGCAGTGTGTGTGTGTGTGTGTGTGTGTGTGTGTGTGTGTGTGTGTGTGTGTGTGTGTGTGTGCATGTTTGTGTGTGTGTATTTGTGTGTGTGCATGTGTGTTTGTGTGTGTATGTGTGTTTGTGTGTGTGTTTGTGTGTGTGCATGTTTGTGTGTGTGTGTGTTGTGTGTGTGTGTGCATGTTTGTGTGTGTGTGTGTGCGTGTTTATGTGTGTGTGTGTGTGTGTGTGTGTGTGTGTGTGTGTGTGTTGAGGTTTTTGGTTAGAAAAGAGACTTGTTACTCGGGGCTCACTGTACTTACTGTCACTTGGTTTTGTTTCTTCTTTTTCCCTCTCCCCTTGTCCAGAAGCCTAACATGATCCTGGAGCCTGACTACCAGCCCCTGGTGATAAAGAACGTGACCACCCTGCCTGTGAGGATGCTGCTGTCCACCACCGGGCCCTTCTTCATCTGTGAAACTGACAAATCCCTGCTGCCTGCAACTCCGAAGGTAACTTGGCAGGGAGCTTGTGTGAAAAGGAAGAGAATAAAAATATGTTGCTTAACTTTAGTCCAGAAAAAAAAATACAAAATGACCCAGGAAACCAATAGGAAAGAATACAGATAATTGCAAATAATGATCAATACATTATTTCAAGTGTCAGTCAGTGGGAAGACTCATGCATGGTATAAAGACCTTCCAGCCCAGTAAGACAGCCCATTATCTCCTGCCCATCATAACGAAGTTAATTTATACAAGGCGATGACTTCCTAAAGTTTCCCTGCTAGGAAAATCCAACCAAAGTCCCTTAAACGAGGAACTGGTCAAGTCCCGTCTCCCAGTGAATAAGCCCATCTCCAAACACTAACAAACTTGGTGCAAGCTGAGAGGAAAGGCTGTAGCCCACCCCTGCTGCAGGTCGGAGGCAGGAAGCAGTGTCCTCTGAGTAGCTGGGTGCGACTGTTCCTAGGGTGCTTTGCTGGGCGTGAGGATTACAGTAGAATAGATGACCACGGGCAGGTCAGACTGCAGAGCTGTGGAAGAGGAGGGAGGGTTGAAGGAGAACCCAAGCCCACACACAAGTTTAAGAGCTCAGCCTACCCATGGAGAAGTAGAAATGAGAGCAGGAAACCATGATGAGGGAGCCTGAGACTTAAGGAGATTTGCTGAAAGCCTCACTCAGCAAGACGGACCTCTGAGGTGGGTGGGGACAGAGTACTTGGGAGATGGTCAGGCAGACAGGGCCCACATGGTCTCCTTCAACCACGAGATAGGAAAGACCAGCTAAGATTCCTCAACCTAGAGATATAGAGATATAGACATAGAAACAGAGACAGAGATAGCGAGAAGAGGTAAGCCCAAGTGAGACCGGGGAAACTATACTACAGTGGGACTTAGCCGAGGAAAGCCAGTTCTGCAGACTGTAGCTCTCTAGAGTCTCAGAGGACAGCTGATGTGACTCGGCTCTGAGGCACCACCACGATGAGGCACGCGTGCTCGAAGAAGAGATGGCATGTGACATCACAGAGCACAGAAGAACAGATGGGTGGGAGGATGTGACGATTCAGACGTGAGTACCAGCCCCAGGCCTGCTGCCATTCTCCTTGTGATTGTAATGGGATAAAAGCAGAAACCACACCCCCCAAAATGAAGCCCATAGCAATAAATCAGTGGATGGCGGATAAATGTAACTGAATAATGAGATTTTTAATATGACTTAGATAGATGGAATGATGGTTTTTATAGTGAGCTGGGGGAGGGAAATGCTTACGAAACTCTGCATTCTAGACAATGTCGCCATGACCTGAAAAGCAAAGCTGTTATAACTAGTGGTGCTGGAGTGTCTCTGAGCTGAGAGGCATGAGTCGGAGGAGAATACGAAGATGGGGGCTCCATATGCACCAGACCCCACCCAGAAAACATGGACAAAACAAAAATAGTATCTTCTCCAGACGCATGGGCCAAAAGATTTGGGGAACGTCCCATGCTTCAAGTGGAGTCATCCTGGAGGAAGCCCTCACCCACTTCCTCATTCCAGTTTGGTGCCCAAACTGTGACCAAAGCCTGCCCAACTCCATGACAATAATTAGTTCCGTGGTTCCATGGTCGAGTTCACTGGCTACTACTGCAGAAGACCTGAGTTCAGTTCCCAGCACCAGTACGGGAGCTCATAACCACCGTAACTCCTGTTCCAGGGGACCTGATGCCATCTCTGGCCTTCATGAGTTCACACACACACACACACACACACACACACACACACACACACACACACAAAAAAATACAAATTTGTTTTTTAAAGAATTATTTATTTTATGTATATGAACGAGTACCCTGTGGTTGTCCTCAGACACACCAGAAGAGGACCCCAAATCCCATATGGTTGTGAGCCACCATGTGGTTGCTGGGAATTGAACTCAGGGCCTCTGGTCTGGAAGAGCAGTCAGTGCTCTTAACTGCTGAGCCATCTCTCCAGCCCAAATTTGTTAAAAATAGAGAACTTCCACAAATGAACAAGAATAGGAACCATAGCCCAATTGAAAGTCAGGAGGAGAGGACAAAGTTCACAGAAAGAAAATGAGTCTTAGACACGAGAGAACAAGTTCTGTTTTGTTCATCCTGGAGAAAATAGAGACACACAGCATCATGGACTAAAACCGTCAGATCAGCAAAGAGCAAACACTAGATAGCACTTAGCTTAGGCAGGGTGTGTGGATGTTGGACAGTGTACACTGGAAGGCAATATGCCAACAGTGAACGAGACCTTAAATGGCAATGTCCTTTGACCTAGGGATTCCCATGCCTAGGGATTTCTTCTACAGACCCAAGGTATGCGATGACACACACGCAAGGTGCAAGGGTGTTTACCTAACCACTGCTTATAAGGGCAAAAGCTTAGGACCCAAGAACCTTGAGAGATTGAGTGAGTGAATGATAGCAGGATTATGAAACTATGATGCTTTAAAAAGGGTGACAGGCTGGAAAGATAGCTCAGCTGCTCTTCTAGAGGACTGGAGTTCAGTTCCCAGCACTTGAATCACGTGGCTTATAACTGCCTTTAATTCCAGCTCTAGGAGATTTGACTCCTTCTCTGAGATATGTGTGTGTGTGTGTGTGTGTGTGTGTGTGTGTGTGTGTATAGAGAGATACATATATATACATCATATTTTAAAATACGTCTTTATATATACATAATTTAAAAATGAAATATTTTCAAAAGGCAGATATTAGATGATCTTATAAAGAGAAAAGTGAAATGTAGACAAGTAGAAATAATGTGCCATCATATATAAAGAGTAAGCATGCACAAATGTGATTTTATATCTATGTACATGTGGGATGTCTACAAAGATATATAAGTTACTTGTAAAGCTAGCTATCTAATGTGAGGGAAACTGTGTAGAAGTGAAGATGACTAGAGGGATGAGCTGAGTTTCATTGTTCTAGTTCCTCTAATACAGGTGAAATCATTCTGAAAGTTTCTTTTAAAAGAAGATCACTACTTGTTCTGAGACAAAATGATCTAGTTTTTGCCACAATGAGGCAAATCCAGTAAAGTCACAAGATTCATTTGTAAGAGTCTCTAAACAGAAAAGAACTATTAAAAGAAGGTTTTTGTTATACTGACCTCAGACTTCTCCATAATAACTTAGTGTTACCAGAGTTTCAATAGAAATTGTGATGCATAGCTAGCCATTTTATAGCCAGCCATAATATCCTCTGAGAAGAAAAGTAGCAGAAAGATGCTCTCTGGATGCAAGTAATGATTGAGCCTTAACATACCCTTGTTTAAAAGAATCAAAAGAGATTTATCCAAAGAATGAGGTGCTCAGGGACCAAACACCACTGGAACGCTATCCCAGAATGCTCAGTCCATCTAACAGAAACCGTGTAACTTTAACAGATGGGATTTTTACATCGGATCATTTTAAACCATGACTTTAAAAAAAAAACTCACATGGCCAGTAAAATTCAGGAAACAGGAGCTGGGGCTGTAGCAACGCATGAAGACTAGGGTTGGGTCCCCAGCACCCAAAGGGAAGGGGCAAGTAAAGGTGACGTGTGCTCCTCCACCTCTCCCCCTCCCCGTTTCATTCATCTTTGAGACTGTATTTTAATTACATCTCTCCATTCCCTCCCCACCGCCAAACCCTCCCACAGACCGTCATCTGTCTCCTGCAAATCCATGGCCTCTCTTTCTCATCAGCTGTTACTGCACATACATGTGCATTTGTATGTGCATATATATCCCCAAATATGACCCATTTAGTGTGCATGCCGTCCTTGTCTAGACCACGTTTGGGCAGTCACGTTGGTGAGACTTTATGCATCAGCATCTGACATGGCTAAGAGACAGTCTCACAGCAAAGACCCTGATCCTCCGCCTTTTACAGTCTTTCCGCCCCCTCTTTTGCAATGTCCCACAGGTGCCTTAGGTGCAGAAGTACCTTGTAGGTGAGTGGTGGTTTTCTGCAGTAATCTATACCTTCTGCATTCAGAAGTTTCCTTGATGAGGTCCACCCCCTTTTTATAATCACACTTCAATAGAAACCCTTTAACATTTAGCCTTCCTTTTTATTGAGAAGAGATCATAATATTTATATACCACACACTATATTAATAATATATTATCACTTCTATTCACTCCACCCTCTTCAAATCAGGCATGGAGGGGGTACTATAATTACACCTGTCTTATAGATATGGAAACTAAGCTTCTCCACCTTTCCAAGGTCACACAGCTAAGAACTGGGGAAACCCAGATCCTGCAAATGCAAGACCCTGACTCCAGAGCCTTTCATCTTGTGATTAAGTCCCTCCCTTAAAGGAGAAAGTTGCCTTCTGGTTTAAGATTTGTTTTTATTATTTTAATCATATATACACATATGTAATTTTTAATCACACACACACACACACACACACACACGAGTGTGCTGGTGGACACGGACACCTGAAGAAGGTGTCAGATCCCCTGGAGCTGGGATTACCTGGTTATGTGCACTCAGCATGGGTGCTGGATGCTTCTGAATCCTCTGCAAGAGCAAGGATTATTCTCACCCACAGGCCATCTCGCCAGGCCCCGAGCTTCACTTTAACCGTCATGCCTATAACTAACATTTACCAAAAATGTTAGCTCTGAGAAAGAGCATGGTGAAGGATCTCTAATTTAATTTTCCTGCATTTCCATAAAAGTTTTAGACTTTGCAGATGCGTCTAATTGCTACAAAGTCTTGCTTCTCATAACGAACGATTTAAAATCGATCTTCAAAGACAGATTTGCAGACGCGTGAGGAGATGTATCTGCCTAAATTGTACCCAGGTGCATGTGTGCCAGATGTAGTGGCCATGGTTAGACAGTGAGGTGCTTCTGCTCTCTCTCCCTCTCCTCTCTTCCCCCAGCCCCCTCCATCCATCCCTCTTTCCCTCCACTCTCTCTGTGTCTCTTGTGTCTCTCACACATGTACCCCAACATACATATGCATGAACACATGTACACGCACACATGTACACAAGCATATGCACAAACACACACACACATGTTTGTAGCTATCGAGGTCTGTGTGCTAATGGTCCAACAGTGTCTCTGAGCTGGATATTTTATAAGGATATGAGGCTTATTTGGGTTCACAGTTCTGCAGGTCGAGAGCATGGTGTCAGGACGCCATGCTGTTTCAACGAATGGCAGAGAGGCGAGAGAATATGTGTGGAAAAAATAGCATGAGAGGCAGCCTCTCTTTGCAATGACCCACTCTTTTTTTTATCTTTTATTAACTTGAGTATTTCTTATTTACATTTCGATTGTTATTCCCCGTCCGGTTTCAGGCCAACATCCCCTCCCTTCTAATTGGCTTCCCTCCCCATCCTCCCCCCATTCCCGCCCTCCCCCTACCAATCCCGTTCTCTGGGGGTTCAGTGGTTCAGTCTTGGCAGGACCAAGGGCTTCCCCTTCCACTGGTGCTCTTACTAGGATATTCATTGCTACCTATGAGGTTGGAGCCCAGGGTCAGTCCATGTATAGTCTTTAGGTAGTGGCTTAGTCCCTGGAAGCTCTGGTTGCTTGGCATTGTTGTTCATATGGGGTCTCAAGCCCTTCAAGCTCTTCCAGTCCTTTCTCTAATTCCTTCAATGGGGGTCCTGTTCTCAGTTCAGTGGATTGCTGCTGGTATTCGCCTATGTATTTGCTGTATTCTGGCTGTGTCTCTCAGGAGAGATCTACATCCGGTTCCTGTGGGCCTGCACTTCTTTGTTTCATCCATCTTATCTAGTTTGGTGGCTGTATATGTATGGGCCACATGTGGGGCAGGCTCCAAATGGGTGTTCCTTCAGCCTCTGTTCTAAACTTTGCCTCCCTATTCCCTGCCAAGGGTATTCTTGTTCCCCTTTTAAAGAAGGAGTGAAGCATTCGCATTTTGGTCATCCTTCTTGAGTTTCATGTGTTCTGTGCATCTAGGGTAATTCAAGCATTTGGGCTAGTAGCCACTTATCAATGAGTGTTTTTTTTTGATAAGCCACTTATCATGTGTGTTTTTCTGTGATTGGGTTACCTCACTCAGGATGATATTTTCCAGTTCCATCCATTTGCCTATGAATTTCATAAAGTCATTATTTTTGATAGCTGAGTAATATTCCATTGTGTAGATGTACAACATTTTCTGTATCCATTCCTCTGTTGAAGGGCATCTGGGTTCTTTCCAGCTTCTGGCTATTATAAATAAGGCTGCTATGAACATAGTGGAGCACGTGTCTTTTTTATATGTTGGGGCATCTTTTGGGTATATGCCCAAGAGAGGTATAGCTGGGTCCTCAGGTAGTTCAATGTCCAATTTTCTGAGGAACCTCCAGACTGATTTCCAGAATGGTTGTACCAGTCTGCAATCCCACCAACAATGGAGGAGTGTTCCTCTTTCTCCACATCCTCGCCAGCATTTGCTGTCACCTGAGTTTTTGATCTTAGCCATTCTCACTGGTGTGAGGTGAAATCTCAGGGTTGTTTTGATTTGCATTTCCTTTATGACTAAAGATGTTGAACATTTCTTTAGGTGTTTCTCAGTCATTCGGCATTCCTCAGCTGTGAATTCTTTGTTTAGCTCTGAACTCCATTTTTTAATAGGGTTATTTGTCTCCCTGCGGTCTAACTTCTTGAATTCTTTGTATATTTTGGATATAAGCCCCACTCTTATGACAACTAATGCCCATCTCCTCAAAGAGCTCACTCCTAGACTCTATCCCCAATAACCATCAGATCTCAGCAAGAGTTTGAGAGAAAAAGAAAGTTTTAGCCCAACCAACGGCTGCTAATTATTCAACAGTGTGTTTTTTAAAACACATGGATGAATATATGTGTGTGTAAAGTTGTAGATGCACATAATTTTGACTCTCCTGGGTATCACACCAGACTTTCAAAGTGCAAAAGTTAGCAACTGGGAGCTGGAGAGATGGTTCAGTGGTTAAAAGCACTGACCGCTCTTCCAGAGGCCCTGAGTTCAAATCCCAGCAACCACATGGTGGCTCAGAACCATCTGTAATGGGATCTGATGCCCTCTTCTGGTGTGTCTGAAGACAGCAACAGTGTATTCATATACATAAAATAAATAAAACAAAATGTTGGTAACTTCAAATTATCTTGTTTAATAGCCTATAAAACTGGAGGTTGATGAGGAGAAAAACTTCCTGGTCAAGTTTGATCCGTCCTACAGACACGACCTGAACAACTGGGTTGCAGAAGAGGTTCTGTCCATTAAGTACATGGAACACCCTCAGGTGGACAACCTGGGCTTGCGTGGAGAAGTACATTACCCCAACCTCTGTTTTGAGGTGATGGAGGTGGATTTCGGCTGCATCCTGAATGATACCGAGGTCATTCGCTACATCATGATCACCAATTGCAGCCCCTTGGTTGTGAAATTCCGCTGGTTCTTCCTGGTGGACGATGAGGAAAATCAGATCAGGTACGTCCCGCCCCGCCACGTCACGCCCCGCCCCACCCCGCCACGCCACGCCCCCCACCCCTGACCATCCCCAGGAAGCCCCGTAGACCTGTGCTGATCACTTAGTTCCTTTATAGCTTTCCTCTGGGTTAACTGTCCTCTTTGCAGTAGCCTTTCATGAGTGTCTTCAGTCTCATAAGTCATCCCTGACTGGAAAGAACAAAATCTAAAACTCAAATTTCCAAACAGGAGAGTGAACCTATTTTTGAAAACCCCATCACCCCCAAAGGTGAGAAGGATTAGTCACCTTTAGATTCCGGTTGGAATCTAGTGGTTAGCTCACTAAAATTCATCAGCAAAAATGAAGTCATTGTGGGTTTTAGCTGATCATTTCACTGCGATGCTCTGTAGCGGACTTCAAGAACATTGCGTTTCTTACCTAACTGAAACCTTATGCCTGTTGGTACCCACTCTCTGCTCCCCAAACTTAGGCAACCACCATTTCCACTCTTTGATTTATGAATGTGCTTATTTTTGATAAGGCATAGGATGACCTTTTATAAAAGAAAAAATTGATAGCATTGATAAGATACAGAGAAACTAGAACTCTGAGCACAGGTGACAGAAAGTCAAAATGACTTCGTCATTGTGCAAATCATATAGAGGCTCCTGAAGGAAGTTAAAAACCGGCTCCGGGTTTGGGCTGAGTGATAAAACACCACGTCCCCGAGTTCTCCCTGTGTCGTCACATATTGCAGAACTCTCCATGCATAAAAGCCGACTGATAGTCATCTCTGCTGTATGTAAATGCTCATCTGGAGTGTTTGAAAATCTTATTTTCTGGGAACAGTGCTATGAGGCTCAGCTCTCTCTGAGATCTTTATTTTAGTCTATTGTGCGAAGATCCAAGAGTGAGGTCGCAGCATCAAACAGTGGTTTGATTGATACATTTATTTTTACTGCTGGGGATGGAACCCAAATTTTCATCTGTGCTATACAAGTGTTTTAGCACAGAGCTGCTTCCCTGGGGCTTTTTTTGTTTTTGTTTCTGTTTTGTTTTGCTTTGCTTTGCTTTAATTTACAAAGGCTTGGCACTCAGCTCCATAGGAGCTGCCCCATGGTGTGCCCTTGCAAGAGCATGCTGGGCTCTCCAAGCTAGCACTCATCTTCGGAATAGCAGCCATACCAACCAACGGCTGTGAGGGGCTCTCTCACTGCGGCTGTGATTTACATTTCTAGGATGATTGATGATGTGGAAGGGTGTGGACACAACTGCTAGCTATATATACATTTTCATAGAGATGTCTTTTCAGATCCTTAGCCCGTCTTTAAATGGGCCGTTAGCTTTGCGCCTTAGGAGATTTGGATTAGCTATTGAATTGCAGGAGTTGCTTATCTGCTGTGGAAATTAAATTGGCCCCTGGTCAGTTGTGTAGCCCATGAGCTCCAGCCCTGCCCAGAAGTGGGCTTTTCAACCTGTTCACCTTCTCCTGTGCTCTGCAGAGCCTTTTCAGTCAGGAACAGTCCTGTTTATGTCTGTTTTAGTTTCACTGGCTACCGAGTCTTCTGTGTGCATGCATGTTCATGTTTCCACAGGCATACGTGTGCATGTGTGTGTGTGAGCGTGTACCTGTATTTTCAGGTGCTCATACATATGTATATGCACATCTGTGCATTTGCATATGGGAGCCAGAGGACAACCTTGAGTGCTATTCTTCAGGCCCCACCCACCATGGTTTTTAGAATTAGTTTGTAATGTTTTAAATTAGCTTACAAGGAAAGGGGGATTATATTATAATCTCAAAAAAGTATCAGCAATAAATGTGTGAAATATGAGATTAAATTCAAAAGAGTTTGCTTCCAATAGGTTTCCAGATGGCGTTTCCTTCAATACTTCGTCTTGATTGGCTCCTCTTCTTCCTTACTCCTGCCCCCGAGTCTCCCTGCCTTTCCCCCATTGTACCCCTCCCCCACCTCCACTCTGCACTTTTGGCCTTCCCCACCTCCCTCGCTTTCAGCCTCTCTCCACTCCACTCCCACTCATCCCTTTCCAGTTCCCCTTTCCTAAACCTGCATTTTCTCCCACCTGGATATTCACATTTGTTAGAACGAGGCTCAGATCCACAAACGAGAGGGAGAATTCAGTGTTGTTTGTCTTTCTGAGCCTGGGTTATCTTGCTTAAAATCGCGTTTTTCAGTCTTCTCCATTTCCTTACAGATTTTATCCTTCCATTTCTCTTTATAGCTGAATAAAATTCCGTGTGTGTGTGCATGCGTGCATGCAAGTGTGTGTGTGTATGTGTACATGTGTGTGCATATGTATGTATATATGTGTGTGTGTGCAAACATGTGTGTTCATGCATGTGCATATGTGTGTATATATGTGTATGCAAACATGTGTGTGTTCATGCATGTGCATATGTATATGTACGTATACATACGTGTGCACATGTGTGTACATATGCGTGTGTGTTCTAAGTGTTCGTTATCCATTCATCTGTTAATGGGCATCTATGGTTGTGTCCTTACTGCTAAACTCTGAACTTTTCCTAATAAGCATTTCAAACCCAACATACGGAGTAAGCACTGAGTGTAGAAGCCCAGTGAGCTTCATATGGCTTGTTCTGAATATTCGAATGGGTTTCTGCTCTGGTCCATATCTTCTTTATGTCTGGACATGTACAGAGTTAGGAAATAGTAGAAGATGGTGAGGACCCCATTTCCTAGCCCGTGAGCAGCACCGATGGAGTAATGTATACTTCCTTCCTGCGTGTTTTGACAGCTGTGGATGGGGCACAGCCACTCTAGCTGACGAGACCTCTTATTATGTCCTTAGTGGCTTGTCACTGCTTCCAGTACACAATCCCCATCTTATACATGACAGCGGCTCTTTTCTTGCCTGTGCTTGTTACCATGGTAACAATGGCTTACTCTGGACGGCTTCTGTAGACGTCTAGCAATGACCCAGTGTCTCATTGAAGCTGGCAGCCAGTCCTGGGCCTGAGCCTTGGAGCCTGCTCATTAAATGCCATGGACTGTTTGGGTCTGGAATAAAATTCTGTAGATGAACATTTTAACTAATTATGAGAAGAATCGGCCAACCTGACCTAATGCACTCTATGCACCCGATTTTGTGAAATTATTCTGATGTAGCACAGCTAAACGAGCTTCTTCCGTCCGGGAGCAAGGGCACGCCTTGTTTATTTTTCATTTTTTGAGAGGCCATTTCCATAATTAAAATAATGACATTTTGAAAATGTACTTGGCCAGTGCTGAATGTGATACATTTAATTTTTCATTGGTTCAAGCATATATTTAGCCATTTTCTTTCTCTCTTCAGTATCTCCCTGTCTCGTTATATAGAGAATCTTTACTTCATTTGTTCATTCGATCAGAGGGTGGATAAATAATTCAGATGTGACATCAGGGATGAGAATGGAAACAAGACCCGACCCTCCCCAGAAGCTAGTTAGGAAAGCAGATGTGGAAACCCTGGAAGACACACTGCAATGACAGGGTCTGGGGAAGGAGGTGACCATGCCCTGCAGTGTCACAGTCACCTGTCCCAGAGCAGAAGCAGGGGAGCCTTCTGAATCACAGGCACTGGGCATGGGGGTGAGCTGGACTTGTAAGTCACGGAGACCGGGACCTTGAGCAGAACTCAAAAGACAGTGCCAGAATCAATCAGTGTAGCCCTAGCCTGGCATCCGCTCACCATCAAGGATTGACCTCATTCACAGATCAGCTTTTCTCCCAGTCTCCGAATGGCTACCAGGATTCCTGGGACAATGCTCTTCCACACTCTCAATCCCCAGGGAAGATTCACTCCAATCAGAACAATTTAGTCCCAGTTCCTGTTCCCTCTCCCAATCAGGAAGATGATGTGCTTGTCTTGTCATTACCGTCCTGGCCGCATACTTCGCACCAAGAGCTGCTGGTCCTGACTTGTGCTCCACTGGGGCTGAGGCAGCTGAGAATAGGGAAGATCTTGAAAAACAAAACTGGCCTAGGCAGAGGATGGCTTCAGAGAAATGGCTAAGGGTGGAGTGGCAACATGGCGAGAGCTTGACCTTCCATGAATGGGAAGAAATAACAGAGGACCCGTCTGCACAGACGGACCGGCAGTTGTGTGTAACAGCCCAGTCTAGGGCAATGAGATGTGTGTCATCATCAAGAAAAGGACAGAGTCAGAGGTGTTCAGCTCGATAACCTGATAACAGTTGCTGGTCACTCTTTCCAAATCCCCCTGCTGGTCTTCCCGCCCCTCTACCCTTCCTTCTCAGCTCTGCCAGAAACACTCCCTCTTCGCAGTGACTGAGTCTCCTAATAGCTTCAGCCCTCCTCTCCTGCCGAGACTCTGGCCCCTCTACCACAGCTCTAAGTTCACTGCACTCTCAATGTCTTCTTCTCTTGGCTGTCTCCCAAGTGACTCGTGGCCAACATACCACATAGCAGTTCTTGTCCCCCCATTTCTTCCTTCCTTGCCCTCCCTCTCCTCCAGGGCTATTGTCCCAGTGAGTGACGTCACCATTCCCCAGGACGGACCAGAATCCTCCTTCATCCAAACGCCACCCGCTACATCACATCCACCTGCTGTACCTTATAAAAACCTCTTGTTCATCCTCACTGCTCTAACTATTTTGTTCACCATCACCTGTGAGGTGGGTGGTTGTGGCAGCCCTTCCTGGATCCTCTGCTACCACACGTGCACCACAGTCGCGTTTCTGCCCAGGGTCCTAGTAAAGAGCGTGTGTCTCCCCTGGCTTACGTCTGTAATGACTCAGATTACCCATGCTCTTGAGAACCAAGTATGAGATACTTGATTCAGTGATCCTGGGCCCAGGCTGGTCCCTGCGTTTCCTCCTAGTTGGTTTCCTCTCAATATACACCACAATGGCGTCTTCTGTTTCTTTAATGTACTGGCTTCTGCCCCATCCAGAACTGTTCCTGTATAACTGTCTCCTCTCTGCTGTAAGCTCTTCCCCCTCTCTCCTAACTTTCTTCTGGTCAATCCTCAAGTCTTCTCTTCCGTGTTCTCCCTCAGAACAGTCTCCTCTGAGGCTCCTGCCCAGGGCAGAGTCCATGCTGTGAGCCCTGGTACCTTGACTTTCTCAGTGTACGTCACACTTGTACTTAAAGCTCAGCGTCCATCCTTCCAGTTGGCTCTAATCCCCGTGAGGCTGGTCAGCATTTCCTCCCTGTTATCTCTGGAGACTCAGCTAGTCGCCATCCCTCCTGGTTACTGTGGTGAGAGGAAGATGGTTTCTCATAACTTGTTTAAGAATCTCTTCTGTCAGCTTCCTGGCACCCACCAAATAGAAAAGCTCATGGCATAAATGTCACATACAACAGAACCCAAAATGCCACCTGCCCTCCAGAAAGTCTCTGTGCACGCCATCAGAAAAACAGAAAAACACTGGTTAAAGGTCATTTTATCAGACATATCCGTGCTAACCTTTCCTTTCCAGTGAGAATTCTTCAGAGGTTTGTGGCTAGTGAGAGAAATGGAAGCACAAATATAGGCCTTCTTTTGTGTGTCTGTGTCCTGTATAAACAGGTATGAAGGTCCCTAGATGTCCGGTGGGTATGTAGAGTGTGTGTGCAGACATGTACAGGTGTGTGTGTGTGTGTGTGTGTGTGTGTGTGATTTTATAAGTAATACTCATTTAAAATATCTCTCTTATTTGAGAATACATTTCCTTCTAAGTTAGCCCCCATGTCACACATAAAAACAAAGTCAAACGGGTTTGGTGAGAGAGCTCAGGGCAGGAGAAAGCGCTTGCCAAGCAAGGCTGATGATCTCCAGGTGACACAGTGTCAGGAGGGAACCAAGTCCTGAAAGTTGTCCTCTGACCTCCACGTTCACGTTCATGTGCATCTGTGCTTGTGCACATACCTCTGTCACTGCCACCGCCTCCGCCACCACTGCTGCCTCTGCCACGGCTGCCACTACTGCAGCCACTGATGCCACCACCACCAATGATCACGGGTGACATTGCTTAAAAACAAAAAATAACAAATAAGCAAAGTGGAGAAGTGTGTTAAGTAAGTTCTCAGAATCAGGAGATACCAGTCACTGGCTGATTCCATGACCGTAATCTCGATTGCCTGTGCATAATGATAGCCCATCCCATATGCATATAACAATATGTATGTGTCCATCACATATATGCCTATAACAAGGGTATTTGTAAAGGGGCTGTGGCCTGCCACCATCGTTGTCCCCGTGGGGATGAGTCTTCCATTGGATGTGTCCCTAAAGCCTATCTGAACAGCTCGACAAGAACAAGATGCTTCAGCAGGGCACACAATGGGCAGAGGAAATGTCTGCCCTTGACTTGTCCTTTGCTTTTAAGAAACCAGACTAGAGATGCAGACGCCAGCGGGTCATACCAGGGTACAGCTCTACCCAGCCTCCCAGCTACACGGCTGAGCCAGCGCTAAGACTCAGAGCAAGGGGCCTGAGTAGTCTCCACAGACCACTTGGGCTTTTCATTTCCAAACTAGATTACAAATAAATCAAACATGAGAGCCTGGGGGAACCAAGTGCCGCTGGAACCGAGCCCATTGTCTTCCCGTTCAGTTGTTGGGGTGAACGCCACTCACTCAGCCTAATTGGGAAAGGAGTGGGAACTCCGCAGTGAGGGGGAGTAGAGAGGTACTCTGATCTTCTCTCTTCATCATCCATTTCCTTTGCTTGAAAAATAGGACTTTTCTAAGATGTACTGAATTCATGGTGTTTGGGGTCCTGAGATATAGAGTCAAACAAAGACAACTGGGGTCCAGGCTCCATCCATCTTTTTTTTTTTTTTCGGAGCTGGGGACCGAACCCAGGGCCTTGTGCTTGCTAGGCAAGCGCTCTACCACTGAGCTAAATCCCCAACCCCTCCATCCATCTAATTCTCATAACTCTGTGTCCTGAACTCTTAGCCCCTATAACAGGGGTAATGTCTACTCCTAATGGAAGTTTCAGGATTAAAGCAAGTCTTTTCCATAAAAGACACGTGTCCTTAAAACATACTGAGCTCTCCTACCTTAGTAACTGTTTTGAGGCTCACTAAGGGCCCCTTCTACTCTTCTGTGACCTTGTAGCAAGTACAAGAATCCTACAGTACGGGAGCCAAAGAACCCTCCGACACCATGACAAATCCAGAATCTCTCATCTCGAGGGAAAGTAAAGAAAACCCTCTTCTCAGCCCGGGCTGCATTCATCAAGATCACAGCAGGGTATAGTAATCTTCTCAGTGCTGTGATGGAGGCAGCTTCAAGAAGGAAGTGTTTATCTTGGTTCGCACTTTGAGGGGGTACAGTCCGTCGTGTGTGGGCCTATGGAGCTGCTGGTCACATGCACACTCAGTCAAGAATCAAAGAGAGGTGATTGCTGCTGCCAAGTGTGTTTCCCATTTCCCCCTTTTGGTCAGTCTAGAACCCTAGCTGATAAGACTCTTCCTATCACATAACCCTAGCCCATAGGACTATGCCACTCACACTGTGGGTCTTCCCTCCTCAGTTAAACTCCTCTGGAACTATCCTCAGAAATGTACCCAGAGATGTGTGTCATAGATGATTCTAAAGATTTAGAATCATCTATGTGAACTTGACAGTGAAAATTAATTATCACAGATTAAACACCATATGCCTTCTCAGCATGATACCCAAACACATTACTTTAAATCATAGCATCCCATCCCTGGCCACCAAAGTCTTTTATTTGTCTAATGCAAAATACATGTACTCAGTCCCTGGTATTTAACACTCCCAACACTGTCCTAAAAGTTTAAAGTCCAAAATCTCTCCTGAGATTCAAGTCAAACTCTTTTAACTGCAAGCCCATACTGTAAAATAAAAACTAAGAAAATGAGTTATGTGCTTCCAATATACAATAGCATTTAATAAACATTCCTGTTCACAAGGGGAATAATGGAATACCAAGGAAAGATTAGCCTAAAATAAGATTGAAACCCAGTATTGCAAACAACAAACCCTGCAGCTCCATGTCAACATCTGGGGCTCATAATAATGTCATCTGAGCTCCAGTGGGCCTGGGAATCCCTCTAGTTCTGCTGACTGCAGTATATGTCGTCTCTTTCTTGGGCCATCTCTCCTCCATATCGTCTGTTTTCTTGGCAGATATCCCACAGTGCTGCCTTTTCTACCACCCTGGGCTCTACACTGTAATATGGACTTCACTTTCACAGCTTCAAACATGGCCCTTCAGGGCCTCCTTTCAGAGAACACATTCCTTGGCCTCATGGTCAGAAGTATTACATTACCAACCCTACTCCTGGAACCAATTTCTATATTAATGGCATTTTTGTGCATGCTATTCCATGACACCTCCCAGAAAAAAATTTGACTGAGGAAGAGTTTATCTTAGCTCACAATTTGAAGGTTCACAGTCCATCATAGCAGGGAAGGTATAGTAAGCAGAAGTCTAAAGTGGTTAGACAGATTGCATCTAAAATCATAGAGCAGTAAGAAATGAGCGGTAGTACCAAGTTCACCTTCTCCTTATTGCCTTTTTTTTAAAAAAATTACATTAATTTATTGTGTTACATGTATATGTGTGTGCATAAACTCACACATACCTGGGTGTGCATATGCCATGTGGAACACGTGGAAATCAGAGGACAACTTGCAGGATGCAATCCTTTTCTTCTACCATGAGGTCCCAGGAATCAGACTCAAGTTATCAGGCAAGCACCTTTATCTGCTGAGCCATCTTGTCACCCTCCCTTTTACCCACTTATTCAGGTGGTAAAACTCACATTCAGGGTGAGTCTTCCCCCCTCAGGGAAATAGAAACACTTTCCTCGGCACACTTGGAAGTGTGTCTCCTGGGTGATTCTAAAAATCAAGGAAGATTAACCATTACGTCAGGTCTTAGCCAAAACTATAGATAAGTCGTAGTCAGTATGTGGCTTCCTTGACCTCCCCAACATTCTTTTGTAGTTATATAAACCAGGTCCATGATTAGAAGCAGTTCCTTGTTCTGTCCAAGGGTCCAACTTCAGCTTTACTGAATCCCTCAGGGGTAATGTTTGGCTTCAGCTACTCCAAAGCAATCCAGTGTGCTAGGTAAAAGCCAACTCTTGAGTCAGACTTGTACTTGGCCCCTGCATCAATGTGATGTTTTGTTTGGGATGGAGCAGTGATACTAGTACTGACCCTAAGCCTCATGTATGGAAAAGGCGTGCTGGACCACTGAGCTACGCCTCCAGCCCCACTTGACAACCTTAGCCGTGGCTGATTTTCCCTAAGTGTCAGCTTTCATGAGTTAAATAAGAGGAATAAAGACCCTTCCATCCAGAGATTGGAGGAGCACTGAGTCAGTTGGTACCCAGAGTGCTTTCAGAACAACGTCTTCCCCTATCCTACACATTCAGCAAGAGTCAGCCATTAGCAGCCATGTCTTCATAGAAGGGCACCCTTATCGTGTTGATACCAAGCCACATTTAAGAAGTAGCACATATGTGGTCGCTTTGCAATATTTTCCCCTGAAATCAATCTGAGGCCATTCTGGGACACAGAGACCCCATGGAGTTAAAGGGCTTCAGAGACCTCTTTCTGACTTAAGCTTCCGTTCCTTCCATTACTTTTCCTTTTTTCCTACCAGTGTGTCACTCCTCAGGATCCTTTAAGCTTCTGCAAGCATGTCTACTCTTTTTACCTCCCAGAAAATAGTTTGGGTTGGACACAATAATAAACTCCCATCCCTGGGGCTCTGGGGCCCTGGGAAAGATACCCTGGGAAAGAAGGAGGGATGGGTGGCTTCCCAAAGGGGAAACAGAATAGCAGCCAGCCTTGTCTTGGGCAACATTTGAGGGTGGTACTTATGCCCTGCCAGCCCCTTCTCCTGCTTAATCCTTTACTGGCTGGCTTCTAAAGCAGGATAATGGATTTCAAAATCCAAAGATGAGTTCAATGGGAATGGGAGCTCGAGTCTCCCCCCTAATATATTCTTCTGCTATTGCTGCCTTAGCAAATCACAAACTGGGTAGAAAGAGAGGGGAGGCACCTTAATGGGGGAGGGGGCATGGATGCCAGGCAGAAGAGAGCAAAGATTTCCTACATAATGACTGACAAGACCCATTGTGTTTCCTCCTTACCAGTCCTATGCCACATGGACATCTGGTTCTAAAATCAGATGCAAGCTGCTTGGAAGTGTACAGGACCCTTCCTTGCTGAGGGGCAAGACCACCTTACCAGTGCTCTGGAGACATGAAGGCTGGGGGCCCCTTCTGACAATAGGGACACCACCCCCAGAACAGCTCTGTCACCACGGAGCCTTGGGTACTGCTAAGGCACTGTCACATCTGCTGGCTCTGTAGTTTTGATCTTTCCCATGAAATACAGCGCGCCTGCTTCTGAGGTCACAGGGCAAGGCCACCATTCCAGCGGGAATGAATTCACATCTCTATTATGAGAAAAAGCTCTTTTAACAGCTTTCCAGAGCACAACAAAAATGTCTTGAGTCAAAAATATTTCCCGTAGACAGCTGAATGAAGTCAAGCCCTCGGTGTGGTGATATTAGGAGCAGAGAGAGGAAGGTTCCAGAATTCTGACCAAAAGCAATAAATATAATGGCTTCCCGTGTGCAACACACGACACATAACCACCCTGGGGAGTTGGTACATGTGTCACCCCCCAACACTGAGGCCACCACGATGTGGCTGACCATAAGGCCCTGGCCTTAGACATTGTCTCCTTACTAACATATTACAGCTCCTTGTTCTATACATTTAGTTCCGCATATCCATTCTTCGTTTGAATAGGCCTTGTGTGGAGACTCTGCCCAGACACGTGTCATGTGCCATGGGAATGCAAAGGTAGACTCGCCCTGGTCTATGCAAAGACAAGCACGGAAACCCTGCATGGGACCCAAGACACACAAGCAGCCCATTTAAAGATGACAGAACACCCTCTTCCCTTCAGACTTGATCACATGAAGCTTCTTCAGGAAGTCTTGTTGGTGTGGTTCTAACAGTAAAGCCCAAGCAACACAGATGAGTCCCCGAGATAACAGCATTAGGAAGGGAGGGGATTTGGAGGGAAGTGGAAAGCGGTAAGAGGAGGGGAAGGAGGAGGGGGAGGGGGAGGAAGGGAAGGACTGTAAGGAAGAGAAAGAGAGAAACAGAGACAGAGACAGACAGAGAGACAGACAGAGACAGAGTCGGGTAGGAAAAGCAGTCTTTGCCTGTATAGATAGGAATCATAAAAACCCACAGCTACAGTGTGCTCCACAGTCTGAAATTACTTCCCTTGTCACTCTGCACCGTGCAAATTATCAGTCAGTGTAGAAATCCCGTGAAGAAGCTCAGAGTGACTGGGATGGGGTCAGTGTTTGATCAGTTACCTCCAGAGAGGAGAGATGGTGCCTACTGCTCTGCAAACTCCGGGCAGGGCTCTCCAGCCCCTAAATGTGTCTGTCCTATGGGGTCCATTTAGTGACAGTCACACCCTCAGCGGACCACAGTCCTGCTTCATAGAAGAAGCAAGGATTTTTGCCCGGTTGGTTCCCTCTGAGGACCCTGAGGGAAGGGTAAACTTCCCACTCTTAGCTGGCAGACCACCAGCTTTCTTTTCCTCAGGACACCTTGCGTTCGCCAGCACCCAGGCTACTTTCCCCTCCCGGGAGCCATATTAAGTTAGGGCTTTGTTTTGACTTAATTACCTCTGACAAGATGCTATCTCTAAATGCTGTTGTTTTCTGAGTTACGGTGAATTAGGAGTTCAACATAAGAAGTTCTGGAGACAAGTCTGACCTATGACAGTATTTACTTTAAAAACCATTAAGCGAAGGAGGAAACAATCGATGAAATCAAGCTGTAGACACAGAAGCCTGTCATCAGGAAAATGAACGCTGTTTAGCTAGAAAGCTCTGTAAGGCAGACTTGGGGGGAGGGGACTGTGAACCATGCTGGAAAGTTTGATTTAGTTTCAAAATGTCACAAGCTACAGGAGGGCTTTTAATTAAGAGAAGGGTAAGCAGCCATAAACTAGTCAGCAGAAACAAGCTTTCCCAACAAAACTGCCCCAGGCGTTCCATCAACCCTCAGGAAGAGCAATGCACTGCTGTCCTTAAGAAGAGGGAAAGTGAGCCCAGGCCTAGTGTCTAAAAGGAAATTAGGAGTTAAGATTTCTTAATTAAGAAAATGGTCTATCAGGGCTCAGCAGATAAAGGCCCTTGCCACCAAGCACAACAACCAGAGTTCAATCCCCAGAACCCACGTGGTAGAAGAAGTCGTCTTCTGACCTCCACAGCCATATACCATAGCTAGTGGGTCAGCACAGACACATACAGAGAGACAGACAGACAGAGACAGACAGAGATAGAGAGACAGGGAGACAGGATAGAGAGAAAGACTACACAAACACACCAAAATTAATATTTTTTAAAATCACTAAAGATAATCTCTCTTCTCCTCCTCTTTTCTCTCTGCACATGTGCCCTCCCCCCACCCACACACACACTCTCTTTCCTCATGGCAACTCTCCTGGCCGCAATCCTTGGGGACAGTGAATTCACACTTGAGCAGCTTCCCAATAAACTTGCCTTTAATATAACATTTTTTAAAAAATCACCAAAGATAAAGGTAAGTATGATTTTTCATCGACTTTAAAGACTCAACTTAGTGTCATTTCCCACAATGCAACTTCAGCTGATGGGTTGATCTTAAAATTTACATGAAATTGCTAGAGTTTGAAACCAGCCAAGCCCATTCAAGCCTAAGAACATAATAGTAATGAGTGCCTTTGTGTACAGAGAGGCAAACAGAATAGAGGGCCAAGGAACAGAATGGCAAATGCATAAAACCATGACAAAGTTGAAATTGTTGAACCCAGAATAATAGAGGGGAGCTGTTCAATAAGTGTCCTCAGAGCGCTGTGTCCTACACAGAGGAAAGGCCAAACTGCATTCCTAAATTTACACGATAAAGAAAATAATTTCGAATTTCATAGGGGTCAACAACGTTAATGAGAAGGTGCAAATATTTTTAAATTTGAAGAATGTGTGAGTGGTGAAAAAAGTAAGAAATTGAATAGCGATCTCAGAATAATGGAGACTTTCTCAAGATACAAGACTTTATGAAGCTATTCATAAATTCCGCATTAGACTTGAGAGCATTTGTTTATCAAAGAGGCACAGAAGGAGTGCAAAGACGGGTCACAAGCTGAGGGAAACTTCTGGCATGCACATTATCTTCAAATGATTAGTATACGTGATAAAGAATAGCTTTTAAGGAAGTGGCAGAATTAAATTTAGAAATGAGAGGGCATGGCATCCAGGAAGTTCACTGAAGCTGAAATGTGAGTGATCCACGAAGAAGCAAAAGCTATTCTACCTCATCAGTGATCAAGAACTGTGGAAACTGAAACAGACGGAAGATGCTGTTACATAGCCCGCCATGTTGGATGAACTAAGACGGGCCCCAGCCGCATGGCACGGGGGAGGTAGATGGGGGTGGCTGGAGGAAGACTACATTGATAGTTACTTTGGAGTTGATTCTGTCTGGTGGGGGTTTCAGTCACAGTGAAGGGCAACTGGCCAAGCTGATGGGCGATTTCCCCAAGGCTCCCCCCCACCCCGCTCTGGAGCCTGTCTGCCTTTGGGTCACCTCTTTCTCCAGTCTTCTTCTCCCTCCTAAGACCCTCTTGGTTAATACAGTTCTCCTCCGGCGTGCTTCCTAGTTGATCTTCCTTCTGGCCCACCACACCCTCATCCTCCATGGAATCCCATCCGGGACCACCCAGGTTCCCTTTAATCCTCAATTTCCATGTTGGGAGTAGGATATATAATACACGTCTGTATGGATGCATGCATGCCCTTGTACGTGTACATGCGTGTACATGTAGAGGCCGGAGATCGTCAGATGTTGTCCTGTTACTTTTCACCTAAATTTTTGAGTCAGGCTCTCATCTCACTGAGCCCTATCAGTTCAACATGGCTGGCCGGCCAGTGAGCTTCAGGCATCTGCCTGTCTGCGCTTGCCCAGTGCTGGCATCACGCACTGTGCCAGCACACCTGGCTTTTTACATAGGTGCTGGGCAGCTGAACTCCGGCCCTCGTGTTTGCAAGGCAAGAACTTTACCACCTGAGCATCTCCCTAGCTTCTCATTAGCTCATCTCTTTCCCTCCCAGTGTACGGAAAATACGCAGAGTGTTTTCTAATACCCAGAAAGCAGCATCTGCCGCTGTGTCAAACCAGCCTTCCCATCTGTTCCTCTCCATCGGCAATTTCCTCCAGCTCCTCACAGCCTCGTGCTCTCTGTCCTCTGCTCTCCACATGACAGCGCCATGTCTTAGCCCCTCTCTTGTTCCTCTTTGGTCAGCCACTGGTTCTGTCACAGACAGTTAAAGAAAAATGGAGTAAGTGTGTCTGTCCTATCACTTACCCCACCCAACTTTAGGTGCTTGGAAACTGAAACCACAAGGTCAGGAGTGACTGCTTTAGCCAGGCGAAGTCCTGTCATTCTATGATCATCGTCATCTGTCCGTCTGTCCATCCCTTACCACCCCCACCACACACTCCCACCTCCCACCCTCTACCACCTCCCGTCCCCACCACCCTCATTTCCCCCACTCTCTCCTTCCTGGGGGATGACAAGCTGTATGCAAACATGTGTTAACACATATGACGATTGCTAAACAAATATGCAGTTGTTAGTAAATTGAGGTCCACTGTAAAAGAAAAATAAAAAGCATCAGTCCAGCTTTGAGGTGCTCAGAGCCCTCTGGGAAGGCCCCAGACTTCCTATTGCCCCCATCTACCAAGAATCTCCTCTCCTCTGTGCTGTGAGGGGGGTCTAAACCTTGGAGCCTGAGAGAACTGTAAATACCACTCAAGTCTGAGCTTCTAGAAACACAACTGCAGCCTTTGTGATCCACCTGCAAGACCCCAGGTCTCGGGCAGAGGGAGGTCCCTGGCCCAGGGAGGCCTTTCGCCCTCTCTGTACAGAACATAAAAGTGGCCCTTACGCTGCGCCTCTGCCGCCCAGGTCTATTTCTAAGTCAGTTTACTCCTGTTTCCTGAAGTGCTAGCTGTTTCCCCATGGATGAACCAGTAAGGGTGGGTTTTTTTTTTTTCGGTTATTTTTTTTTTTTCATTTCAGTTTTGAGGGTTATAAAACTTTCTGTCCTGCTTTGATGTTGTTATAAAAGACTCCTGGTCACCTTGTTACAGGTTCCCTCCTTTAAAGCATTTTCTGAGTGTCTTTAATATCAGCCACGGACATCAGCCTCGGGGAGATTCAATGTGAGCTCAGCCAGCTTCTAAAGAAGCCCGTGGAAAAGTATCAGCAGATCTGATCCCAGGCCGGATTATGTCTGCTTGGCTCCTTTAGTGTTAGGATTCATAAGGAGTCCATGCATCTGCATATTCACATTAATTAAAAGTCTCCCAAAGTAAGTTACCTCCACGGGAGGCCAGGCACTCAAAGAAACTGACTTTTAAAGCCTTCTTGTTTTGAAAGTATTTTTCAAGTGCTTTGAAGCTGAACATATTATGAGATTTCAGTCTACCTGCTCAGCAGCCTTTCCAAGATTGTGTAGCAGTGGGGACACCTTCTGGAGCTTCGTAGGAATGGCCGAGTCTCACTGAAATCTCTCTAGAGAGCTTCAAGGTAGTCTGTTAACTGTCTTCTCCTACTACCTCAGAGCTAAACTCCCAAGGTGTCTCCTCAAGGGCCAGGTCAATGATGTCTTCTTTTCCTAGATTCCAAGGGAAGGTTCCAGATGACTCATTACAAGTTCCTTGTGTGGGGGATCGTAGTGTCTTTTGACATGGGAAGGCCTGTTTTGTGACTTGCCTCCGAGAGTGGCCTGGCCGGAAGCAATCCAAGAACACTCACCCCAGTGGCTCAGGAGCTTTGCCAACAAAGCTGTGAAGAGTGTGGACTCGGGGTCAGTTTAGCACAGCTCAGCAAATTGTTTGCCTCTGTTTTGTCATTTGAAAAGTGACTTGTGGTATCCGGGTGTGGAGATCAAATTGGGCAGTGGGATGTTGGTGAACAGCATTGGCTGCAGTTACCAAACGCACGTTTCCATTGGTACATACTTTCCCGACACCTCCCTTGTGACTTTCTCCCCACAGTGATGGGGTTATGGCCTCTCAGCCTTGAATGCACACTGGAATCATAGCAGGAGCTTTCAAACAGCCTGGCGCCGACTAAACCCAATCTCTCCTGTTGTAATCCCAGGCCTAGGTCTTTTAAGATCCCACAGGTGACCCCAAAGGACAGGCACTTGTGAGAGCCCCTCCTGAGTGGTTCCATCTCTCACACTTGAGAGGTTTGAGCTTGAGCTCCTCAGTCCTCACCACCAGCCCCTTGGCACATGTGGCCATTTGGAGGCGCTGGAAACATGTTGACGTCAGAGGACTGAGGCAGGCTGCTTTCCCATAATGGTGGTGTCTGCGGTTGGCTTCCCCTCTTCGTGTGGCACAGCTAGGATGAATGTTAGCAGAGAAGACTGCAGCAGTGGCAGCGGCTTCTACCATTTGCTTTCTAATGAAGGAAGCTACACATCCAGGCAGTAAGTGTGGGAGCATAGCAGGGACTTTGAGTTTAGGATGTAGGAGAACATGCCGTCATAGTATAGTCGAATGATTCCTAGGAGTACAGCAACGATTGTCATCTGTTCCCTTTAGAAACAGGAAGGGACAGCGGATTGTGACACAGGAATTCTGAGGAGGGGGGGGGTGGGGGAGGAGGGGAAGGAAATGAAACAAAGAGGAAGGGAAAGAGGGAGAGCTGTTCAAAACAAGATAATTAGAAAGAAGAGAAACCATTTCTAACCCTAAGATATAATAAATATATACTAAGCATGGCACTGGATAACATATGAGCTGTTCATATCACCTTTTCTGATACAGCATCATTGGCCAGAGAAGCCAAGATCAGATTTTGGATCTGAAGAAAATAGACTCTAATTGATGATGGAGGTCGGGGGAGGCACCATTTTCTTGCAGACGTCTGTGCTTACAGGAACAGGAGAGGTCACTGTGGTCGTTTTTATGCCATTCAATGCAGTGCTTCGACAAAACAAGATTCTGTGTGTACGTGTGTGACGTCCATGTGCCTGTCATCTGTATGTATGTGCACGGGGAAGCCAGAGGACACCTGCAGACGTCTTCCTCTGTCACTATCTCCCTTACTTTTTGAGGCAGGTTCTCTCCATAAACCCAAAGCTCACCGGTTCCGCTAGCCTAACTAGCCCGTTTGCTCTAGAGAGTCCCACTTCTGCCTTCTAAGCACTGATGTTACAGTCGAGCATCCCCACCCCAGCCAGCATTCACGTGGGTTCCGGGAATCTGAATTCCAGTCCTCATGCTTGCACAGCAAGCCCTCTAACTACAGGGCCATCTCCAGCCTCATGGACTCTCAGATAGAATTCCTCCCTCAATAAACGTTGGGTGAGTGTTGTCTTGAAAGTTGACACAGCATTGTGCTGGGGACAGTGGTGGTGGAGACAGGCCTGGCTGCTGAGAGGATTGCAGTGCATGGTCCATGGAAGCATGAACAGGACCCCACAGCATGGCCTCAGGGTCACAGTATACGCTCCCTGTGGAAACTGCAAGCTAAGGCTTAAAAGTCACATCCATGTGAACTGAGCAAAGGCGTAGAGTTGTCTTAGGCAGAAGGAGAGCGTGTTCTATAGGCTCACGGTGAGGAAGAACCTTTTTGGTACTTGGAGAATTTCACTGAGGACTGAGCAGATGAGGAGTGTGGAGAATGGGAAGGCTCGGGGCTGTGGGCAAGAGTAGGGAGTCTGGTCGTGAAGAGCTTTGTCAGAGCAGTTGTGTGCTCAGTTATTCCTATGTCTCTGTCTCTGGCCCGCTGGCCTTGGGGCGACTGGAAGCCAGCATCTGTCCTCTCTGGAACTTACACAGAGGTGGTGTGGCTGAGGCTGGGACAGTTGCTGCATTGAGGGAAAAAGCCTCAGGAGAAACTGTGAGAGAAGTCAGAGAGAATGGAGGTGAACCCAGAGCCGTGGTTGTCAAAGTAACTCTGACCTCAGAGTCCCATCCCACAGGGAGCTCTGGGGAGTGGACCAATCATCAGAGTTCGTCCCTTTCACAGCTGAGGAGGCTGGGCTCTTAGAGCCTCACACCCATTAACCAGTCGTCTGCCTATCAGCAAGCCCTTCCTAAAGGAGAAATTCTTCGTGTGTGAGGCAGTTTCTGTCAGGGCAGGGCAGTGCTCCCGAGAAAGGTGCTCCCAGCACCCACAGTGTCTGTGGATGAGCACATCCTCCTAGCAGGGTGATCTAGGCATGGGCTATCAGCATCTACAGCATTCATTTTGGAAAATAACAGATGCTGGTAGCCTTTGCCCAGCCGCATAAAGCTCATCTGCAGGTCCTTGTGTAAAGCCAGAGGCTGTTGGGACCCTCAGTAAGGGACACTCCCGGAACCCAAGTGTAAAGGATAAGCGAATCGGCGGTCACTTTGTCCACTGCAGAGCTAACCTAACCCCAGCACCTTTCTCCCCACCACCCGGACCTCTCTGCCCACACCTGAGTGATGTGGCCTTCACCTTCTACAGATGCCCTGAGAACTGCAACAGTTGAAGCACAAGCTCGTTCTTGGGCTTTTGTTTTTCCGTGGCACAGCTTGCTGTGGAGGGGGGACAGGAGATGAGAGAGGTAGACTCTGTTGTTGTTGTTTTTACTGTGTATATAGCACAAAGGTCCGTATTGATCCTTACCCGGGTGTTCAAACTAAAACACAAAGGAGCCTCTTGAGCCTGACCTGGTGCTGTTCGTCAGCCTGTGTTTGACATTTAGAAGACACAGTCGCGGCCCAAGGAGCGTCCTTTCCTGGTGTCTCCAGCGAATCTTCTAGAATTGGAGCAATATTGATTTTCTCTGATTGCTGTCCACTCTCTTTTAAAAATAACGGGATCCAATCCCGTGAGAGCCAGAAGGACAGAAAAGTAATCATCTATGCCTAAGAGGAAAATTGATCTGATCTATACCTGAAGGGGAAATGAATCCTTTGCGGTGGGGGGAAAAGTCGAACCAGCATTGGGTTTGAATGGGGTAGAGGGGGGAGCGTCAGGTTTTAACCAGTTAAAGCCTCTGCTCTGCGTAAGGTCTCATTGCGGTAAACTCTCTTGTTTGTTTCCAGAGACCTCTTGCTTCCCGGCTGAGGTGTTGCTTTTCCCGGGTGTGCAGACGCTTCACAGCTTTGTGTTCCTCCCTGACAGACATTCCCACATGCTCTCTTTTAAATCTGGAAGACATCCCGGGGGGCGGGGTGCTGCTAATGTTGAATGATTGCTATTCTATGCACGATGACCCAGCAGAGGGTCCCTCTGGCATCTGTGCGGACCTGGGGTGATTTAATAATTGCTCAGAACTGTCTCTGCTGTTTTCCACTGTCCCTGGCTGGTAAGGCTACAGTGTGAACCCCACGTTAATTATCAGTTCTGTCCTGAGCTACCGCAGTGACTTCCCACCCACGGTGGCTACTCACCAGCACCTGAAGCATGTGGGACGACCTAAAACCAAGTCCTAGGCCCTCCCTACCCAAGACCCAAATCTGCCCAAGGATGGAGCCAAGAGTCTTTATTGTATCTCCTGAGATTTTCTTATATCTCCCCCACCCCCATGCCCTCTAACAGAGAGGCTCTGCCAAGAAATCAGAGTCAACTAACGGCATCTGATCTAGAACAAGCCCAGTGGAAACTCAAGAACGACAAGGTCATCTAGGCAGAGGTGTGAGTGTGGCCTACCGCTCACCTGTTCTCATTTAACTGCCTACCCTGCCAGCCAGCCAGCCAGCCAGTCAAACATCCACTGTGCTCACCGGCCTTTGTGCTGCAGGGCTGAGGAGACCCGGCCCCTCCCCGTGCTCGTAGTGCTGTAGTGAGCCCCAGTTACAGATGAGACCAGCTCTGGGTTTCCTCAAGAGGAAGAAAATCAGTCCTCCTTCGTAAAACAACAGGCAACACTCAGCTCAGAGCCTTTACTGGGCAGATAAATAGCATTGTATTTCCCCCTGTTGAGTTTTGAAGTGAATTAAGACCAGGGTTCCATTTGTAGTAATCATACAAATACATTCCCTTGAAATAAACCTACTAATGATAATATGGAAGCCGCCACCACGTAAGCAGAAAATGGCTTAAACTAATCTGAAAGCCAAGTGGCCTTCAATGTTGAACATGCAGAGGTCATATAATCCAGCAGTTCCCTACCCAGGAATTTGTCCAAAAAGAATGAGTGACTCCGTTTGCCGTTACGAGAATGAACACCTGAGCCAATCACAGAGCGAAAGGTTTATTTCGGCTCACAGCTGCACAGGTCTCGGTCCGTAAGCTGGTTTGTCTAGTTTCTTTTGGGCCTGTGACAAAGCAATAAATACCTCATGGTAGGAATATAAGGCAGAGTAAAACCACTTCCTCCGTTGTGAGCCAGAGAGCAGAGGGTGGGAGAAAGCAGCATTGTACTATGTCCTCTGATGCTATGTCCTCAGGGACCTAAAGGCCTTACCGCCCAGAACCTCCCCCTCCTGTGAACAGCACCAGGCTGCGGATCAAGCTGAATACAGAGCCTCTGGGGGGAACATACCAGATCCAAGTCAAATCGAGAATAAACACGTGTCCACACGAAGACCCACACACAAATGTTTGCAGCAACTTTATGAACAGGATCCCAAGGCTAGAAATAGCTTGGATGTCCATCAACAAGAAGATGCATCCGTTTCCTACTATGGAGAACTACTTGGTTGTTATGTAGAATACTGTCCCATGTAACAATACTAACGTTAAAAATGTCTATGTTGAACTAAAGAAGTCAGAACCCGCCAGTACCGACGTCCGGTTCCATTTCTTTGATGCTGTGGGTGGAACTTATCCACTGTGCCGTAAAGCACAAACCCACAAGGATGATACGTGGCTTCTAAGGGAAGATAGGAGCAGTCTGTCTACAAACATGGCGGTAGATGCCTGAGTATGCGCATCAAATGGTACGCTGATGGGTTAATTTGGGAAGTAACCGCACCTCGGTAAAATCACTTTGTTGGGTAATGCTGGGTAGGCAGAGATCGGAAGGTGGTAATGGGGCACCTGAGACTCAGAAAACACACGCTTAGCCTCAGCGGGAAGTGGATTCCATCCTGAAATGTGAATCGGAGGCTTTGAGGATCCAGGGAGGCTTTCCCTCTCCAGAGGGAAGAGAGGACCACACCAGGAACTTCTGCTGGGCCTGACTTCAAATGGGACCAGAATGATTAAATAAATGAACTGGGCTGAAACTAAGCTAGGGGGGAAGGAGGGGAAAAGTCTAGAGCAAAGTCACGTGTGCCCAGGAAGAAGAGGATTGAGGGTGAGCCTGCCACTTTGTACCTGACCTTGGCAACATCCAAAATCTTTCCTAATCTAGTGAGTGAAGCCTGAGCATGTGGCTTCAGTGCCAGCAGGTGCAGTCACCAAAACTCCCCTGACCCCCTCTGCTCAGAACTTGAGTGACAGCAAAGCTCGCCAATGGGGCCAGCGTTGGGATGTGTCAAGCCAGGTGCCGAGGACTGACTCAGCATTATACGAGACAGATCTTGTTTGCCCTTTTTTCTTTCTTCTTTCTTTTTTTCAGGATCCCAACAGGGAATGCTTTACATGCCCGACCCCAATCTCAGCTCTGCTTTCTGCTTCTCTGGGAGCAGATCCTATGTAGGGTTGGCCACGCAGTTCAGGCAAAGTACTATATCTGGTGCCCCATTAGAAACAAGTGAGGGAGCTCACGGCCAACCAGAAATGAGAAGGAAATGGGAAAGGGGAATCCCAGGAGTCTGTGTGTGCTCAGAGGGGAGTTCCTGGATCCAGGCTGAGATGGGTGATCCCTGAAAATCTGAGGGTCAAGACTGCTGGGATTTGAAGAATGCAAGTCCAGGGAAGGGCACAAGGTTGTCCTTCTAGATCTTTCCAGTGGAGGATACGAGAATAGCCTTAGAAAACCCGAGCCCAGGAGCCTACAATTTGTAATTTACAGTGCCTCTTTGTCCTGGTAGGTTTGCACCATGTATGAAGCCCTACAGCGCCTTCTTGTCCCAGATGGAGTCCATCCCAGCAACGTCAGTCACCGCCAGCTCTCTGGCGGCCCCACCGATGCCAGAGTACACTGAGATGGACTTCAGTGATTCTATCAAGTACGGAGGCCAAACCGTGTGGGCCCGGCCTAGCAGCATTCTCTCCTCTCCCTGAGCTTACACTCTCAACCTCCATCCCTCACCTGTCCGTTCCACCATACACTACCCAACAGTTAGGTGAAGGGATCCTATGCGTTCGGCCCACCACTGGGCCTAAGTTAAAGAGCTGAGGACCATCCATCCTTCCCCTCAATCCCTCACAGAGCAAAGCTCTGCAAACAGGGCGATAATCAAGGTAGAAAGCAGAAAATAGCATTATCCAGCCATCAAACACCATGTCCTCACAAAAAGATGCTCTGGGTAATTAAGAAACTCAGCTAGGTATGGTGGCAGATACCTGTCATGCCGGTACCCAGGAGCCTGAGGCAGGAGGATTATTTGAGGCCAGCCTGGGCTACATAGTGATACCTGGTCTCAAAAACAAGGTAAACATCATGACCTTGAACGTTGAGCACAGAGGACACATCCAAACCGTCTGAAGAAGTGCCCATGCTTCCCAGAATGCCTTATGGATTGGACAGGAACTTGGTGCCCCAGGAAAGGGTGGTCATTGGGAGGCCGAAGAGTGCCATGTCCCACTCTACACGTGTGAAGGCAGAGGACGGTTGAGCACTGGCAGCCGACCTCTTAGAGAAAGTGTCGCGTAGGCAATGCTCTCCTTATTGTGGGGCATGGCAGAGAGGAAGAGAAAAGCGGGGGTTGTGCTGGGCTGGTGATGTCAGCTGCCAATCCAGTGATCCTCTTGTCTCCCCAGGACCATCCTTATGGACGACGAAGCTGGACCTGAAGAAACCAAAAAGCCCATGACGTCCGCTATGGTCTCAGAAGTAAGATTCCTTTGCTCCTGGGCAGGGTTAGCAAGGGAAAGCTCCTCCTCAAAGCAGAGGAGCCAGGAGCAGAGAACCAAGTGCAGCACTGGGAGGGAGCTGGAGCGAGGCCGGGGGTGGGGTGGGGGATGTTGTCCAGGTCGCTTCTCCTCAGAGTGAGCATCTCAGGGAGAGGTCAGGATACCTCAGGACACAGATTTCCAAAAAGTGAAAACCTGGTGATCTCTAGGCCTGGGTAGCCATGTACTCTTCCCACTTTCAACATAAGGCAGAAGAATCTTCCTCAGGAATAATGCAGTATATGCCAAGGTGAGGTCACAGCCCTGGGCTAGGGAAATGGTTCAGTGGCTGTTACTCAAGAGTACACGAGTTCAGACCTCCAGCAGGACGTTCTCTGGGTCACTCATCAGTAGGCACAGCACTGGTGGCCTATGCATGGAGATAGGTAGAACCCTACAGTCTAACTGACTTGCTGAATTCCAGGGTCAGTGAGAAACTCCACCGCTAAAAGATAAGGTAGAGAGTGGTCAAGATGTGAACATTTAGCCTCCACATACATGTATACACATGTGCACAGGCACCTTCTCTCACATGTGTACACAATACATATGTGCACACACATACACACTCCAATACACACAAACACCCACAGTCCTCCACACACACACTCACACAGTATGCTTACCCTTAAATACTTCCTCTAGAATGGTAGACTGAGAAAACCCACTGGAACACAGAGTTCTCCACTAGAAATATATTTTTTTCTTACACCTTAGAAATAACAACAAAATAGAAAGGAAATTGAAAAAAATGCTAAATGAATTACTATATGTCCAAGCTAAGACTGAGTCGTGGCAAAAAAAAAAAAAAAAAAAAAAGGCATGAGCAGAGATTTTCATACATACAGGCAGGGGAGCAAGTTGGTGTCGCCTCTTCGACATGTAACTTGGCAGGTGCATTAATATTTAAAATGTGTTCCTCCTCTTCTAACTTATTCCCCAGCTATACCTCTGTGTTTGTATGAAGCTCTAAGTAGCCTTGCACACCACAGCTTTGTTTATGAGTATGAACATTTCTGAAACAACAATTCAGCCAACAGGAGATTAACCAAATTACATCCGCACAAGGCAGCGCTGTGGAATTCTATTCTAAAAAGCAAATAGGTTCTTTACTAGTTTGGCGGAATCTCTAAAGTATTAAGTAAAAAGTGCTAGGGAAAAAATGGGCACATAGTGTGCTGCCATTCCTGTCAAGGAAGAAGTATACAAAAACAATGACTAATAGTTACTCTTTAATATTGTGTGAGTATGTATATATATATATACATACACACACATATATACATATACATATATACTTACATGAATTTTGCCTGCATCTGCCAATGTGTGCCATGTGTATGCAGTGCCCACAGAGGCCAGAAGAGGGCATCTGATTCTCTAGGACTGGACAAACGGTAAGGAGCTGTGTAAGAACAGCCATTGCTCTTACTGAGCCATCGTCTCTCCAGCCCTAAACAGCTAGGCACTTACTGAGCACCTAATATACTTTCCACACTCGACTTTTTTCTCGTTGTCTCCGGTGTGGGAACCACTGTCCTTTCCCACTTCAGTGAGGGGATGCATGTGTCAAGCACTCCAGCTGGCAGACTCAGCAGTCTCTACGTCTTTCAATGGTGGGGTGGGGTGTGTGTGTGTGTGTGTGTGTGTGTGTGTGTGTGTGTGTGTGTGTGTGTGTGTTTGCTTATGCATAGAGTAGCTAATAAGCACAAGGGTCATGAAGGGCAGAGGTTTTCTTCTTCCTGTTCTGTTCACCATTTTGTCCCTAGTACCTGGAACTGGTCCACAGTATGTCTTCCGTAAGTGTTAGTCAGGAAAAGACTGGAGAGTCAGTTAAGAGCACTTCCTTCTCTCCCAGAGGTCATGCCCAGCACCCACACCGGGAGGTTCACAGCCACCTGTGACTCCAGCTGCAGAGCCCCTGGCATCGTCTTCCAGCCTCCGAGGATGCCTCCACTCACGTGCACTTACCCACTCCCAAATGCACACATGCGCACATAAAAACGTTTTAAAATAAATGGTCAAAAGTTCGTCAAAATAATCAGGTGGGATTTATCCAGAAAACAAACAGTGGTTCTTAAGAGACAACGGAAGCATGAGGAATATCGCTGCAAGTATTATTTCTAACTTATGCCCTTTTTAATAATTTTAACTCTGTATCATGAATATGTACCAACTACTTTTAATACTTTAAATGATGCTTATGGAGACTATTCTACCACATGAGGTGTACACAGGTGTATATGCACAGAACAGAGACGCATATACACACATGAGTACTACAAACTGAGTTGACTGTAATTTCTTTCCTTAGATCTTTCCCTACCTTTTCATTGCACACATTTGTCTTCTGAATATTCATCAATGTCTATCGTGAGAGATGCTTGTCATTGAACATTTGTGCAATACAGAAATATCAAAACAAAACTCCTTTGAACGCCACCATTCGTAAGAAAACACTACAGAAATCCTTAGCAGTCTCCCAGATAACAGTTTTGCACAGTCAAACCTCAGAATAAGTTTACACCCACTCGTGCCTTCAGAGCATGACTCACATGAGGCCTCTGTAACCTCACATGAATGAAATACACCTTTCCTATCAAAAACATGCTGTATGCATTACTTCTGGTCCACAAACACACATTGAGTCATCGTCTGTGGATAGAAATGTGCTTGCTTTCAGAACTCCCCTGTTAAAATGACCCCACCATAAATATCCATATATGGGCATTTTGAGCATTGTCCCAAGTGTCATTGTAAGGGGAAAAAGAAGTCCAGGTTTTAAAAACGTATTTTCAATTACATATTCTTGTGTTGGGGACAATATGCATATGAATGCAGTGTTCATAGTGGCCAGCAGAGGGAGCCAGATCCACCCGAGCTGGAGTTACAGGTTACAAGGGCCTCTGAGCCACTCAGCATGGGTGCTATGGACCAAACTGGGGTCCTTTGCAATAGCAGTACCTGCTCTTAGCCAGTGAGCTATCTCTTCATCCCCTACACGCTCCATTCTTACCGTCATAGTTGCTGTGTTTCCTTTTCTTACAAGGAAGGAGGAGTGTGCACATTAATGATGAGCTGGGGCGTGTGTTTGCGAGCTTTTCTTCCCTCTTTCATTTCCAGGCAATAAAATACAGCTCCGCGGGAACAGAAAGAAGCCAGAGCCAGCCGGACTACCCAGAATGCCTGTGGGTCTATGACCCGGATGAGATGCTTTCTATTGGGATAGAAGAAGTAAGTGATAGCCCCAAGGTCCTCAATCACCCAGCACCGTCGCCAACAAGCACCTTCTCCGTATTGGAAACTGACATCTACCTAGAGCGTTTCCACTGCCACCTTCATGCCCGCTCAAGACTCGAAAGTCAAGACTGAGTCTGCCCACTGACAAAGTTTAACTCACCCACTGCTGACCCGTCATCCTGACAGCTGTTCCCACGTGGGATGCCTTTCTCTGCAGGTCTTCGACATTTTGCCCCTCTACGGAGTTCTGCGGCCCTACAGCAGCCATCAAATATCGTTTACCTTCTACGGACACTGTGACATCGTCGCCCGGGCCAAAGCTCTGTGTGAAGTGGAAGGAGGGCCCACCTATGAAATAATCCTGAAGGGGGAGGCGTCCCTGGTCAACTACTCCTTTGACACGAAGGACATTAACTATGGATTGCAGGTAATGCAGACATCAGGTGGCGGTTTTCCAGGTGTGCCTTAAACATGGGCTGTGGTCCTCATACTCCCCAGCCCCTCATCTGTATTCAGCTTCCCTGCCCCTGTCCCCCTGTTTGCAGCCATTTCACTTGCTCTTCTTGACGCCTCCTCCAGGTAAGCATCAGAAGATGCTCACTTTCCAGTCCCATCTCCCTCGTTAGCCCCAGCTTCTCACACCCCTCGGTTCACAGGCTCAAAGGTTTCCTTGCCACCCTCTCCCACGCACCCCACACACCTGAAATGTACAGCATTTCCAAGTTTCCCACCTCAGTCCCACTCTGAACCCCTCCAGTCCCACCACAGCTCACACCTAAATTTTTGTTTCAATGGTTTTGGTTTTGATTTTTTTAAAGGCAGGGTCTCATGGGGTGCCGGTTTACCTCAAACCCACTGTTGTAGCCAGAGGATGACCTCAAATTCCCGATGCTCCCACCCACACCTCCCAAGAGCTAGGATTGCATGCATGCACAGTGACACCTGGCTGCCATGCCTGAATATCACAGCAGTCTGCCCGTACTGCAGTGCAGAAGGGACTCCGTGTCTGATTCAGTGGGACCTGCATTTGCCTGCAGTTTCAGTTTTCAAAAGCCAGCTCCCTGCCACATGATGTCAACACCTCTGGTCTACAGACACATGCCAAGCAAGGGATCACGTCACTACCAATCCACATAGCCGTCGTTGTCAGAGAAATTTTCCAAAAGTGTATCGTCATCCCATCATCATCCCGATCATCCCCATCATCATCCCCATCATCATCCCCATCATCCCCATCATCCCATCATCATTCCCCATCATCATCCCCATCATCATCCCCATCATCATCCCCATCATCATTCCCATCATCCTCATCATCCCCATCATCATCACCATCATCATCCCCATCATCATCCCCATCATCATTTCCATCATCATCCCCATCATCATCCCCATCATCCCCATCATCATCCCCATCATCCCCATCATCATCCCCATCATCCCCATCATCATTCCCATCATCATCCCCATCATCCTCATCATTCCCATCATCATCCCCATCATCCCCATCATCATCCCATCATCCCCATCCATCCCTCATCATCACCCCCATCATCATTCCCATCATCATCCCCATCATCCCCATCATCATTCCCATCATCACCCCCATCATCATCCCCCATCCCCATCATCCCCATCATCATCCCCATCATCCCCATCATTCCTGGGACAGTTCATCCCAGCAGCTCAGTCTTGAGAAAAAAGCACATTTTTTTTTTTTGCTTTGGGTTTTTTGTTTGTTTGTTATCCTGTCTGGATTCCTGCTGTTACCTTAGGAGCATCACCTCACATCTCCAAGCCTCAGCATCTCACCAGCGATGCTTTGCTCTGGTCATGGTAGACTGTCACCGTGAGTTCTCTTCTCTGTCACCAGTTAGGTCACTTAGCTGCTGGCTTGGGCTGGGCTTTTCTGCTCCCTCCATCCCTTCCTCCATGCAACTGCCCTACTGAGTCTGGCTCTTGCCACCCCTATGCCCCCATCTTCCACACAGATCTCCTACCTTGAGAGGCAGGGTGTGGTGCAGACATTTCATTTGGAACCCGCTCTGAAGACTCTGTTCTCTATACGCTGATCAGCTGTGGGTCTCTGTGCCATTGCCATCTACTACAAAAAAAAAAAAAAAAGCTTTGCTCACAAGGGTTGGAGATGCACTAATGTGTATTAAGTTATTAGGAGTCATTTTAATAGTATGCCATTTTATCAGAACAATTAGTGTGGTACTAGGCTTCCCCCTGGGGACCATGACTTATATAACCACAGGCTCTTGACCTCGGTGGCAGGTGTACATGCCATCTTATGGGATGGGCCATATAGCCAATCAAGAGGTAGCTTGTTATGCCCTTAACATTTATGTCCCTGCTGTACCAGGCAGGTCCTTGTAGTTCACAGGGTTCGTAGCCGGATGAGGCTGATGGTGACTTTTCTCCCCAGTAGCTCTCACAGCACCTTCCAGCAGTGTGAAAGCTAGGCTAGCCAGCAGGGATGCAACTCCCAGTAGAGCACCAGCTAGATCTCTTCACGGTCCATAACTTGACCATGTGGTACCTTAGACTACAGGTCTTACGGTCAAGTTCTGGGAGGTGACCTATAATATTGGCAACGGCCTGTGATATTTAGGAAGTCAGTGGGATCCCCATTGTTCAGCCCTCCTTTTTATGATTTCGTTTTGGGTTTGGAGCTTTTTGAGATGGGGTCTCTCTGTATAACCCTGAAACTCATCATGTAGGCCAGGCTAGCCTCAAACTCAGAGAGACCTACCTGCCCTGCTGCTTGATTGCTGGGATTAAAGGAACGTACCACCACACCCAGCTGTTAAGCCTGTTTTTTTAACTGATGCTCCATACACAGACGTCGAGTCGCCCATAATCCCCCAGTGTAAGCCATCCATTTAGCTGTGGCCAAGTGGGTTTACCCACCGCCTCTCATGCACCGCAGCCCTCTCTACCTCCACACTTGTCGTGCACTGTGCTTCTCATGTCCCGCTCCGCCCCCATCCCAGACCTGTTCGTCCATCAGTCACAGCCCAGCTCCTTCCCAAAGCTTACCTCCCCCTGCCTTCACTTGGCACTTGGCACATCTCAGACACAACGCGCTTTCTGACTGGGGTAGGGGTAGCTCTCAGCCGGGTCTCTGTGTACTTCTCTCTGCTTAGACTGTGTGTTGTGTACTCAGAGACCGTACTTCCTGGTGATCTTTACCTCACTTGATCCCTGTTATGTAGCCATGCAGAAAGTAGAAATTATTGAAACCCGTGTGTACAGATATGCGTGTAGTCTGAAGACTGCCTCTGCAGTCAGAGTCACCCAACATGCTGTCTTCTCCTCCATGTTATCCAGATAGAATTCACTTTGCTTCTTCACCCTAAACGGACCTGATCCTATCCTACCTAAGACAACGAGTTTTGTCCTGGTTTGTTCTTGGAACCCCTGAAGTAGGCCTCAGTTTGGGGGCGTTAAGCCTACCATATGAGCGTATGAAGAACGCTAGCAAATCTTAACTGGCATGTTATACCTGTGCCTCCTGATATCATTGGAAAAATTAATTCTAGAACATTCTAAATTTAAATATTGTGCTTTTTTAATAGGATCAAATCAGAAGCAAATCTTCTTATTCTAGAAAATGTAGGTTCTCCAGGGAGTTACTTCCACAATGCTTGAATGTGGATTGACCAACATCTTATGGAGTGTAGGAGGACATTTATGGGGTGCATTGGCTGATCCCCTTGTCCAGGCTGAGAGCAGAATCTCACAGACAAGTCACAGTCCTTCCTCTCCTCCCCTCTCCAGCTGTTTGACCATATCACAGAACGTGAAATCACACTGAAAAACATCGGGAAAGTTGGCTTTGAGTTCAAAGTTCTGACTAATTACCGGTCTTCCCCAAGGAACCTTCTCCCTGGAATGCCACTTATCCTGCCTCTGTCGGTGAGTCAGAAGGGAGAGGGCTCACCCCAAACAGACGAGACACACCCATGGCAGGGGACATCACTGCGGGTACTACAAGTGGCACTCAGACATGGTGTAATCCCAGAGCGTTCAGGAGGATGACGCAGAAGGATCAGGGAAAACCTGGTCCTTGGCTACTTGGCAACTTTGATGTGAGCCTATGTTGGTAGATGGACTGATGGGTAGGTGGTTAGATCGATAGACAGATAGAGAGACTCAGGAATACCCGGCCATTAAACAAATATCTACCAAGTCCTCCAGTACCTATTTCCAGGTACAACAGGCATGTGATGAACCAGTTAGAAACATACAACTTAAGGGTGTTCCCCCATGATAGTAAGTTTAGTTTGAGCCATTTGCGCTGGTACACTTTGAAACCCCTAGGAAGTAGGACCTTACATTCAAGGCCACCCTGTGCTGTATAATGAGATACTGTCTCTAAAGTGGAAGAAGGGAGGGGGGCTCCCACTGGTACATCAAAGTTCCTTGTAGTTCCCTGGGGCTTTGCTCACACCGGCTATCTTTTTATTAGCATCTGTGAGATCGCCCGCAGCCAGCCAAGGCTCACTCTGGTTCTGGAAGCAAGAGGGGAAGTTGCTCCTGTTGATAGTATGTTGAGCTGGCACCTTTAAAAAACTTCTCCTTATGAGGACGACACATGCTTGTTAGAAAAAGTTAGAAAATAATAAAAGGGGATATAATTAATTTATAATTATTCATAACCTTTTTTTCAAGATTTCAAGACTTTTATTTGTGTTTATGCATGCGTGTGTGTACATGTATGTACCCAAGAAGGGCAGCATGGGGACATCGGATCCCTGGAACCTATGCCACAGTCAGTCGAGAGGAAGCTCACGCTGTAAGAGCATCGAGTGCTTTTACCCACTGTCCATCTCTGCAGCCCCCGTTCACCGTCTTATCATCCAGAGATGAGGGACGCTGCGCTCCCTGACATGCATGCCCTGTAGTCCTTGGCCTGTGCATCCAGACCTTAACTCTAAGCTACACCATCGCCATGTCTTTTAAACCCGAGCTAGTGTCTGGTAAACCAACTCCCCTTTGCTCTTCTTCCTGACTTGCCCTAACTGGTCTTCAGAACTTGCATCTATGTTTTCTTTTCCTAACTTCGTGAGCTGAGTGCTGACTTTTCTGTCTTACAGAATAGTGAAGACTGTAGCGTTGTTATTCAGTGAGCACACCCACGCCGATTAGCCTTACCTCGGTAAATTGCCTTGTGGTGGTAGCACGCACGCCTTTAGTCCCAGCAGTCAGAAGGGAGAGGGAGGTGGATCTCTGTGAGTTTTGAAGCCAGCCTGGTCTACAGAGCAAATTCCAGAATATCCAGGGCTACACAAAGAAACCCCATCTCAAAACAAACAACAACAACAAAAAACAACAAAACAACAACAATAAAAAAAAAATGCAGAACCCAGGCTGGAGAGATGGCTCAGAGGTTACGAGCACTGGTTGCTCTTGCAGAGGGGGCAGGTGAAGGGTCAGCATTTAGCTGTCCATAACTCCAGTCCCAGGGGATCTGATGCCCTGCTTTGGCCTCTGCAGGCTCCAGGCTCGTGGTGGACAGACATACACACAAAAGCAAGACACCGATCCACGGAAAGTAAAAAGTCTTTTAAAAATGTGGACACTGTGTTTATATGCAGAACTGCTATCCCAATTTCCACTATTTTCTAAGTTACCTAGACTTATACATTTCTTTTTCTTTACAGATTTACTATACTTTCGATATTTTTATTAGACTTATTGACTTGGGGTTGGGGGAGCACGGTGCACATGTGGAGGTGGGAGGACCACGTGCTCAGCCCTCTGCTACCCGTGGATCCAGGGGATCAGGCTCAGACCAGTGGGCTTGACAATGCTACCGGAAGAGTCAGAGTCATGAGGTCATGTGGCCCTCTCAGCTCCGACTCAGCACCTGAGCTGTTATATTTAGGATCTAAAAATCTATGACTTTTTAATACTAATAAATACATGTTTTCGGGATGACAGAGTACAGATCACCGTGAGTATCTATGAAACTAACGGGACAGACACAGCATTCAAATCGTTCTCATCCTGTGTTTGTTTGTTTACGTTTCATAAGGCATAAGTACACAGAAAGGGGCCGCACTACTCCTCCTTTGCTGCCCATAAATCCAGGAACATTCGCATTGTGGCCGGGAGATGGTTCAGTGGTCAGTGTAAGGACCGGAGACTCCCAGCCCCGTGAATGCTGGTGAGCGTGGCAGCCCACCTGTTGTCTCAGCACCAGGCAGGCAGAGACTAGAGAACCTCTGCAGTGAGCTCCCCAGTCTGGCTACCCCCAAATCACTCAGCTCTGGGTTCAAGGGAGAGACCCTGGCTCCAGGTAATGGAAGAAGACACCCCGTGCCAACCCCTGGCCTTTCACATGTGCACACATGTTCTCCCCCCACACATATGAGCATGCATCCACATATGTGTGCATAGCCCACACACATGCAGGATCAAAAATCTGCTGAGGAGGAGGGAGGTAAGTATGACCAAATACCTCATGTGACATTTGCAAAGAATTGGTTTTTAAAAATATATAAATAAGAAAACTTTGTGTTGCATACATGTGTGTTTCTGGATTGACACAAAAGATTTTACTTCCATTAAATGTTCTTCACAGACCACATTTTCCTGCTTTAAGTGATCTCTTTCTCGTCTTTAATGGCTTTTGCTTTGAATGCACTTCACGGTCTCAACATTAGCTTGTCTTTCCGCCAACCTTTCGTTATAGTCTATTTTTAGGTTGTCCTCTCACAGAGAGCGCCTTGTCGAATTTTACAAACTGAGATCTGTGGTATTGTTTCCTTCCTTGTGTTTTCTCTATAAAAGTTTGCTAAATGGTGTTTCTATCTTTTCCTAGCTACTTTGTTTTTCCGTCTTGTTCCTTAGCTCCCCTTTGACAGCATTCGGGCCTACAGAACTGCTGTGTCAGCCGAAGCAACTCTGTGGAGAAAATATCTATTAGGATCACTCTTTGATTAAATTGCTCTCATCTGATTATCATAAATACATGCTCCCACATTTACAAGATGAAATGTGGATAAGACTGTTGTCTGCATAAGCTGTAACACCAATGTAAAAAAAAAAAAAAAAAAACCAGAAACAAACCAAACGTCTCCCAAGGTGTTAAGACTGTGTATATTAAGATATTAAAATTGTGTGGCAGAATAAATACTACAGTTAAAAGGGACACAGTCGTTCTAGATATGCTAATACAGTGCTGATTCTAATACCCATTAGGTATAAAAGAAAATGAAGGAACACTGTGCTATATGCTGCTGTCTGCATCTTAAAATATAATCATAAGTGTGCATAAGCTGGACTTGGTCAACTCGTAAATATTAGCTAGAGCTTTTCTTGCCTCTTTGTTAGCACATGATAATTGGCTGATAAACCTCTCCCTTTATGCTATGCTCACCAGTGTGGGTGTAAGACCTGAGTATGTTTCTTCCCTTTCTGTCACCTGGGATGGTTTGTCAGCTAAAGCAACTGTTTTCTGAAAGGCCGGCCAAACTTGATCAAATACCGCATGTGCCTTCTCTAGGAAGACGCCTTGGACTCAGCCAGGAAGTCATTCCCACACTATGATTTATTATTTATTACCACCAAAGAACACACAGGAAACCAGCAAGGGGGTGAAGCAGGCGGAAGTTCAGGAGAAGCAAGCGAGGCCTGCCTGAGGGGACGCCCGCCAGGGAGCCCCAGAGGACACTAAGTCCCTGCCTTGGTTATTCCTTTCGTTTCTATGACAGAAATACATGACCAAAAAAATGAGATTCAAGAGGAGGGAGAAAGTGAGGGATGGAGGGAGGGAGGACAGCAGGCTGGAAGGAAAGCCTTTTTAAGAAGGAAAATAGTCTGTCGTGGTGTGGGACGGCCTCTGTTCCTCCTTGTTGCAGCAGTAGCCTGAGGCAGCTGGCAACACAGTATCCAAGGTCTACGCGTGTCAGAGAGATGACTGTCTGTTCTTAGCTTGTTCTTTCCTTTTTATTCTGTCCGGAACCTCAGCCTGTAAGGCGGAGCGGCCCACATTCAGGTTATCTAACCTCAGTTAAACCATTCTGAAAACACCTCCACAGAGAGTCTAAAGCCAGTCAGGCAGACATCATCGCAGCCTCCACCCCCGGTCTCCAAGCCCGACCTCCACCCCCAGTAATAAACTCTGACAGCCTGAGACAAGCAGGGGAAGACTCACTGGAGACTACTGGGAGATTTTATTAGAAGTTTGTCAGACAAATGCTTCAGCCTGTCACATAGCAAACTTCCCTCTGAAAGCAAGCAAGGAGTTAACATAAACTGTACGGTTTGCACAGGTGAGGCACGGTAAGGAAGTCCCATCAGGGAAGGGCAAGAACCTTCCAGAACTTTGGCTCCCAGATACTAACCAAGAGTCAGCCTTGCGAGAGGACTTCCTGTGGTCCAGGTTCTTGAAGCTGCTATGATGCTCCCCCCTTTTTAGCTCAGACTTCTCTTTATGTCTGAATGGGATTTTTCTCTGTATGTTTTTCTTTCCCTACATGCCAGCTATCCTATCACGAAGCCAAATTCTTATCATGAAGACAGATTTTTGCAGAATACAGAATTGCCCGTGCATATTTAGTGTATAACAAAATAAGGACATTTGCCCAGCGTGAGTCTCAGGACTGCATGAGAGCTGTTTTACTGGGAAAATACATGGCTAAGCGATGGAGATAGATGCCAAGGCTCCTCTCATCCCAGTCACTGAGCATGGGAATAATGGCTCTGCAGGGAAACAAGAGAGCATTATAGACTGCCCGACAGAGGAGTGAGGAGAAGGAAGGAGAAGGAAGATGAGGGTAAAGCTCACACACACACACACACACACACACACAGGCATGGCACGCCCTTTGTAGCTGCACTGGGCATTGTGGACACACATGGGGTGCGGCCAAGCATGGTGGTGCACACTTGTAATCCCAGCTCTGAGGACTGGAGACTGGCAGACCCCAGGGCTCCCTGACTAGCCGGCCCAGTCTACTTGATGAATTCCAGACCAATGAGAGACCATGCCTCAAAAACCAACATGCATGCTGCAAGAAATGACACCCATGGTTGTCCTCTTAGACACACACACACACACACACACACACACACACACACACACACACACACACACACACACACCCATACACACACACACACACACACACACACACACTCATACACACACACACACACTCACACACACACACACACACATACACACACTCACACACACACACACACACACACACACACACACACACACACTCACACACACACACACACACACACACACACATACACACACACACACACCCATACACACACACACAGAAAGAGAGAGAGAGAGAGAGAGAGAGAGAGAGAGAGAGAGAGAGAGAGAGAAAACGCTTCTGTAGCTAGAATGTGCCCAGCTGGACTTTCCCATGTGAGGCTCCACCCACCTTTGTAACTTATCATCAGTGATCTAATTTATAGCCATGCGACGCTCACACCCACTTTCCGACTGCTAACCTACTGGTTTATTCTCACCCCGTCCACAATCTTAACACTGCGGGAACTGTCTTACGTGAGCAAAATGAATCTGTGAGCCAAGTGTTGGACTCTAGAAGCACAGTAACTGTGAACTCTCATTGCTAAGCCTGGACCGCAGCTAATATATCTGTATGGATCCGTGGTTTGAAATGGATGAAGTCAATTCTATTAAAATGCCCCTGGACCATTTGCCTTCTCCCTAGCTTTATTTTAAAACAGCACAACTGGGGCCCGAGGGGTGGCTCGGGGGTTCAGAGAGCTGGCTGCTCTTCCAGAGGACCTAGTTTTGAGTGCCAGCATCCACGTGACAGCTCACGACCATCTGAAACTCCTGCCCCAAGGAATCCCATGCCCTCTTCTGGCCTCCACCAGCATGCATGTGGCACACGCACAATAATTTAAATGGTATAATTAGTTGTACTCCCCAGCAGCTGCTGTTTTTACCAGTATTTTGATTTTTAAGATCCATCCATATCATTGCATCTTAACAACGGTTCGTCCATTTTCACTCCCGAATAATGTTCCTTCTCTGACCATATTAAAACCACTGAAACCACTGGGTCCCAGCTGCTGGGTCCCAGGCTACGTTACGGTCTGCTCTATGTGGTGACACAAACTGTGTTGTTCCGTTTCTTTGTGTTGGGTTTAGTCTTCTCAGACTAAAAGCCTCTCTAGGTGGCCCAGGATGGCCTTGAATATAAAATCCTCCTGTCTCCACTGAGTGGAGATTCTATTCCGATGCCACCATACCTGAGCTCGACAGTTTCCCTGTCTGCTTGTTGACCTCGAAGTTCCACCAGAAGTAGAGAAGCGTTTCCTGTGAGGTAGGTATTCACCAAAGCTTGGTACATTTTGCCAGACCTGTAGTCAGGAAGGAAAACTTTCATATCTTCTTAGTTTGTATTTTTCACTACTTACAAAGGTGAGTACTTTCCCTGATTTAACCCTAAACCAAAAGAATCATGCAGGTGGTATGGCCAAACCTGCTTTCAAATTATACTACAGAGTCAGAGGGATAAGAAGCAACATGGTACTAGCATGCACACACACACACACACACACACACACACACACACACACACACATACACGAACAGACACAGAGATCAGCAGAATAGAACTGACAGTCAAGGTATAAATCCACACAAATACAGTTACCTGATCTTTTTTTTTTTTAATACAAAGATGCCAAAAATACACAAGAAAGAAAAGATAGTGCCTTCAACAACTGCAGGGCGTGAGGAAAACTAGTAGAAAAATAAAACCAGATCCTTACTTCCCATCCTTCACAATATTCAGCCATAAATGGATCAAAGACCTCAACATCCAACTTGCTAGTCTGGCAGGCTGTGGTGGTGCACACTGCACATTTTTGATCCCAGCACTGAAAGACAGAGGCGGGCAGATCTCTGTGAGTTCAAGGCCACCCGGTACTGCGAAACTGCTAAAGGAAAAAGCACATTTCAACTCACAGGCACAGGTGAGAGCCTTCGTAGTAAGACCCCATAGCACAGGAAGTAAGAGCATCTGCAGACAAATGGGTTTGCTGAAACTTAGAACTGTTTCTGCACATCCAAAGTAAGTGTGAAGTAATTGGCTGATCAGCCCACCGAGTGCAAAGACATCCCTCTCTGCTAGGGATTCGTTGCCATAGAGGACTAGGGTATAGAATATACAAAGAACTAAAAAACTAGACGTTAAGAAGGGAATGAGTTACTGTAAAAATGTTTTTATTTGTCCCTGGAATTCCTCCTCTAGGCAGTACACGCCCCTAGGCACCTACTCCCTTGGGATTTTCTCGTCTTTTCTCTTACAGCACCATGGTATGTCTAACCACCCATCAGAAGCATAGACCCGGGGACACCATCAAGCTCTCTCTGGCCCCCCTGTCTTGCAGGGTTTTATCCAGTCGAATAAGGAGCAGGTGCTGAAAGTTTACTACTTGCCTGGAATACCGGAAGTCTTCCAAAGAAACTTCCAGATACAAATCGCCCACCTGGTCCCAGAAAACATCACTCTGTACGGAGAGGGCATCTTCCCACGAATCAGCCTTGACCTACACAGGAACCTCCGAGGTAGCCCCACCCACTGAAATGACTTTTCCCATCCACCCCCGGGGAGGGGCCAACAAAAACTTCCGGTGTTCTCTGGTCCTCTTCTATGCCGTACCTCAGTTGCCAGGGATGGAGGGCAAGAGTAAGATTTGACTCAAACTGTAGCCATTGCAAACTAAGACTCCGGCCAACTTTGCCACCAATTAACTCCCACCAACACTAATGTGGTGACATTTGGGCCAAGTGTGTAGTGCGTACTCCTTCAGCCATGATGTCTCTCCCAGTCTCCTGTCCCAACAACACATTTGGGTGTCTTCATGGTGGAGCTGGAGTCTGGTGCACTGCCAAGTGTCGAAATCTCGAAATACAACCTTGGCAGGGAAGCAGCCGAAGCCTTAAGACCTTTACTCCAGGGTCCCGTGCTTAAAGGCTGAAATTAGACATCATTAGCAATTCGCCTGCGTGCCTAGCCCCATGTGGTCCCCAGAGCCGTCTTCCTGTGCCAGGCTGGTAACTCTGCCAACGCTTGGCTTAGGGTTCTTTTAGCCATCTCTTCCTAACCCAGGGCAGGACCAAAGGTCAGTGGAAACCGCTCCCTCTTCACCGCTTCCTCTTTGCAGTTCTCAGAACGGATTGCTTTCCCTATAGGGTTTTGCATGAAAGCCCACTTCCCAGCCCTCCTTCTCCTTCCCCTCCTCCTCCCTTTCTTTTCCCTCCTCCTCCTCTCCCTCCTCCCCTTCCCCTCTTCCTCCTTCTTCCACTCCTCCTCCTCCTCCTCCCCCGCTCCTCTCCTTTCTCCTCCTTCCCTCCTCCCCTCCTCTCACCTTCCTCTTCCCCCTTCTTCCCCTCCTCCCCCCCTTCCTCCTCTCCCTTTTTCCTCTCCTCCTCCTCTTCCTCAAGTCACAAACTCACTCACTGAGGAGCATCCATTAAATGATAACTATCAGCCCCCTGGGACCATGATATGTTTTCATATTATATTGTATTTCATATAAATATGAATAAAGCTAAGACCACACTATAATATTAGAGCTTCAGTCAAAGAAGGGTAACCAAGCTCCACACATGCCTTCAGTCCTCAGGATCTGCTCAAGACTGACTGACTCCAGGCCCTCCCTCGGCTGCTGAAATCCACACATGCACAGGTCCCACACATAAAATGTCATGGTTTTTGCATGGAACCTATGTACATCCTCCCATGTACCTCAACCCACCACCTCTAGACCCGTAACATCCAGTACCATGGAAGCAGTATAGAAACAGTGACTCACTCAACCGCCAGGACATAGTTACAAACCATCTGTACAGCTTTGGTATAGACGCGCCGTTTTCCCAAACAGTTCTCTTCCATAAGTGTTTGATTTTGTAGGTCCTGAACCTACAGGCACAGCCAGCCAGCCAAGAGGGTTGGGAAGGAGACCTTGGCCTCGCGGATGAAAATCGGGACCCCTGTTAGCATCACAAGATAGAACGTGTGGTTACGAGGGAGGTTTTTCAGTTACTCAGATCTGAACATTGTCTGGTCTTAAACACTGGTGTTGACTAGTTTCAACATTTCTCATTTTCACAGTAGGCTTTTTAATTCTTTGCCCACCCTTACCTTCAAAGCATTTAAATTTGCAATGACTTTTGGCCAATCCAAGCATCTGAGATCCCCCTGCCACCTGTCTACCTGCCTTCATTAAGGGTATTGTGACTCATTTGACTTAAAGTAACTGGACACTTAAAGTAACTGGACACTTAAAGTGACTGGATCCTGACATACTCTTTATGTTAACTGGGAGGCACTTAGCATGTGAAAAGCCACTGAGTGCCCAGCTATCTCAGTCTGTTCAGCACTGAAGGGACTGTCAGGTGTAGAGGTTTAGAATTGAGAACTGAGCAGAGTTCCAATTTGCAGATCCTGAACCTGCAGGGATCTCGGTTTTCAACCATGAGGCAAAGGTCTCTCCTTCATGACCCTCACAGCTGGCCGGCTCTCTGTACCTCCAGGTTCCTGCAGGAGCCTGAGGACCAGCTTGTAGCTCATGGGTTGTGTCATTAAACTCAGTGAGGTCTCAGGTACGAATTCACCTCACTCACAAATTACCTGTCCTTCCAAAGTAGAGAGAATATGGTAGGTAGAGTATCAAAATGTTCATTTCCCTCCTCACTCCCCCCGGAGGTGAGAGTCTAGGTTTGAGGCCAAGCCCATCTCTGTGTCTAACCAGGGTGCTTCTCTCCCCTCTACCCTCCACAGGCAATGAAAAGTACCAACACTTCTTAGAACAAGCGAAGAAAAACATAGAAAAAGAGTACAGTAAATACGAGACTGTCAATCACTATGAGGTGATTACAGAGGAACTCCCTGAGGAGGAGACCGCAGAGGTGAGAGTAACTCCACCTTACACAAAACTTATGTGAGGCCGAGAACACGTTCAAGACGGGGCGGGGCGGGGCGGGGCAGGGCGGGGCAGGGCGGGGCGATGACATAGGATATCCCAGAAACAGAGAAAGAGACAGCCAAGGCAGAAGAGAGGTTTGGGGAAAAAGGCAGGATGAGCCCAAAGAGGTGAGCCTGGAGAACCCATTAGGAGTTTGGGACTTTTCCTAAGGGCAAGAGGGAGGCACTAAAATGTTCTAACCGGAAGTGCAACGGCATAATTGAGTTTGCATCTCTGTAGCTTCTTGTGCAGCTATAAGGGGACGGGGCTTAATGGAATCAGGACAGATATGAGGATACAGAGGCTTTTTAAAGCTCTTTGGGTGAGTCTAGGTGAAAGGTAGTAGTGGTGACGATGCCCCAGAAGTGAAGTGGGGACAAGGAATATTCCAGACTTGGAACAGTCAGAATTGCTTAGGTATGGAATGAGGTAGGGATGACATTTCACTTGTGTTTATCATAAAGAAGGGTATATTGGGAGAGGAAACTCAGGAGGAAAAACAAATTTTGTGGGAAAGGAAGGAGGGGAGATGAACCAAGATAGTCCATTATTAGGCATAAAATTGCTTTCTTTTTTTTGGAAATTTCATACACATTTACAATGTGTCTTAGTCACCTTTGAATCTCCCCACCCGTTCCCTCCAGCTCCCCCATCCCCCATCTGCCTCCCAACTTCACAACCTCTTTTTTTTTTAACCAACCAAGTCCAATCAGAGTGGCCCGTATGTTTATATGTATGACATCATCTAATGGGACATGAGCAAACGACCAACATCCACCTCTTCTCAGGAAAAGGCTCCCTCCATGGGCAGCCACCAACCACCATTAGCTGCTCAGTGAGGGGTGAGGCTTCGGGAATGTCTCTCCACTCAATGCTGGAATTTTTAACTGGCTTGGGCTAGTTGTGCAGGTAACCACAGGACTTGTGAGTCCATGTGTATAGCATCCAGGATGTGTCCAGAAAGCACTTCCTTCACGGCACTCCCCCCACCTCCTCTGATCTCAGTCTCTCAACCCACTCTTCTAAGACGTCCCCCCAGCCTTTGTGAGAGGAGGAAGTAACATTGTTGTACCATCCACAGCTGAGCACTCAGAATCACTTTTTCTCAGCATTTAGAACTCTTATGAATCTGCACTAAACACTACCCTCTGAAATACGAAACCTTCTCTACCTGTAACACTAACTCCAGGGGAGCCAGTGCCTCTGGCCACTGTGGACCTCTGGGCTCAAATGCATATAACCCCAGACATGCATCTTCACATAAGTAAAACTGTGAAGAAGAAACAGGGGTGGGGGTGGGGGGATAGAATGTCCTAACTTTGTGTTCTTGCGTAGGACTATAAAAATGGTCATTGAAGCTGAAATCATGCAGAGAAAACACACAGTAGGTCTACAGTACTTAAGCATTTTTGTCAAAACTTTTTTTATTTTTAAAAACATTTGTTATATATTTATGTGCCAGGGAAGTGTGCATACGTCACAGAGCAACTGAGATAGTAAGAGGACCACTTTTAGGAGTTAGTTCTCCCTTCCACGTAGGGAGTGAACTCAGGCCTCTTTACCTGCTCAGCCATCTTGGCAGCCCATGTCAAAACATTTTTAAACTGTACTGTTTGGGGGCAGGGAGATGGGTGAGCATGTGTGTGCACTTGCAGCTCTACCAGAAGATCCAAACTCAGTCCCCAACATCCACACAGTGCATCTCTGGCCCTCTTCTGAACTTCGTGGGCACCAGACACATATACAGTACCCATACATATATGTAGGCAAAACACACATGTGCATGAAATAAACAAATCTAAAAACTCTTTTTAAAAGAAACTCCCTCATTTATAAGTGCATGAGAATTTATTCACTGTTAACTTAGTACACATTTAAAACTTGGAAAGCGTAAAGAATCAGTTTACCCTTTGTGGGGGGAAAAAACCCAACAGTGACCAGAGAGAACAAATGTTGAAGAATAGTCTTCTGAGGCGCTCTCCCTCTCGCTTCAGTTAAGTGCTCATCTCCAGATGGAGGTAGAACGACTTATAGTCCAAGACTACGCCCTGGAACACCAGAGAGGCATCTCCTCCAGTACCACAGAGGACACCTACTTCAGCCACCGGAGCTGCCGCAAACTAACCAAGTGAGGTCCCTCTTGCACTTGTGTTGCCTTTGTTTTGGAGTGTGTGGAAGCAAACAGCTCTCTGCGTCTCCTGAGATACTGATTGATCACCTAGGAGTGGAAGCCGTGTACCTCATGTTAGCTGACAGTCCCTAGCACCAAGTCAGTCAGGCAATTCTGGCTCCTAAAACCAGGATACCACATCCAGTAGACAGGCCCCATCTCAGCTCCCTGGGGCCCCCTACTGAACGTGTGACTGGATAACAACCAAAACACACCTGTGGACTTGTGAAGGATGCATGGAGTGTCTAGTGTTTATCTAGTGGCCCTTAGCTGTTGCACACAGGAGAGAGAACACACTCACTCCCTTCGGGAAAAGTAGCCTTCTGGGCCTGAAAGTGACCAGTGACTAGGACATCCCCCTGGCTGTTTCAGAGTCCAGCTGCCAGAGTACATCCTGGACTTCGGCTACATTGTGCTTGGTGACGTCCGAACCCACATCATCAAGATCACCAACACCAGTCACTTTCCTGTGTCCTTCCATGCAGAAAAGCATGTCCTTCATGAAACAGGTACCAGGAGCCCACCTGCCTGTCCCATCCTTCCAGGGCCTGGGGCCCAGGCACACTCCCCACCATTCCCGTGCATGCTCCCCACACTCCCCAACATTCCGACATTCCCATGCAATGCTCCCCGACATTCCTGCCGCTTCTGCGCTTAGCTATAGGAGTTACTGTGCTATTCTGTGATACTCTGTGATACTTTTGGTCAGCCTACCACAGAGGTCCCACTGCATGGGGCAGCTTCTATGTGCTATTTCCCTTGCTCATGAAAAACATTTTTTCCCTTTGTCTTGACCCAGGCTTCAGCACTGAGCTAGACCGTGTAAAGAACCTACCTTACTGTGAGACAGAAACATTTGAAGTGAGATGTGACCCACAAGGGGCTAATCTTACTGTGGGCAACAAAGAAGTCATTCTCCCCATCAAGGTACAGTACACCCCTGGACCTAAAATGGCCATCCAGATTTCCAACCAGGCCTATTGAGAACCCCAAGGTGATACAGTACTGGGGACCAAAAGCCAGGCTCTGAGCCTCCTAGGCAAGACCTCTATAACTGAGCTATGTCTCCAGCATGAGACATATTTGTTGTGGTTTTTCCCTAGCTCCAAGCCACAAGGCAACTATAACTGTCTATTCCAGGTGTCTGGAGGGCCAACCATTAACATCTGCCTCCAAGCCACTGTGACCATTCCAAGTATGACCCTGTCGTGCAACAAAATAGAATTTGCTACAATCCAGTGTGGGCAGTGCATGGTAGAAACCATTCAGCTTTCCAACCATCTCCAAGTCCCTTGTGAATGGTTTGTCCACACCCCGAAGTCTACTAACAAGGTGAACTGTGTTCCCCTTCTCTCCATACCTGCTTTAGCCAGAGTTGGGACCCCAAGCCTTTCCTTTCACCATTTTAACTTCCCGTTGACAGACCCTCAGTGTTAACCATTGCCCAGACCCTAGGCCTGGCACCCAATGCTATATCAGGCCTTACCATTGGGTAGAACGCCTTACTTCCCTTTTGCCTCCGGTGCACATTTCCCCAATGCCTGGAAAGCACTCTGGAAGTGTAGCTCTCCCAAGCATGGGGAATGGAACGGATCTCTTTCCACATACATGATCTAACTGTCTAACATTCCCAACCCAGATGGATAAACACATGCCAAAGTATTTAAGGCGAAAGCTGCGAGCTGAGATGACGCCCAAGTCTCGGATCTTTGAGATCCAACCCACTTCCGGAGTCTTGGATCCTGACGAGAGGGTCAACGTGCAAGTGAAATTCATGCCTAAAGAAGAGGTGAGCTCGAAAGGAAAACGAGGCTCTGTAGAGATCTTCCTTCTGGGTCTCTCTGAGGTCTAAGCCCAGGCCTGTCTGAGACTCAAACCTCCCTTTCTGCACGTGTCTTTCAACGTCACCTACTTCCTGTGTGGCCCAGTGGGCTGGGCTCCACAGACGCGGGTTAACATGTTGACTTTCTCGGTGGCATGCTATTAGTGGCATGCTGCCTCTGTATTTACAGGCTGTGTATCTTTGAACAAATCACTTGTTCATAGGTAACATAAAGAAGTAATAATATTCCCACATCAAAACTCCCTTATTGCAATTCCAAAACCCAATAAGGTTCCAAAAAGTGGGGGTTGAAATTTCATAAGTCTCATATTAAAACTCACTCAATGGAAAACAATCTCATTTGAACTGGTATGGCTGTTTTGCCTTTCTGTATCCTTCTTAGTTTTCAAGCATCGCAACCACAGAAATATTAATGGGTTTCGTTGCAGGAGACCTTACTGGGACTGCTTAGGGCATCCGGTAACAGAGCCTATATCTGCTGTGCTTTCCTTCCTGCAAGTCAGAATTTAAAGGCAGCTGGAAGCCGAGATTTCAGATGCTAGTACTGAGCTGCAGCCATGGCTCCTTGGGTCATTTTGAAGATTAATAACACCAAATGGGGCACACAGCACACTGCTCTGTGCGCCATCAGTGGCCCAGTGACTATTAACACGGGTGACACAGAACCCATAAGTCACCACAGCAGCCAGCACTTCCTGGCAGAAAGCCTCCCTGAGCCTCACAAGTGTCATCTGTGCAAAGTCACTCTTAATGGAGAACATAGCGTGCATACCAAAGTCCCAGAACCAGAGAAGACCCACCCCCAGCACAATGACGATGTTTATTCAAAGCCTAAGACATCTAAGTGATATTTTCCTTCTGATTGTTTTCAAAGACAGGGCTTTGTGTACTCCAGAATGGCCTGGAGCTCACCAAGTAGCACCCAGGGTGGCCTCGAACCCTCAATCCTCTGCCTCCCAATAACTGGTATTATAGGCACGCACCCCCATGCCTCATACATTCTATTGGATAAGAAAAACCTATGTAAATTTTATACAATATACGGTTAACTCTCGTTTTCCTGGTAATGGCTTTAAAGAAATGCTTCAGAATCTGCAGCAGGAATGTAGAAAAAGTAAATAACTTCATATTTCATTCTAACATGAAGACTGTGTTCCTACCTATCAAAGTCTATCAATAACGCTGCTGGTGCTGAAGCTTCTCTTCTGTCCCAGTTCTTCCCTCCTCCCTCCTCTCCTCCTCTTCCCTTTTTCCTCCTCTCCCTCCTCCTCCTCCCCCCTCCCCTTCCCCCTTCTTGAGCTTTTTGTTGGGTTTCACTGTGTATCTCTGGCTGGCCTGGAACTTAATAAGTAAACCAGGCTAGCTGTGATCCTTCTGCCCCTGCTGGAAAACAAGTGTGTACACCAACACATATGAATTTAGAAGAAAATTAGTAACATGTTTGCTGTTCTTTTTTTTTTTTTTTTTTTTTTTTTTTTTTTTTTTTTTTTTTTTTTTTTTTTTTTTTTTTTTGAGCTGGGGGGACCGAACCCAGGGCCTTGCGCTTCCTAGGCAAGCGCTCTACCACTGAGCTAAATCCCCAACCCCATGTTTGCTGTTCTTAAGAGAGTCTTAAGGGGCTGGAAAGATGGCTCAGTGGTTAAGGGCACTAGCTGCTTTTCCACGGGCCCTAAGTTCAATTCCCAGTAACTACATAATGGTTTGCAACCATCTTGACTGAGATCTGATGCCCTCTTGTGGCATGTAGGTGTACATGCATGCAGGCCACTCATACATAAATAACATTTTTTTTGTTTTAAGTGTCTTAAGACCAGTAAGGGTTTAGCCTCATTTTGAATTTTTATTACTTCTGAATGAGGGAGATAACACTAAGAAGCGGGGAGATGAAATGTTGGCCGTGTTCCTGATAGTCATTGGCGGAAGTTGCTGCTGCTGCGGCTGCTGCTGCTGGTGGTGGTGGTAACGGTGGTAGTGGTGGTGATGATGATGGTGATGATGATTAGTTCCCTAGCTTTTCTACTGTATCCTCTGCCCATGGGAATTTGACAGTCTCAGGCCAGGAGTGACAGAGTCATCCCCATACAAGAAACTCAAAGGCATGAAAATGGCATTAGAAGTCCATCTACATTTGATCAAGCCCCGGCAGAGTCCCTAGCATTCGATATACACAGCATGCAAATACTCCACCACAGACGTTGCTCTTTCACAGCTCAAACACATCTCCTTTCATCTGGAGACAAGAAGCTCTTTGTACCTGTTACATTGTGTTCTCAGTTTTACATTGTGTCTTGTTTTTTTCCATGTTCTCTAGAAATTCTACAGCCAATCTCTGATGTTCCAGATTGGCCAGAGCAATCAGAAGCTTACTCTTCTAGCGCAGGGTCAAGGTCTGGAGCCACGCCTGGAATTCAGCCCTTCAGTTCTGGAACTGGGGCCCCTCCTGCCTTATGCATCAGGAGATGAGGCCGAGGTGATTGTGAGGAACCCCTGCAGCTTCCCCATTGAGTTTTACTCTCTAGAATTTGACCAGCAGTATCTCTTAGAAGAAAAGGTAAGCAGAGACAAAACTAAACACCCTTCCTGACATGGCAGCCCCCACCCCTGACATACATCCTTCTGTCTACAGTACCTTCCTTCTGGCCTTTTCCCTTCCTCTTTCCTTACCAATTTATCAATCTCTTCTCTGTAGACTTTCTCTACCTGCTTCTCTCTACATGAGAACTTACTGTGTTTTTGTAATTCCAATATGCACTTTTAAACAAATTAAAAATCCAATGCATGTTTATGGTTAATATTTACACAGTAAAGAACCACATGTAACATCCTGGCATTGTATTTAAAATTACTTTCCTTTAGACACCCTATAACTGGGGCACCTAAGAAATACAGGCTGGGGAGATAAACAGTAAAGTTCATTCCCTTAAAGCATGAGGATCTGCATTCAGTCCCCAACATTCATGTGAAGAAACCAGCCACAGTAATGCACAGTTGTAATCCTAGCATGGGGAGGGCAGAGACGGGTGGGATTCCTTGAAGATCCCTTAGAATCAATCAGGCTGGCTGAATCGGTAAGCTAAGCTTCAAATTCAGTGAAAGGCCCTGAGTCAAAAAAAAGTAGAAAGTGATTGAGGAAGAAGACAGTGAAAAATCTGTCTTCTGTGCACATGCACACACACACACACACACACACACACACACACACACACACACAGGCATGAACACAAATCATTTTAAAAGGCATGAACTATGACAATCTTTGCCCTTAGTTTAAATATGTAGGCCATTTACGTTTAATGCAATGGTTGATATACTGACGATCACATGTGCTATTTTGTTTTGTTGGTTTTGTTTTTTGTCCTCTGGTATACTTTGTGCTGCCTTCTTATCAGTCCTTCCAAGGTTGTTTGTCTTTCCATCTCAATTTATCTGGAACATTTTTAGTATATCTCTTTACATAGCTTCTTTAATTTTTGTTATACATATTACATTATGTCTATGTAACTTCTTATGACCAATTGGGGATCAAGCTCCTCATTTTAATGTAACGTTCTTAAGTCTTTCCTTATAACATTATAACTGTATGTGGCTTTGTTAGAAAACCACAGAGAAGGAAAAGCCTTTATCCTTTTACTCTTCCCATTATTCATCATTCTCTGATATCCCAAGGCTTCTTCTTTTCTGCTTCCTTTCCATTTAAAGATCCATTACTGGTTACTTTTTTATTATTATTTTTTAGCTAGTACACAGAATAATGGGTTTCATTATAACACTCTCATATACACACACACACACATATACTTATAATCATCGTAACTTATAATCCCATTACTCTTTAGTTAACAATACCCTGCATGCATAACATCACCCCAATAAGATTAGCTCACCTAGTGACATCATGGCCACCTCAGGCTTAGAACAGTGACAAAATCATCTAATAACACAATCTCACATTTCAGAACATATCTCTCTCATTAGTTGATTTGCAACTGTGCATTTAAGAGTGAAACACTGAGTGGATGATGGAATTCTGTATGTCTGTTATTAGAAGGATGTATTGTTGTATTTTCAAAGAAAGAAGAAAATTGTCTCCACATGTGAAATGCCGGGTGGCTATGAAACAAAACAAAGGTTTTGAATCCCCCTAAGTTCAGGATTCGGCTCTATATTTAGACCTCTCCAAAGGGCCCCTCCATGTGACACCCACAAAGCATCTCTCCAAATCTCAGCCTCTGGATTTTTGTGAGGCCAGCGAGCAAGAGGAAGCCTCTACTGAGGCCCACAGTGGTTCCTTCTCCCCTTGAGCAGATGCTGCGGCAGCTGAAAGGCTATGACTCCTACAACACTTTGCTGCTGCCTCCCCGGAACCCGGGGGAGAAGCTGCCCCAGGAAGTCTACGATTACTTTAAGGAGGTAAAGAAATCAAAAGAGGAGCACATGAAGGCCAAGTACCTGGAGAACCTGGCGCAGGAGAATGGTAAGAACCCAGCCCAAAGCTGAGCAAGTGCTGGGCTATTCTGTTCTTTGAATTACCCCTGCCATGGGATCAACACACTCTTGAGTACCTACCAGGTACCCGGTGCCTGCTGGACCCTGTTTAAGACGATTGCAAAATGGGTCCTGTGGTCTTTGTGTTAAGGATGCAGAGGCTGGGTTCAGTCTGCTCTCAGGAGGGTCCAGTGGGTACTAAGACTTAAAACAAGGGCGGAGGGTAAAGACCATACTCAATGTTGTCCTCTGACCTCCTCATGTGCACATGCACACATACAAACCTCACACAGCCCTTACTTGTAAACCTAGTACATGGGACAGCAGCCAGTACACGGTGTGCCCTGTGAGTGATGACCTAATGGGCCATCTGGAATCCTCTCCTCCGGCCTTGTGGTCTCCCGAGGAAAGAGTAGACAGATAGATTCACCTGGCTTGCAGGAAAGGCTGCCCCTCCGCCTAGTGCTCCAGTCACTTGTTCACCACCAGTAACTTGTAGTTGTTTCACAAATGCCACAGGGTAAATGACTCTTTCAGCCCTAGATGCTAGATATAGTGGGGTCAAGGTATCACTGGAGTTGGTCCCTTCTGAAACTTATCTTCTTATAGATAGTTCTCTTCCTCCTGTGCCTTCCCAGTGTGCATCTCTACCCTAAGCTCCTCCTACGCTGATACCAGTCACACTGAACCAAGGCATACCTCTATCACCTATTTAAAGGACCTATTTTCAAATAAAGTGACCTCCTGAGACATTGAGGGGTTAAGACTTTAGTACATGAAGGTAGGGAGACTTGAGTGCATAAAATTACCACCATGGTGTGAGTGCTGAAGGACTGGTAAGAAGATGAACGGCATAAGGCTCCTCCCTCCAGAGAGCTCACAGTCAGGAAGATGATCAGAGGCAGGTCCATTCAGGAGACTTGAGCCTGAGGTGTATAAAGGACCTCAATTCTTGTCACCGTGTGTCTGCCTCAATCCTTGTAACGTTTTTGCCAATTTACACTTTATATTCTGGGACTTTTTGGAATTCTCCAAGTTTCCTGGGCAAATGCATACTCTTGGTATCTAAACACCATTGAGTGCTGAAACACTCTGCACAGAAGCAGGCTGTTGGTTGGTCTTGATTTTTAGGATTGAGTAGGTACAGGATGATTGTCAGCGCAGCCATTCTTTTTTATGATGATTAAATAATGTGTTTGTATTAATTCTTTGAGAATTTCATGCAACTTATTTTGATGCTATTCACCCCTGACTCCCGTCCCCCTCCTCCAACCTCCACCCCTCCTCATTTCTCCTCCCCCCTCACCATTTCCTGTTTTCTTTTTTCCTCGAACCTCTTTCCCCATCCCCTTTGCTCCCCTTCCAACTCTCTCCCGGTATGTTCTCATCCTCTGCCCTCTTCCCCAGCAGAAGAGGAAGAAATGAACACATCTGACCAAGGAACCGCCAGCACAAAGAGGACATCACTTAGCCGAGGGATCTCTGTCACATCCAACATGGAAGAGCGGCATCTTCCGACTGAAGCCAAGAACTACCCAGATGAGGACGACTATGAAGAAAGCCTGGAGAAACTAACGTTTCAAAGTAACTGAGCACTGCTGGGGGAGAAGTCACTGCTGGGGGCGGGGTCACTGCTGGGGGCGGGGTCGCTGCTGGGGGCGGGGTTGCTGCTGGGGGCGGGGTCGCTGCTGGGGGGTGGGGAGGGAACAGCTCTGGCTAAGCAGAAAAGAAAGGGCTGCTCAAGAAAGATCTAAGCCTCTTTTTCCTTATAAAGGGGTACTCTGATTTTCTGGCAGTGGCTTCCCACCTACCACATATATTCTCTGGTGAAGGCCTGACCCATCTATTCACACCGTGCTATGAACATGGAAGCCTGCGGAGCCTCTTAGGGATGTGTTCTCCTTGCCACAGCCACTTGCATTTTGACTTGGCTAAGGAAGACCTGATGCCTTAATGCTAAGGGTATAGACAAATGGGAACTATAAACAAAACAAAACAAAACAAACACACACCCTGAGGACGTGGGAGAACATTCTTTTAGACATCCCTCCAATCAAAACATTAAGAAACCCTCCACTTCACCTCCAGCATCTAGGATCCATTTTTCTGACCTTTATTTTCTCTGAGATCTGAGTTAAAGCTGAGGGGCACATTGATAGACCCGAGACAAAGGCAAAATCCCTGGTGCCCAATCCCTAGCTCAACTCCCTTGCCACTGACCATCTCTTTTCTGGCACTTTCTCCCATTGCACAGTCTTGGCTCCTCCCCTACAGCTAACACCAGACTCCTCCACAGAGCCATCCTTTCTATCTTGCAGCAAGAGAAATCCTTCCACGTGGAATTTAAGTCAATGATATCTTTTTTTTTTCACTTTAAAATATAGACCCAAAATAGGAGCCAAATGAAGCATTCTTGTGCGCCAGGGTCAGGGACTGCTGTGGCAGTGGGCATTTTAAAAAACAAGAGAATTTTAAAGGAAAAAATCATTCCCATCTCTGTTGGCGCCCATGTCCCTATAAATCCCGGGATGCGCACCTGTGCGCATGCTCAAGTGTGGTTTGGATCCACAGCCGACAAGATGCAGAGCACAGACAGCCACTCCGTGGAGGAGGTTGGAGAAGTGGAGAGCAACCCAGTGAGCAAGGCAATAGCGCGCCACCTGGGCATCGACATTTCTGCAGAAGGCCGCCTGGCCAAGAACCGGAAAGGAATCGCCATTATCGTCTACGGGACACCGGTGTCAGGTATGCAATGATCCGTGGCGGGGCGGGGGGGGGGAGATGGGGGGACTGTGATCAGAGATGCCACAACCCCTCCATACGGAACCGTGGCAACATCTGCTGTGATCAGGGAAGATCGTAAGAGTTTCATCTGAGGAACAGCATAACAGTGCTCACAAACATGTCTCCAAAAATATAAACCAGAAAAGAGATCTAAAGTTTCATGTCTACATTACCACAATTAGAAAAGACAGCGTCATACGAGTATATTACAATAAAGACAAAGACAGAGCATGGGAGATGATTCGAAGGTTAAAGTAGTTGTGGGACAAACATGAGGACCTGAGTTAGGATTCCCAGAGCCCACAGAAAAGCTGGCAGCAGTGGTTTGTGCCTATAGCACCAGTGCCGGGGAGCAACGGCTGACAGATCCCAGAGGCTTGTCTCTGCCAGTCTAGATGAAATGGTAAGGTCAGGTTCTGTAAGAGCCTGGCTTAAGAGTAAGAGGGAGAAGCCATGAAAGAAAGATGTCCTGACATCAAACTCCGGCCTCCACAAATACCAGCATGGTCCATACATGCAGATGCCACACACAGGTACGTTTTGTTTTTTGTTTTTTGTTTTTTTTCTTTTTTTTTCGGAGCTGGGGACAGAACCCAGGGCCTTGCACTTGCTAGGCAAGCGCTCTACCACTGAGCTAAATCCCCAACCCCTGGTACGTGTTTTTTTAGGAAAGATATTCATGATCTGCCATTTTCCATGAGGAGAGAGCTTATGACCAGTAGTTTGTATCTATTGCCTCGGTAACAGCCACAGTTTTAGTGGCCTGAAGGGTAAAGATCAGCCCTCTCCAGTCTTGGAGGCCCTAGGTCTTCAGTGGGCCAACAGGGCCATGCACCCTTTGGGGACACTGGTGAGTAGCCTGTCTTCTCTCCTTTTCTGGCGTTTACAGACATTGCCCACATTTCCAGCTCAGGATGATATCCCGCATCTTCAAAGCTGCCAGTTCTGTCTCCTCAGCTCCTGCTCTCACATCACTGCCTCTGCCTCTAACCCTCCTGCTTTTCTCTCCTGGGGACCCCTGTAATGAGGTGGAGGACACTCAGACAAGCCAGGGTCGTGTTCAGTGGTAGAATCTGTAAACTGACTGAACCTACAAAATGATCGTTCTTTGCACACAAGGGAATTTGTCCCCAGGCTCCGAGGATGGGAGCATCTGCATCCTTGGGGTTTATAATTCAGCATCCCATGTAACCCATTCCTTCCCCCTCACTCTTCTTTCCTCCCTCCAGCGCTTTTTTCTTCAGTTTCTCCCTCCCTCCTTTTCTTTCTTTCCTTCATTCTTAGACTCGAGTTGAGGCTAGCCTCATAGTCTCTATATAGCCAAGGATGACTTTGAACTCTTGATCCTTCTGTCTCTACCTCCAAAGACTGTTGTAATAATAATTATTTAATAAATCTTGTCGCAGGGTATGCTACCCGCCTCAATGGTCTGTGTTCCTTAATGAAAGACACACACACACACACACACACACACACACACACACATACACACACAGTACACACAAACACACACACACAGCCTTATAGTTTAATATTCCTTGAGCAGCACAGTAGCTAAGCAAGTATCTACCCTCCACGATGTTAGAATCCACCTCCTGCCAATAATTCCGAGTTACTGATTACTAATTTATATGTTCCACCCGGGCCACTCCTGACTTGGTTGAGCAGCCCTCTGGGCTGTGCTCTCCTGGCCCCTTTACACGGCAGCTCTACCTCTCTGTCCTGCACTCTTCCCAGGCATAATGTCTCTCCTTCTCCCTCTCTTCCTAGTCCCAACCAGGAGAAAACCTAAAATCCCACCTCTGTCTGTCCTCCCCAGCTATTGGCTGCTGTCATCTTTATTTACCAATCAGAATCAACCTGGGGGCAGGTTCCCAGGAGCTACCTGCAAACACTCTCATGCAAACATTTTTTTTTTTGGAAGGGGGACCATAATTAGCATTGGTAATACAAGCAGCTACAGAAGAGCTAGAACTACAGATGTGTGCCACCAGCTTGTGTGGTGCTTGGGGATCAGACTCATGCAGACTGGGCAAGCAAGCACTCAACCAACCGAGTCCCATTCCCCAGACTCCCATTTTGTTTTTATTTACTTAACATGTATGAACATCTTGCCTGCGTGTGTATATGTGCACCACACGTGTACCTGGTGCTCACCGAGGCCAGAAGAGCTGGTTCCAGTTCCCCCTAGAACTGGAGTCACGTATTGTTAGAGGTTGTAAGTCACCATGGGTGTGTTGGGAAACAAACTACTCTTCTGCCAGAGCAGCCAGTGCCCTTAACCACTGAGCCACTTCTCCAACCCACCATTTCTTTTTATGAAAACCATCAATAACATGCTGTTTGATATGCAAAGCAGAGCAGCTATAGGCTAACTCTAGCATCTCTACGTGAGTGCGTTCCAGATCCTTTTTCTTTGCTCTTAGCTGCTATTTCCGAATTTTCTACTATTTAATGAAAGTAGATTAAAAAAATGATTTTTAAAAAAAGCCAAGTCAGCAGAGGTTACTCTTCAAACCAAATATGTCTTCCTGTTAGAATCAGAAACAGTGGGGGCTACCCAGTACTGTAGAGATCATCCAGTACAGTCTGTTTTTCAACTTGAGGAGGAAAGCCTAGAGAGGGTGTTGGTTGTCGTGCCCCTGTGCTTAGGAATAGACGCACAGCTCTTACTCACGGCGCAATGCTGCCCCGTCTCTGCTGTTGCTACTCTGGCCACTTAAGAGACTTGGAGGTGGAGCATCTGGAAATCACTCCATGGGGTACCTTGTTCTGCAGACTTCTGTCTAGGACACCGAGCAAATGAGACTCCTAAGAGTCAGTGCCCTGGCTGTGTTTACAGGAAAGACAGCCAATGCCATCAGCATGGCCAAGTTCTACAACACAGCCTGCCTGAACATTGACTCCGTTGTCTTAGAAGCCCTGTCAGACTCTAACAACGTCCTCGGGATACGGGCCCGGGAGCTCTGCATCCGAGCTGCCATAGAGCAGTCCATGAGGGAAGCCGAGGAGTCAGGTAAGGCCTGTGATTGTGTGTGTGTGTGTGTGAGCGTGTACGTGTGCATGTGTGTGTACATACACATGCACGTAAGGACATGTGCACGCAAAAGTCAGGGAACTACCTTGGGTGTCCTACTGAGGGGCTTCCCACCTGATTTATTGAAACAGGGTCTCTCATTGGTCTGGACCGCACCTGTCGCACTAAGCTAGCCGGTCAGTGAGTCCCAAAAATCCATGTTTCTTCTCCCCAGCACCGGGCTTACAAGTTCGTGCTACCACACCCGGTTGTTTATATGGGTTCTGGGTATTAATCTCGGGTCCTCATGCTTGCATAGCAAGCACTATTCACGCTAACCTATCACCTCAGGACCCTTACTGGTAAGACCATTCCTCCGTGCAGCCCATTGAGCTTCCTCTCCTACAGTCAGGTCTAAGGCTGGTGTTTGACTTGTTGCTAGAGAATTCTCTTTACCCAGCAGGCATGCAGAAGTATCAATCCTGTGTCAGGTGCATGCCTGACACGGTAGAAAGCAGGATCAGGAAGAGCTACAACCCATATTAAGGCTGGGTTGACACTTGGAGGGTAACAAAGATGCGTTCATTCAGCACAAGAAAACGCTACAACCATAAACATTTTGGTTTCTTTGAGAGAGTAAGTTTAGGACTAGAAAGTTCCAGAAAAGATGGTCTGGGGAAGTCTTCGTGAAAATGGGCTTTAAGGATCAGGCAAATATTAACAGAAAACTAGAGACAAGGGTAAGACCAAGAAATCAAGGAGGCTGATAGTAAATCAGAGGTGGAATGGACGGTTGGTTGTTTACGGATCAATTGTAATTAGCTTTGATTTTAATTCTATTGAATAAAAAGAATTGGGGGTGACCATGGTCTATCTCCTAGATATCCAAAAGCAAGAGTAGAAAAGTAACTCTCATAATGTAAAGGGAATCATAGAAAAGCAGGGATAAAAAGACCTTGGTCCCGCTGGTTCTGTGTCTACATACATGGTGGAGAACTGAAGGAGCAGGGATGCTCAGGGGTGATCACAGAGACTTCAAACCACAGAAACTAGGAAAGGGATGTCATTTACCCTGCAAGGAATCCTGGGAGGAGGAAGCCTAAGAAGGTGGGTTGAACTTTTGGATCTCAGCATAGAGAAGCCTGGTATGGCCTTCCTAGTACAAGCCAAGAATCCTGACTCCGTCCAGTCATCTGAGGAGTCATCTGAGGACCATGGGTCAGGAAAGCAACACAAAGAAAACATACATTGGGTTCAAAGCAGGGGATCTGACCAGAGCTGGATCCTTTCTCTGTGAACATTCCTAAGAGCATTTTCCTTCCTTTCTTGGTCCCTCTCCCATGCCCTGTCTTCATTTCACTCCTGTCCCTGCTCAATTTCTCTAAATGGTGATCCAAGCCACCGCCATCACAGTGATCTTTGTAATTAAAAAATTTCCAGTAGCACGTTAAAGTAAAAAACCAACTACGATGGTATATTTTATTTAATCTATTACGAGAGGATGGACAGGTCAACATCTAAGCCAAGCAGCACAGTCAGAGAAAAGGGGGAAAGGGAAGTCATTTGTTCAAATGAAAACTTTTGCTAACCTTGTGTCTAGATGTTCTTATTGAAATATGGAGGGCGTGACAGAAGAGAAACAGCTAGAGGCTTGTGGACACTGTAAAGAGATTGTATAGTTAATGAAGAACAGGGTGGGCAAAAGACCTGGAATCCATAGTGAAAAGTAGTCAAGGCTGAGGGGAGATACTAGTGGCCAGCGCTTCAGAGGCAGCTGAGTGGAGCAGAGCAGAGGTGTCAGGCCCGGTGAGGGGCATGGTGAAAAGGTCTGGTGAGGGCTGGGTGCAGGGTCTGGTGAGGGGCCGGGTGGAAGGCCAGGTAGAGGGAGGCTCTGGTGAGTTAAAAGACTGGCACACCCCACAACTGCTGTAGAACTCATCTGTGACTGTTCCACTAATGGATTCAGCTTCCCTAGTCCTCCAGTAGGTACAGTGTGGCTTCTCTGTATATATCCCCAAATCCTGGGAGAGGGGAGGAGGGAGTTGCAGGAAATAATAAGTTCCCAGAGGGAACTGTAGCTATGAGGGAACTCTGGAGAGTTATATGCTGATATGATTGGCAGGAACATTGAGTCCTTGTCTCTCCAAGACCTAGAGAACCACGAATGCTGCTTAGCTTAGGAAGCAAAGAATGTGTTCTCCACACTGGTCTCCTTCAGGGGTGTCCATCTTTGAAGTCAGAATCCCAAGGGGCAGCATGAGACAGGGCAAATATGTCAGGGAAGAGGACCATAAGAAGAGTCTGAGGCTCGGGGCTTGCACAAAGGCACTCCATCAAGAGCTTATCTAGGTAAACTTTAATTGAATTTTTAGAAAGTATTTCAAGATGGAGCTGAGAGGGTAGCAGTCTGCTTGGAAGGGGGGTCAGGAACAAACCGGAGAAATTAACTGTGTGAGTTAAGGTCCCATTTCTATCATCATACACTTCCTGCTTAATCCATCCATTCGTCATTAGAGTTGGCTCTGCCCCATCTGTTCCTTGACCTTAGCACGGCGCAAAAGCTTAAAAGGTTACGCATCAGATTTCCAAGCAAGGCCTTAGTGCACAAGCAACTTAAGAAATTCTTGACCTCGGGGCTGGGAAAGAAGATGGGCACAGAGGAGCCATCGAAAGGTTGGGCAATATGGTCATTTGAATGGGAAATGACCATCCCCTCCCCCATGGCTCAAATATTTAAACAACTTGGTCCCAGTTGGTAGGGACCAAAATAAAAACTTTGTCTATAAAGTTGCCTTTGGTCATAGTATTTTATCATGACAATAAAATACTATTAATAACTAATGCAGGCAGAAAAAGGCTCAGCACCCCAAGGGAGCCATCATCCAATGCTCAGTGGGCGGGACCTCTTATTCCAGCCCAGGTCAGTCAGCTGCACGTGGAGATTGCTCGGTGTCCTATAAGAGAGTAACTTGGGCTTTGATGCATTGCACCCCACTGTCATCTCCTTCACACTGTAGGATGACTTTTGCTAAACACCCACCATCTTCTCCAACAGCCCAGGAGTCTTCAGTGACTCAAAACCTTGGGGCACCAGCACGACTAAGCACTGAGAACTTGGGCAGGTTTACCTCCGATCTCACTCTACTGACCCAGGAATACAAAATCCCGAAGAGCATGCGTGGGAGCGTGATGCTCTCCAAAGGCAAGACGGAAAGCCACTGGTCTGGGTCTCAGAAGCAGCAGGGGCAGCAGGGGCAGCAGCAGCAACAGCCACAACAGCAGCAACAGCCACAACAGCATCAGCACCAATCTGAAACAACGCAGGTACACAGGGACCCCTGGGAAGGGCATCGGTATCCTTCCTCCTTCACAGCATCCTGCAGCCGGGCCAGCATCCTGCGGCTGTCCTACACCACTCCTTCAGAAGTCAGTACGCAGCCTTCTGGTACCCAGTAAGCACTATTCTCTTACTGGCACTGGGATGGATCCCAGAGGGGTGAAATTGATGAAAGCGAGGTCTCCCATTCAAGCCACACTAGTAGGGAGTCTGTGAGGAATGATGCTTACGAAGTACCTGAAGGAAAATGGTGACAGAAGATGACCACAAGAGAAATTAAGTTGAACCCTGGAAAATTGTCACTATTCAACCATTTTTAGAATCCCGTAATAATAATAATCTCCTATGTCTCAGACCAGCACAAGAGGACCATAAAGGATTGGACCACTAAGCTACAGAGTGCAGGGCTGTAGGGAAAGTCGGGGTAAGTCATAAAGAAGTCACTTGGCTCCGGCTGAGGGATTTACAGAGCCATCTTGGGAAATGGCAGAGGCATCAGATGAAAGCGAGGAATAAGCTGTGGATAGATACTGAGGTCAAGTGAATAGAATCCCCTACGATGTGAGCAGAAGGGCTGAGAGGAGTTGCCAGAAAGCCTGCCCAAGGTCAAGCATGTGGGTAACTGAGAGAGAAATGAAGGCAAAAGTAGGAAGCAGGTCTGAAATGAAGCAGCCCTGGGGGACTTGTCATTCTTGGTAACGTCTGTGTTCCCAAGCCATCAACACCCACATTCAGCTCAGAATAAACCACCTTATTGTCTTCTTAAAGAGCAGGAGGAATGGGTGGATGGATGAAAGGAAAAGGGGAAGGCATTCTTGCAAAATATAAGGTCCACACAAGAAGAAATGAGATCCCAAGAGGAGAGAGGAGGGAGAGGATTAATCAGTTAAAAGATAATGGCACTAATCTCCTCTAGGGGTCCATAAAGGTTTGAAAGAAGGAAAAGATACAGCTATGGATAGGTGACGTGAGATGGAGGGTGGAGGTTGGGAAACATCTTAGCTGATATGTGTACAAGAGGTGTGGTCTCTTATGGGAAGCAGTGAGGTGGTGGGAGTTGTAGGCTACCTAAAAGGGAATGCTAGAGCACAAATATTCCTAGTGTTAAAACGGATCCCAAAACTACTGCTGCATAAAGAAGAGTTAAGAATGCTGGTGGCCCAACTAAAACCAGAACCTTAGGTTCACAGTTTTAATATTTCCCCCAAATGGCCCCTGGCAGCCCTCACTCAGAGACAGAGAAGCAAGCAAGACATTGTCCTCGTTGGAGCAGAGGACAAGTGTGCTCAGAACTAGGTACAGGCAGTTGATGTGGAGTCAGTAAGAGGAGGCCAGCCAAAGTAGAGAAGGAATTAGAGGACATTGGGGGTGGGGGGAAATGGGAAGATTCGAGGGTCTTCAGGCCCTCAAATAGAGTCTTGGAATCATGCTGTCTAGGCACTGGGTGTTTCTTAGTGGGTGGCTAAGGTGAGTAAAGATAGCTGAATGCCCTTGTAGAGAGGAGGCCATGCGTTGGATAGGCAGATGGATACAACTGGCTTGTAGACCTTTGGAAGAAGAAAACTGAGCATTAGATTGGGAATTCAGGTTGAGTAAGATTTAGCTCCTAACAGGAACAGAGACCAGAGTGTAGATGGGAGAGGTGGATAGAGCAATGTCCTCACGGGAAAAGACTCCTACAGGCTGGATGGAGCATCTCGGGGGTTAACTGCTGCCCAGCAAGCTCTTTTATCTGCACCTCCCCTCGACGTGTGTTTTGCACTCTTAACATCTGGTAAATCAGAACCACTGACTCATTTTCTTTGGGAGCACCGGCCTTTAACCAACTCTTCCCTGACAGCTAAGATGACATTCTTTATACAGATGTTTGAATTTGTTACAAATAGGGTGTCATGGTAAGTTTTGTTTGTTTTCTTTCTACCCCTCTAGAAGCGAAGACTTTTAGAATGTGCCAGGGACCGCAGAAAATTCCAGTTCTGACTCTAACCCTCTCTCAGCAAATAATAACTCTAAAAGTCAGAGTAGAAATCAGAGCTTGTGCACCACATGCACGTACACATGCGTGCGCGTGCGCGCGCACACACATACATATTCACGCACACTCACGCATACACAAACACACATATACACACAAGCCTGCATTGTTCAGTGTGATAAGACCCAAATGATTTGGGCAACAAAATCCCCTGCCAAGGGCTTTACCTCAGACACATGAGTGCTGGGTCCTTTTGAAGCTCGCATATTGCATGAGTCCTCCGACACCTGTGACTGACCGTTGATATTGCAAATGGGAAGAAATGGGCAACGTGTCATTTAGTGGAAATGTGGCTGAAATATTGCATCTTTTATTTAGAAAACTTTTTCTGGCTAGATCTTAATTTCCTAATTTCTTAATCCTATCTTTTGGGTAACATTTAGTTTCACGTTCTTACTTCTGAATTCTGTGGTCTCCTCAGCCACCCACTACCATGACTGTGCCCTAGGCATTGGTCACCGTCACCCATAAGCTTCGCCGCCGCTGTATCACACACCCTACATGCCGGCCACCATCCTCAAGTGCAACTGGTCCCACGGGAACCTCTGGGCCTCCATCTCTCTGCACACAGCCCACCTCACTGTTCCCTTCCTTCCACTTGGATCCCATGGTCCGCCACTGTAGCCTCTTATACCTTCCCCCTTTCCATATCCTCCAGGCAATCTCCAGCCCCACCGGACTCAATTCCATCCAAACCAAACCGATCACGGCTGGGAAAACTATTTGCCTCTCCTCAATAGCCCTAATTTAAATTTAACACAATCTATTCCATGGTCTGCCACAGTAAATTAGCCCTCTGTCTGAAATGGCCATCCCCTGGCCCTCCTCACTTTCCTGACCTCTAAGGCACTCTACTCTTCTTAATTCTCAGCTGACAATCTGTCCACTGAGCTCCAAAGACAATGACCCCGTGCTTTCACCACCACATCTCCCAGTGGGCTTCACTAGCCTTCCCTCTTATTCAATTCAGGGGTTAAACCCAGAGAGCCCTTGCTCTCCAGTTATTCCTTTGTATTGTATCCTTCCTTTTTTTTTTTTTTTACCTGTCCTTCATCCCCTCGAGTTCCTAACTCACCCTTCATCCCCTTCACGCTTTCCTTCAAGGACTGCCTCCTCTGTCTCCGTTGCCCCTGATCTCCTCCACCAATCCCATTCAGACATCCACCAGCCTCCCTCTAACCCACCGCCACTACTGCTTCCCAGATTCCAGCTCCTGTGCGCTCCCAAATCAGCTCCCGCACACAGGGCGGTAGCTAGCAGCTCCCTCACAGGGGCGGTTCTCCAGCTCTTGTCTCAGTCTGCCATGGTTCCGAACTCATAGGACGCTCCCATCATTCTCCACCCCTTCACCGCTCCTTCATTTCCCTTGCCTGGTCACTTTCCCACCACTCTCCTCGCTGCCATGAATCTTACCGGTCCCTGTACAGAGCGCTCAGTTTCTATGTCTCCCCTGAGAATGTTAAGCACCCTAGGGGCAGCACCATTGCTGGTCCTGCTTGTTGTTGGAGGCCTAGCCCACGAGGAGGGTCTGGTGCACCATGGGAGCTAAGTAAAGATCTGTTGAGTGGATGGGCAGTCAAAGATGCAGGACACATGCAAAGAACTTCCCACAGTATCCCTGCTTGAAGCTACCAGCCATTCTTGAGAGAAAATGAGAATTGTGCCTTTTGCAATACAGTCCTCATTTATGAATAAGGAGCTTGCAGAAGTTGTATGTTTTGTTTGTTTGTTTGTTTGTTTGTTTGTTTGTTTGTTTTTTGTGGAGGCTACAAGGCTATAGTCCTTGAGACATAAGGCTGGCTTCTGACTTCCTGTCCTCCTCCCACTCTCCAGATCTCCTCCAGCCCTCTCCTCGGCGGCCCCACCCAGCGGCGGCTCAGCGTCAGCGCCAGTATCGGAGGGGAGACCGGGCTGATGAGCTGTGTGCTCCCAGATGACCTCCTCATTCAGATCCTGGCTGAGCGGATACAGGTGCGCGCGCACCCACCCACACAAAGCCGCAGGCTTGGAGCTCACACACTGAACCCACACTGAGAGCCGCGAGCGATGCTAGGCTATCCGCCACCCTCAGGGACCTCGGAGCCCTCGGGTCTCCAAGAGGGAAAGTGGGCTTCTTCAGGCTTAACAGCCACTTGCTTGTCCAGGACCCCTACCTTCCCTCCAATCAGAAGCCACTCTTCTTTTTAAAGTACCAGGGAGCAGAAGGTTGGTTACACATCAAAGAAATGAAGCAAAAAGAGCAATGTGGTACAAAGAGCAATGGGAGCAGCTTGAAGTCTGAGCTCGCCTGGCACGGTAGTGCACATCTGTAATCCCCATGCTCAGGAAGGTGGGGCACGGGATTGCGGAGTTCAGACCAGGTTGGGTTGCATAATTAGACTTTTATCTCAAAAGTAAAACATGGGTCTCTGTAAATTGCTGGGTTTTTTAAAAAAATGTTTTCATAGTGTAATATGAAAAAATTAATATGTAAAGCAAAATTACATTTTATATATTTGCAAATAATGTCACATGCATGGGGGAAATTCCTACAGTATAAGTGTTACTGTGTTTGGTTAGTAGGTCTATGGATTTTATATCTCCTTTTATCTTTGTCAATTCTTCTTAAAGGCATACTGCTTTTAAGGTCAAAACCAATGTGATTTTATTCTTTAGGAACTTGGGGGGACTGGAGCTCAGTGGAAGAGTGCCTGCCTGGCTCGCTCAAGGACTTGGTTTTATCTCCAACACCATGTGGACACCTAAAAGAACTATGTAAATGACCTGTAGTCATGACCAGCATGGTCTAGGAGGTCCCAAAGCTGTGTGTTTTCTCTAGTTTCTCACACTGGGCAGCTCTTAAGTGCACATTTTTTTCATTTGTTCATGTGTATAAGGTGTGTGCGCGCGCGTGTGTGTGTGTGTGTGTGTGTATGTGTATGTATGTTTATATCTGTGTGTGCACATGGGTTGGAATCCAAGGGTTGGGAAATCGATATCAGGTATCATCATCAGTTGCTCTTTGCTTTTTATTTAACGACATCAGGTCTCTCACAGCAGCCAGAAGTTACCAATCCCGGCTAATCTTGTGGGCCAGTTTATTGCAGCGATCCCATCTTGGCATCCCAAGTGCTGGGGTTACAAGCAGCACACAGCTGCCTGATACCTACTTGGGTGCTGGGGATTTAACTCCATTCTTCATGCTCAGTCCTGGCCATTGGTGGCTCCACTGAGCTCCTGTAATACCACATTGCAGGAGAAGCTGTTGTCTGCAGTGGTCGTAACTCCAAGATCATTCCAGCCCAGTTCTATTGCCAAAGTCACTCGAAGGCAGTGGAACTGCTAAGAAAACTACAGGCCCGAGAGACAACTCAGTAGCAAAATGTATGCCGAGTTGGGTCTCCCAGCAGGCACCTCATAAAAATCTGGGCAGACAAAGACCAAAGGATCCCTGAGACTCACTGGCCAGCCAGCCTAGCAGAGTCAGTGAACCCCAAGTCCTAACGAGAGACTTTGGTGGGATTTTTTTTGGTCTTTGTTTTTTGAGAGACAGACAGACAGACAGAGGTATAGAAAAGAGAGATTGTCAGCTGTCAAGGAATAACACCCAAGGTTGTCCTCTGGCTTCCACTTGCATGTGCATGCTTGTGCGTGTGCACCTGTACACAAACATGCACATACATGTACACACGTGTACATACACAAAAAGAAAAGTTCGAGCAGGCTCTTGCTGCTGAGTTCTCCACTGTGAGAACCCTTCCCACCTCTCTCCTTTGCGTCTTATTTTCATACACCTCATGGAGCTTTCTAGACCTATTGACACTTTCTTTATTCCTTTATTCTACACGCAGAGATGAAATAAATCCTTTGTTCTTCAATCCCCTACCATCACATTCTTTCATAAGTGCATTGTTAAGGCATTTAGTCTTCATTTACACTGGCGAGGGGGCAGTAAGTTCCATTAAACACCTTCATTTCCTGTCACCACCTGGACTTTGGTTTCATGGTTGTTTATTTTGGAGCCCAGTGGGTCTGCCAAGCCCGACAGAGGAAAAAGCCACCTCTTCACAGAGAACAGTTGATTCAGGCTGAAATAACCATCTCGTTCTCTTGCTTGCAGCTGAGCGACTGTTTCAGAGGTGTGGTGTTCGATGGCCTAGACACGCTCTTTGCACGGAACGCACCCTCTGCCCTCATCTGCCTGCTAAAGGCCATCGGTAGCCGGGAGCACATATATGTCATCAACATGTCTCAGGATTATGTGGCCATGAAGGCCCAGGAGAAAGCTAAAAAGGAGCTAGAAGGCAAGGCCCTGACCTCCCTGGATGACCTCCCCAAGCCCAATATCCTCCCCACGGAGCCCTCATGGCTTTCAACTTGTTCTCCTGGTGTAATAACCCAATGGGTTTAAATGACATTGTGCTACCTTGTGTCTCACTGGCACCCTACCTCTGTCCTGGCAAGTGACCAGGGCACTCGTTTCTAATCATAGGCAGACCTTAAGGAGAACACACTGTGAGGACGTCCTAGCCTAAGATACTTTGCTTGCTGGTTTGGTTTAAGGCAACTATGCTGTCCCTTTAAACTAATGAGACTATTCTGTATACTTTGGGCCATCTCATCCTCACTCCTGAAGATTATTGTCCCCATTTTGAAACCACAAGATAGGAAAGGTCTCTTGGGGATCACATGATAGAGAAATGTGATGGCCCTCAGTAGGCGTAGTGTAGGCAGAAGGATTGTAAGCTCAAGGCCAGCCTGGCTGGCTAGCAAGACTACAGTAAATTGTGTATACTATATCTATATATACTGCACTATATCTATATATACTGTAGTATATCCAGAGGAGAGTCATTTCTATCATTACCTCAATAGCCAGCAAAAACCAAACAATAACAAAAAACCCACTAACTAGTGATTGAAAGGTTTGATTGAAAAATAGATAACAAGGACCAGAAAGATGGTTCCACAGGCAAAGGTGGCCTTTCCTCTCCTGGCACCATCTACACAGCTCATAATCTTGGAGTGAGGGAATATTTAAAGCAGACTTCATTCAGGAACAGGACTCAAAGTCTGCTTCTTCGGACTCTCACCAGGAACAAGAACCAGGCCTCCTTTGAAGTGTTTCAACCTCCTTCCTGGTTATCTAGAACACTTTTCTGTAATGATCAATTTGAAAGAAACAGCTTTTATTTTCCTTGATGATCTTTGAGCTGAGTCTGTGTCTCTAACATGGAATCAGTGTCTGGTGAGGACTAGACTGTGGTCAGACTCTGTCTTCTTGCCGAATCTTGGCCTGGCAGAAAGGGCATCCTCCCTCAGGCCTCATTTTAAAGGACACTAATCCCATTCAGGAGGGCCCCATCCTTATGACCTAATTCCTCTCCTCAGACCACACTATCATATTGAGGATTAAGTTTCTACCGTGAATTTAGGGAGATGGAAACCTGATGACTTGACCAACCGCCTTCTTCCTAGTTGTCTAGAACACTTTTCTATAATGGCTGGTTTGAAAGAAATGCCCCTCCCCCATGGTCTTCGGGCTGAATCCGTCACAGAATCAGTGTCTGTCGAGTCTCACCAGACAAGTCATCAAGATTACAAACGTGATGATTTGAAACACCATGGATTCACTATGTTACGGTTCTGGGGTCAACGGTCTTGAAGCCCAGGTGTCAACAGCATCGTGGGCCCTTAGAAGCTCTCCTTGCCTCTTATAGCTTTCAGAAGCGACCTGAATCCCTGGACCCATGCCCCTTCCTTGCATCCTTCATTCTTCTGTCACATCTCTCAGCTTCCGCTGTCAGCCCTCTCCTCCGACCCTCCTACCTCCCTCTTACAAGGAACCTTCTGATGGGACTCTGCCACTCAGACAACCTAACTCAATTGCATCTGCAAGAATGTCCTTCCGCCATGGGAAGCCCCACAATCACGAGTTTAAGGATTGAGACTGGAGCATCTTTGGGGACCACCACTCAGCCAACCATAGATGGAACCCAAACATGGCACTATAGAAATGAAGGGAAACCATCAGGGACTGGAACAGCCATCTACCCCCACTTCTCCCGCCCCTCCCCCCACCCCCACCACCTCCGGCTATTGCTGTGTGGGCAAAGCTACTAAGGCTTTGACATCCCCTTCTCTCTGTTCACTCCACAGAGACCAAACGCCAGGAAGCTCTTGCGAAGGAGAAGGAGCGTCTCCAGACACTTGATGAGGAAGAGTATGATGCCCTAACAGCAGAACAGAAAATTGCATTTGACCGAGAGGTTCGGCAGGCACTCCGGGAGAGAAAGAAGAGGTGGGACCAACACTTGGCCAAAGCAGCACTGTCCCCTGGGAAGGAGCTCACAGGGAGACCAGGGACGATAGGGTGCCTGCTCAGCCCTGAGTTATCTTCCAAAAAAAAACCAAACCAGCAGTAACCTGGAGGGGTATCTGTGGAGGGTGGAGAAAACTAATCCAGGACCCCTGCTGCTACAGACTTTCAGTGTGTCCTATTATCCTCTGCTCCCTTCTGCTGGGGCATTTAGGACTATGGAAAACTTCTGTGATGTCATAGCTAGTTCTCAAGAAGGACTTCATACCCCTGTGTCCTTCCAGGGTCCCACTGGCTGCCCTAGCAAATGAATCCTGGGTAGGACACGTTGTCCTACATGCCTAGGGGTCTACAGCTTGTGACCCAGGAACCACTCTGTTGGCATGAGTATAATATCCTAACTATTCTCCCACTTCTTAAGCCCACATGTGGCAGGCTACCTTTTTATGATCCTCAGCCTAGACAGTTCCCCAGAGACCCAAGGCAAGCTCCCAGTCAACACGCGGCCTCATGAGGGACTGTACAGGAACTAGATCACTCCATAGCATGTAGGGCTCCAAAAAACTAGAGCTGCAAGCTCAGGCTACCTACTTCACAGTCTCCCTGTCTTCAGACATCTGAGACCTGGGCAGTGCCCAGGCACCCTCTGGGGTTTAGAGCGCACAGACCCATGGCACTTGGCTGTGATATAAGTTCATTTTCTCCTCTCCCTCTGCCTTCAGACCTTTCTCTGGGACTCTGAAAGAGATTGTCCTTCTCCTGCCCCCCCCCACTTCATCTTTGCCCCTGAGTAGGAGAAATATGTATTCATCGAGAGGCATGACAAGCTTAGCTTTGCCCCCCAGAAAATGCCCCTTTATCATCAAAGCTACAGCACTCGCTGCCTTCATGCATTCACTTCATAGTGTACATTTGCTCACCACCAAGATGTTTGTCTCTCTCTCTCACACACACACACACACACACACACACCATGAAGGATGTAGACACAGCCTCAGGAAACAGTGAGTTCCAGCAGCCAGCAACAACTACAGATTCGTAGACATAAAAAGAGGTAAATCAGAGCTTCCTAAGCTTTTCGTGTTCTTGAGTTCTTTTTGCCTAAGAAATGTTTGCCTGGCTAGGCAGAGTGGTCCACGCCTTTAACTCCAGCACTCAGGAGGCAGAGGCAGGCGGATCTCTGAGTTCCAGGACAGCCAGGGCTGCACAGAGAAACTCAGTCTTGAAAATAATTCATCAAAATTGTAATTATAAAAAAAGAAGAATAAATGTTTATAGATAAATTGATAAACAACCCAAACCTTCTCTGGTATCAGAATAAAATTTACTTTAACATAATTCTTTGACATACATATATTTTTTTCTAATTTATGATATACAGAAGTAAATTTGCATAACTAATGAGATGAACACACTTTTTCTTTAGAGACAGGGTCTCACTGTATAGACGAGACTGGCCCCCCACTCAAAACTCACAGATATCCTCCTGCCTGAGCCTCAGAAGTGCTAGGATTAAAACTGTTCACCACCGCCAGTTGCTTCTTTATTTTTATGTAAGGAATTAAATCTTTGATACCGAAGGACAAAGAGTATCTTGGGCATTTTTGAAAGCTGGTAAATACTTTTCCTTTATAATCATAAGTGTTGGGAACGTGCTTTCATACTCTCACGTACGACAAAATATCCAAAGTCTGCTTGTTTGTCTTTCTTTTCTAAAGATTCTGGAAATTCTGCCCTAATCTCAAGCCAAAATTCACATGAAACTCAAATCAGAAATGGAACAGCAGTTTTTAAAATCGACTTATTCTAACTTGATTATATACTAATTTGATAATCTCATGCCAACACATGACTAGGAAAATGTTTGAAGTCTTCCTTTTCCATAATTAAGCTATTCTGTTTATATAAAGGCAAAAAAAAAATTCACAGTAAAAAGCCTACAGTCTCTAGTCTGGGCCAAGTCGTGTCAGGCAGTGTTGATTGGTTTTGCGTGCACGGTGTACTAGCATACACAGCACATGGGTATCTTGTATGTTTAGAACTAAAGCTATGCTGGGCACGATGGCATACAGCATTAATCCCGGCACCCTGGAGACTGAGGCAGGCAGATCTCTGTGAGCTCCAAGCCAACCAATTTTCTACACAGTATTTGATTTTTAATTAAGTTTGGACTATTATTGCATATCCAGAAACTTTGGGCTGCGCCCAGGTTTTTCACAACCCCCGCATCTCGGTTACATAATCCCACTTTGTGTTCAGCCTTTAAAAAGCTGTGGGTTAAATACTTCAGAAGTACAATCTCCTCCTTTTTTATACTCGGTGCCTGCTTTAATGCCTCTGTGCTACTAGAAGCTCGGGCAGACACGGTTGATAGCACAGAACAAAGGGAAAGAAAAACGGGAGGAGAGCTTTCCAGAGCCAGCATCATGGCTTTGAGCCAGCTGTGGTAGGGACTGATACTCACAGCATCCCTTCCTGTCTGAAGGTCAGATGTGAGAGTGAACCTGCACTGATACCACAGCAAGAGCAGCCTTCAAACATTCTTCTCCGTGATCAACCTTGTTTTCAGGCTTTGTCTTTCTCTCCCATGAGGAGTGTCAGGGCTAGAAATATAGATAAGTTAAAAGAAAATTCTAATTGCATTTAACTCATTAGAGATTTGCTGAATAGCCTTTCAAAGTTAGTTTTGACCCCTCTGTTTCATTCATTCATTTATTCACTCTTTTTTTTAATTCACTTCTCCCTTTCTCCTTCCCTCTCTCCTTCCTTTGCTTCCTTCTCTCCTTCCTTCCGAGTAAGCTGTGTCTAGCATCCTCCTCCTCCGGCAGTCCTCACTTGGCAGGTAGAACAGGAGGTGCTGAACTCTGTTTTTCTGTCTCTGGCTTAATGCAGGGAGCTAGAAAGACTCGCCAGGGAGATGCATGAGAAGAAGCTGCAGCAGGAGTTGGAGAGGCAGAAGGAGGAGGACGAGCTAAAACGGAAGGTCAAAAGACCTAAACCGGGCCCTGCGGCAAAGGAGGAGCCACCCCTCAAGAAGTCACAAGGACCCACAAACAAGCAGGTAGCAGCCCTCGCTCCTTACTGAGAAACTGACTTTGTCTGGATATTGTCTCAGGGCACAAGGTAGAAGAGCCAAGCCCGGGGATGTTGATCATGACCACATGAAGACGCTGAGTTTGTGCTTCACTTGGTCACGCATTTGATATCCGGTGCATGTGCAGAAGGATAGCGGTGCCCACCTGTGGTGAAGTCAGAGCCCAGAACCCTATCCCTTAATGTATTCTACTCTTCGCTCTTTTCTTGGCCTGTTGCAGGACCCTGGCTGGTGCTAAATAGGTTAGTATTAAAGACTTTCTTCTAAGGGCATCGGTCAGTTCTCTCCAGCACCTATGACTTCTGCAGTCATGGTTAGTTATTGTTGTTCTGTTGGTTGGTTTTTTGAGGTTTTTTTTTTTTACCATATTTAAAGCACCACATATGAATTCCCTCCTATGGAGCAGGCCTCAAATAAAATCAAGAGAACATTTGGTCGCTCCCATAAAACAATCTTGTCACTATTGTACCCATGGGTACATTTTCACCTAGCAGATCATTTTGTAGCATACAGTCCAGTGCTGGTTAAGATCATTGGTGTCTTTTCTTCCCTAGCAGCTCTAAAAAGCCGACCAGTAGGGAGAGAATTTCCTGACAGCTCAAGTCTGATCCCTACGTCCAGCCATCTACTTAAAGGCAAGCTGCATGTGTAGATCACCTGAGCTTGGCACAAGACACATTGGACCGCATTCCTTGGGAAGACTTCTTAAAAGCCTTCTTGGTCTAATGTAGTTACCTGGTCTGAAAATGGAGGCTCAAAGAAAGCCAGCTGAGACCAGAGGGCTCCTCTGGGAGTGAAAGGAGACACCAGGGGGTGCCTGGTGATGGGGGAGGATGACCCAGCTTAAGAACCACCCAGCTTTAAGACCCAAGGTGTCCTTCAACCCTGTGCCTCCCTCACCAGCACTGTGTTTCTCTTCTTCCTTGACAACTAAAATTTCCCAAAACCTTTCCCTCCTCTCAGGCCTCTATGCTCCACCCCCTTCCATGCTTCAACCTTCTTTACTCTGCCTCAGTCTCCATTACACTCTTTTGACCAAAATTTCCAACAGTCACTTCATGTTGACACCAGGCAGCCACATGTCACCGTTTGACTTGGTCCGCTACTCCGTGGGGTTTTTATTCATCCTACTAACTCTTGAACTCTCCTTTCTGTGTCCTAGCCTCACCTCTCCTGACACACTCTGTCCTCCCCTCCCCTCCCCCAGCTCCTCCCCCAGCCCCCCGCCCCATTCCCTTCCTTTTCCTTCCTCCTACCTTTCTTTCCTTTGTGGCCCTAACTCCCTTCCCCTCAGTCAGCTCATAGGTTTTCAGCCTCAGCCTCTCCTCCTCCCAGCTTGGACACTTTACCTTATTTGCTGTGGTCCCCAACACCTCCCATATGACTTGGTCACCTGTCTGCTATGCTCCCTAATGACTGTCCTGTGAAAGCGTTGTTGCCAGCCTATGGGCTCCCTTAAAATAACAAATCATGAAGACACTCGTTCCTCAATCGATTAAATCCATTGAAGGATTCACAGCCAAATGGACTTGAAGGTCTTTGAGGGAGTGCCTTTGAAGGCTTTGAAGCTTGTTCCAGGACCTTCCCACTGTTCCTTTCTCTCCGCTTCCTGGATACCATAAAGGATATCGCAGTTTTCTTTAAACGTGTAGCCATCTTACCATTTTCAAAATTATGAGCATGAGGTAATTCACAGTGTTCCTTCCTTACTATGCCTTTAAACAGCTTCTGACCATACGGCCCTGACTCCATTACGATGCCACACTGATTTCTACTTTTCTCTTTTATTTCTCAATCTTGTTAGAAGTTTTTCATCTCAGGGATGGAGGCACCCTCAGTTCAATCCCCAGAACTTCCTAAAAGCAGGCATGCACGGCGGCACACACTGGTAATCCCAGCAGGCAGGTGGTGAGGCAGGAGGATTAGAAGCTCCAGTTTAGGCCAGCCTGCTTACTATAGGCCCTGTCCCCAAAACTGCTGTGACTTTCGTTCCCTTTCCAAAGAAACCACAGTGGCCTCTGTGACCCCTTTCCCGTTGTGTTTGTTCTCTGGTAGGTTTCTCCTCCTACCTTTTCAAAATGTCTTCCTCTTTACTTTGTTTTTCTTCCCTTTCTTCTCCTAACTTCTTATGGTGGATATTAATGTCATTCGTTTTTATTTTCCAATTTATGAAAAGTCACAAGCACACTTGTAAATGTTGTTTTGCTTGTGTACCCTTGCACTGTTGACATGCAGCACTGGCCGGACTGGCCCCTTCGAGCTTCCTAATGACTCTGCACAGCTGCTTAGCTCATAAATTGTCTCAGAGCGTACTGTCCCAGTTCCAAGTGAATGGCTTCCTTTGAGGGATCTTTCCTCAGACTTCTGTCTCCAGAGGTCATGTCTGTCCATGTTGTATTGATCCTTTGTATTTGCTACGTAACCTCCTACATGAATGGTTTGTATAAAAACCCCGCACATTCCCAAATCCTTCCCTTTTTTTTTTTTTTTTTTTTTTTTTTTTTTTGTAATCTTTTGTCAGCCTCCAGGTTCTCTATGGTGAGTTTCTATAGTCTCCAACTGAAAGTCCCTCCTCTCAACGGGTACCACCTTCCATACCAACTCTGGTGTCTCCCCAGTGGCAGACTGAGACCTTCTCTCACAGAAGCTCAAGTGGGGTGCTGGAATTCTTACTTAGTAAGGCAGCTCTGACAAGCGCTTTCATATGGCCATCTTGCTAGGCTGTGTTGGAGATGATGTAGAAAAGAGGCTCAGTGAGATGAAAGGGGAAGCCAGCTCTTGGTCACTCAAGACTCCATGCTGGAAGCAAGCCTCCATTTAGCTGGGAAGGGGGGCACTAGGGTATGGGAGTTATCATGAGATTGGACTGAACTTACTGTCCCTAAGAACACCGCACAGAGTGATGGAACCCCCTAAGAATTTCATCCAAGCAAAAAGAAAAAAAACAGAACTCACGAAATATATGTTAAAGCACAGTAAGAAAAGAGGCGTACGTTGATTGTTGTATATCAGGTTCATTGGATAAATAAGTGTTTTACACGACCAGATTCTAAACTCCCATTTGTTCCCCAGAAATGCAGTACAAAGCTATGTCGTTTTAATAGCTTCCTGCTAAGAGAACCCTGGGCTCCATGAGAGGTACTGTTGTAAATGCTAAGGCATCGCTGTGCATCCTCAGTCGTTAACGATCCTTTGATGTACCTATTAACTATCCCCATTGTGAGCTACCATATAGTTACGGGGAATTGAACTTAAGACCTCTAGGAGGGGCGGGGATAGCGGGCTAGAGAGATGGCTCAGTGGTTAAGAGCACTGACTGCTCTTCCAGAGGTCCTGAGTTCAATTCCCAGCAACCACATGGTGGCTCACAACCATGTGTAATGGGATGTGATGCCCTCTTCTGGTGTGTGTGAAGACAGCTACAGTGTACTCATATACATAAAGTAAATACTTTAAAAAAAAAAAAAGACCTCTGGAAGAACAGCCAGTGCTCTTAACCTCTGAGCCATCTCTCACACTCTGCTCTCCCCACTATACAGAGAAAGGTTGTCAGCGACCGGCCACACCTACAATGTAAAGCCAGGAGGCAGACCTGTCGCTGAAGCTCCCCACACTACATACAAAGTGATTCCCAAACTCACTGCACCTAAGGAGGCTCCTGAGTCCTAGGCCTCCCGGTGAAACTAGATACTGTCCTGCATACGGTTTCGCTCGTCTTTGAGGAGGCGCTGGGTGTGTGATTTATATGCTTTGCTTTCTAGCTTCCCTCTGTCGCCAGATTAGAAATGAAGATGGAGTCAATCGAAAGGAAAGTTTCTGTCAGAGAGCATGGATTACTTGAAGAACCCACCAGGAAAAAGAAAGCCACGACCGAATACGCGTTTGGATTCCCAATTACCCAGGAACAGGAGGAGAGCGAAGGGGACTTCCTGAAGGACTCTGACAAGAACCTGGCACAAAAATTTAAAGTCTATGACACGTGTCTGAAGGATGTGCAGAACATCCTCATGTATTGGGACCGCAAGCAAGGGATGATGGTACCTCACACCGGCCCAGATGAGATCCCACACGAGGTTGACGACCAGCGCCAGGCGCCTTCAGGGGGCGGGGGGCGCAAGGGCCGCAAGGACCGGGAGAGGGAGCGCTTGGAGAAGGAGAGGGCTGAGAAGGAGCGCCTGGAAAGGGAGAAGGCTGAGAGGGAGCGCCTGGAGAAGCTGCGGGCCATGGAGGAGAGAAGCGATGGGGAAGGGGAAGGAGAAGAGGAGCATGAGGGAAAGAAGGATCTCGGGGTGCCCTTTATCAACATCCAGACTCCGGACTTTGAGGGCATAAGCTGGAAGCAAGCCCTGGAGAGTGACAAACTTCCCAAAGGAGATCAGGTACAAAGGCGTCTCTGGGGTCAAGCATCAAGCAAGACCTAGGGACCATGCCACCATAAACATGTCTCTTCATATGGAAAAATCCAGCAACCCTTGGATTAATCTCAGAAACTATAGCTAAAGGGACCTCTTTCAATCCATAGACAGTCCCACCCACCTCTCCCAACTATCTGGCCTCATTAAAAGCCATCTTTTCGTCTGCTCTTTAATATTGGCAACACTAGTACCCTAGGGTAATGAGAGAGATGCTCATTCAGAGTCAATCAGAAGACTTCTCTCTTCCAAGATGTCTTCCTTCAAAAGCTTTCCACTGGGATGGGAACCTATCTGTTAGGTTAATCCATTAGGTAGGCAGCCATTTACTACGACCTACAAAAGCTGTGTGCCTTGTAAAGCAACCCCAAGTGTTAGTTCAGGGGAAGGATGTAGATATATACATAACATGTATGTATGTGTGGTTTTATATATAGTGCATATTTTTATATACACTTTTTCTGTAAAGCATTAGTAAAATTCTGGTCTAAAGATCACACTTATCTCAGCCTCGGGGGGTTGAAGGCAACCACCACCAAGATACAATGGCCTTGAACCGAGTTCCAATGACTCTTACTTACAAAGGTGAACACCAGGCCAAATCTGTCAAAGAGCGGGTGGGGTCACAGTCTGCCGACCTCTGGCTCAGTCACAAGTTAGGTAGTATGGTTAGAACCAGTTTTGTACCCCCACATTCCAACTCATAGGTTGATTTGACTATTAATTTACTAACTGGTAGTAATAAAAGTTGGTTACTAATCTAATAATTACAGCTTTCTCTGTGGACATTCTAAATCCTAGGAAGCAGCTCCAGCCCCATGTCAGGAGGCTCCGTGGTCCCCGGGATGGGATACACAGGTTACGTGAGGGTCTTGGCTTGCTAGGCCTACCAGGTCACTTAGTCCGCAGAGTAGGCTGCGACCATTACTGGTGTGGCTGAGAGTCTAGACACTGAACTCCTGAATGCTGGGAAGGGACCTGCTGCCCAGTCTCCAAGCCCTTGCTTTGAGGATGACTCCTGTGTTACAGTGATGAGTTTATACCAGAGTGCCAGAGCACAAGGAGAGAAAACCCCAGAACCTGAGCTTCGTTTTCTCTGTTTTTCTCTTTGCTCTCGATAACCTGCCCCAATCCCAACATTTGCTTGCCCTTGGATAGAAAGAACAGTTAAAGAAAAAATAAACATGAAACGTGAGAATGGACGAAGCAGATCTATGCTACAGACATCTGAAACTTAGGAGCGGGTCTGTTTAAAGTCTTGTGGGGCCTTAAGACCCTCTTCTGTATCAACCTGGTTCCTAGCTGAGTGGAGTTTATAGCCCTGTTTGCAAAGGCAGACAAATGGTCACAAGAAAGGGTGACACTGCCTATGAGAAATACAGAGCATCCACATGCCACAGCAAAGAGCCTCCAGGATCCTGTCCAAGGCCCAGCAGAGCCACCCTTCCCTTTGGGTCTCTGGATAACACTGAGGGCAGGGAAGGTTACATGGGCCACCCATGTTCATTCTGACCGATGTAGAGTCCGCGCACAGTCCGCACAGAAAATTAATGCAACGCTTTTCATTTAGATCCTGAACATCCTAGGCCTGGGATCCTCGGGACCACCCATCCCTCCTCCTGTCTTGTTCTCCATCATCTCTTACCCAGCGAAGCGGCAGTCTTTGGTCGCCACTGAGATCCTGAAGCATTTTGTGTTTGTGATTCCACCAAATGATGACCTCCCCCTGTCGGACGAGAAAAAAGACATGGAAGGGGACTCAGATCTCTTCCTCAACACCATCGTCACCAAGGTAACGGACCCGCCGCTGGTCTTGACCTCGGCAGGGTTCACAGGACAGGGTCCATTCAGCTGACAGGGACATGCTCTGAGTCAGGCGTGAGGTTTGTTCCTCTGGACCTCCTGCCTGAGGAGCTCCAGGAACCTCTCAGTGAGTCTTCCCCTTGTCTACCCAGGAGGGAACTGAAACCGAGTGCTGCTCCTCATTTCCCTTCCTAATCCCCAGGGGACAGTTTAGGAAATACATCTCATAGCTCTGAAGCTCACGTGCAAACAATTAGCAAAACTGTTTTGTTAATTATTATTGTGCATTTGCCATGCCAGGTGATAGGGTCGGCCTAGTTGCATTGTGTGCTCTGACCACAGTCCCCATGGTCCCTCCTAATCTCCCACTAATCTCCCTCCTCTTGCCAAATAGTTCCCCTTCCACTCTTACACTGTATATTGGATATGTATGTGTTGGTAATACATACATACAGCATAGGTTATAGAACATGAGGGGTTTTTTGTTTGGTTGGTTTTTCTGTTTTCTTGTTTCTTTGTTTTTTGGTTTTTTTGTTTTTTGTTTTTTTGTTTTGTTTTTGTTGTTGTTGTTGTTGTTTTGTTTTTGTTCTGGCTTTTTCCACATAATGGTTTCCAATTCCATTCCTTTTCCTGAAAAATGACATAATTTCACTCTTTTTTGTAGCTGAATAAATCCTCTCTCTCTCTCTCTCTCTCTCTCTCTGTGTGTGTGTGTGTGTGTGTGTGTGTGTGTGTGTGTGTGTGTGTGTGTGTGCGTGCATGGATATGACATGTGTGCATCAGTAAGTGAGAGTGTACACATAAAGCTAGGAAACCAGAGAGAGGACCACTAAAGGGAAAACCATGTTGAAGGGAGGAGGAAGGGACTCATGACAGATGGAGGAGGAAAAGAGGTCCTAGGGGAGGGGCTCGAAGTGTCCCAGGGTTGCCGGGCGGGGAGGGTGAGAGAGAAAATTCCCCTCTGCCCAGGGGGAATCAACAAAAGCAAACTGAAAAGGCCATAATGAAACACAATACCGTATTTCACATCATTACCGTAATGTTGCTAATTTTGAGACTCCCTCTCTTTTCAAAAAGTACAGAGATGCGTTTAGGGTAATCTAAAACAATATGATAATTCAAAGATTATGGATCAAGGGAGCACACACCACCAGGGAGAATTTTGATTATTTTTAAAAATTGCCATGGAAAGATTGGTATTTTGCATGAATTCACTTTTTAATCTCCTTGCCTGACAATAAGTAAAAATAAATTTCAGTTGAACTAATAGTTTTTAATTAACAAAATCAAAATCATGTAAATGTAGAAGAAATCGTACATAAAATTCATAGACAAAATCACAAAAAGAAATTAATCTGAGCAATAATATGCAGATCGTATGCATATTAAAATTATAACCATGGCCTATATCCCAAGGGAGGATGGTGGCCCAACATTCTAATCCCTTTGAACATCCTTCCCAGGAGATTAAACCAGCTGTAGGCCCTGACTACCTTCCAGTGAGGCTCTATCCCATGTCTAATATACAGGTACCTAAAAAATTAGCATCTGCGGTGAGCGGCATTGGTGCGCCTCGCCAGAGCAGAGTGCCCAATGGTGATTCTGCAAAGGAAAGATGGGGAAAGCTAGCACTGATGTCAGAAGTGGCTGTTGTGCACCAACCCCTTCTTCTGAAAACTGGCCCTGTCCAAAAAACAAACCAAAACAAAAGACAAGCAATCCTTAACTTGTCAGAGACAAGGAACTCCAGCTCTTATGCAGTTGACAGGGAAAGCTTTATTCTTAAACCAGAAGAACAATAGCCAAATGTATTCAAACTGTGGCAGGTTAAAGCATCTTGATTGGACATACATGGGAGAAACTTGATTCAAATATACTATAGACAAGTGGTAGCAAATGTAATATGATAATCTGTAATACACAATCACTTGGGAACTGTCTTAATTACTTTCAATTCCTAGGAAGAGATACCATAACCAAGGCAACTTATATTTAACCGGGCTGGCTTACAGTTTCAGAGTGTCAGTCCATGACCATCATGGCTGGGTGCATGGCAGCAGGCAGGCAGTCATGGTGCTGGAGCAGTAACTGAAAGCTTACATCTTCTGCAAGACAGAGGCAGGGAGAGAAGACAGACCTGGCACAGGTTTTTGAACCTCAAACCCCACCCCCAGTGACACATTTTCTTTAGCAAGGCTAAACCTCCTAATTTTTCCCAAAGCAGTTCCACCAACCGGAGAGCGAGCACTGAAATATCTGAGGCTGTGGGGGCCATTTCCATTCAAACCACCACAGGACACATAATTGTAAAGACGCGTGCCTGAGACATCTAGGGAAGTATTAACCTGAATCATGTGATGTCACAGAAGCATTGCTCTCATTCGTGACTATGACTGACTCCATCGTAGTCAGTGCAGGAGAAAGTCCTTGTTCTGAGGAAACATGAGCTGAAGTACTTAGAGTTCTCAGGCTGACAAGATCTAGAATCACTGGCGAGACAAGCGTCTGGACATGTCTGTGAGGAACTGTCTACATTAGGGTTAGTTGAGGTGGGAAGACCAACCCCAAATGTGGACGGCACTGTTCTATTGCCTCGTAAACCCTAGACTTAATAAAAAAAGAGAGAGCCAGCTGGACTAGAGCATTCATCTCTCCGCTTCCTGAGGGTGAGCTCAGCATGGCCAGCTACCTTCCTCCATGACTCTTCCACCGAAGAGACTCAAAGGTGGGGGCCAAAATAAAACCCATCCTTAAGTTGATCTCAACCACAGCAACACATGAAGGAAATGCAGTTGCCAACTGGAGCTTGGCTTAACCGAAAGTTAAGATTGTAATATGTCTTCAACTTTAAAGTTTCCTCATACTAAAAGGTTAAAATGTGGCTCTCCGTGAGTTTAAGGCCAGCCTGATCTATGGAGAAAGCTCCAGGCCAGCCAGGGCTACACACAAAGAAACCCTGTCATGAAAAGGGATTTGTGTGTGTAAATGATCAAAAAAAATTTAAAATAAAATAGATCAAGAAGCATGAAAAATGCACTCTAAAAAGTGAGAATTACTTATTAAATATAGACAATTACATTAAAGTGCTTATTTGTACTCCTTCCCAAAATAGTAAGAGATCCTTTAAGTCCTTAGAACAAAGAGAATGAAAAAGGAACTGGGATGGGACTGGACTACACCAATAAAATATTAGCCATCATGTGGCAAGTGGCCAGAGAGCCTGGCCCAGCAGTGCCAAGGAAGTTGAATGCCCAGCTGGCTATAATGGGACCCTGCCAGGAGCTGAAACTCATCCCATATGCTCCCTGTCAGTGATCACTGTAGGGTCTCTACCTCTTCCTCAGGGAACAGAGTAACCAGAGAGACACTGATCTTGTCACTAACTCATAAAACTGCTGGCCCTACCCTTTCCCACCAACCAGACTCACCAAGCACTGAGGACATTCTATAAGCACCCCTGTCTTTATTGTGGGCCAGAAGTACTTAAGCCTTTGTGCTCATTTTGAATTAAGGCTCAGGAGGAACAGCCCTCCCCACCTGCTAAGGGAAGCAAGCAGAAATCAAAAGACAAAACAGAACAAGCTCGCGAAACTCAGAAGGATAAACGTCGCACGCTTTCCAGCAGGAAAGGCCTCTCTAGCGGGGCATCAGGGAACCTTGCCCCGATGTCTGACATAGACCAAAACAACTTCGATGGAGAACACTCCCAGGAGAAGTTCACCAGGTAGGCCTTGCAGGAACAAGGGAGAGGGAGGAGGAAGCCCCAAGTTGGGAGCACAGCTGTCACATCACCAGAGAAGTACAGGGCTATCATGAATGGGACCTAACAGCCTGCCATATCTAACCCCAGCTGCACAGGGCCTGTCCCACGGTTCCGTTAAAAGTCTGTGTGGTCGTTTCAGGCTGAATCACTTCCGGTGGATTGTGCCTCCAAATGGAGAGGTAACCTTGAGAATGCACTTCTCCTCTTTCGACGTTGGCAACTATGACCAAACATTTAATTTTGAGCTCCTTGGGACCCGCCGTCAATACCAGCTCTACTGCCGTGGGGTCTGCACCTACCCATACATCTGCAAAGACCCAAAGTAAGTGTGCTTTATTTTCAAGTCACCCCCACGCACATCACAAAGCACTTTGAACAAGTGGGGACACAAAGAGAATGCTCAGTGGGTTAAAGGTGCTTCCTCCAAGTGTGAGCACACACACACACACACACACACACACACACACACACAAACTAAAACAGTAAAACAACAACCACAGTAACATTGAACTGGAAACTGCCACACCCTCTCATATCAGGCTGCAGTGCATCAGACCTTGAAATAAGAACAACGTAGTTGGCATGACACCAAAGGGTGTTCCCAGACTGAAGCAGAATAAAGAAAGTTAAAAGACCCCGGGGGCGGGGGAATGTATTCTAGCGAGTGAGTCTGCTTATTTAACTGTTAAACAGATTCAAAGCACTTTTACTTTTACTCAGGATGTGTGGTGTGAACCTCCATGCCTGGCCATTCTGTTAGCCACTGCACCTCCCTGTGCAGTTTAGGTCTCACATAAGCACAACCAGGGGAGCAAACTAGCAAGGCGACTCCCCACCGGAGGGGGGTACTTTCTGTGGCTTGTCCTTTGCGTAATTCTCACCAAGGAGCCCTATTTCCTCGAGAAGCTGACTATTATCCACTGAAACTAGTTAATAGTTTTTCCTGAGATTCTTGTGGATTTTTTCCTATCTGGGTGTTCTGAGGCAGACTAGCCAGCTCAGCGCTAGAAGCCTTTTTTCTCAAGTTCAAGCCATTCCGTCTTCTCTTAGAAAGCAAGAGATAAAGTTTCCATGGAGATCCTCATCTTAGCTGTCTTCAGACACCAGGAGTTTTCACTGAGAGGGGAGTGCTGGGTTCCTAGGCTGCCGAACCTCTGCTTGTGTATCATTGTTTTTAACCTCTTCCCCGTGTTCAGAATTGTGTACCCTCAGAGGAAGAAGGACATGAAGTTAAAGGAAGTCGTCGTTAAGAAGTATGTAGTGAGCATGGATAAGTTTTACTTTGGGCCACTGCTCTGTGGCAAGTCAAGAGACAAGTAAGTATTTCATTATTTCAAAGTCAATTGATGATTTCTGGGTTGGGTTCACAAATTCTGTAGAGTTTTTATATAATCGTGGCTTTTATTGACACTGCCCCAAATTCCAAACCAGGAGAATTGGATTCATGTGTACCAAGTCTCTGTTCTGACCTACAGACAACTTGGGTTCCACTTTCCCGAGTGGGAAAGCCTAGAAGAAAACCAGGCTTTGGAAAGGTGGAATCAAGGCTTCACTTTGGAATGTATCAAAGCCAAGTTGTTTAGAAGATTATCTCTAGAAATCACATACATCGGAGAACACAATATATGGTTTGGGCTCTCACGGGGACTCTATCATCAAGATAAGAACCATCGCTACAATGTGAACAAGGAGAGAGGCTGAGACAAGAGATAGTTCTACCAAGAGCTTCTCCATACACAAGAGGAGTCCCCAGTAGACACAAGAAAGAGGGCCATAGAGTCCCATGAAAAGAATGGACAATCAAATGCCACAGGAAGACGGAAGTACAGGCATCTACTGGGTTCATGGGGAAATGGGGGCAGGAATCCTTCTGGGAGAGCTCTGGGAATTCTGCCCAAGTTAGCACTGGGATCAACAGCAATGATTACTACGGTCCAAAGACCCAGAGCAAACACCATTCACTTACTCACTTTAAACACTGAACCTTGTCAACAAAAATAACGGGGAGACAAGGGTGTCTGCCTCACAGGTTTGGGAGGGTAACAAACAGAACTCTTTGGCATCATGCCAAATTGGGACACTGATGGGTAAGATGATGAGGTCACCTCCCCTTTCCCAGTTACTCACAGGGTTGCCTGACCCTGCTGCCTGACTCTGATTTCAATCCGTCATTCTCTATCCTTCTATCTTCCATCACACGCTACTCAAAGCTCTTCTCAGACTGGCTCGGCTTTCCTGGCCTGGTCTGTGATCTCTGATGATAAATATCTCTTAATTCCTTCAGCGGTTTCTTTTCCGTTGGTTGCCTTTAACAGAATGTCTCCCAATAGCACTGAGGCCTACCTCTACAGACCTCTCCCAAGGACATTAGGGAACATAACCAAATTTGTCATATGACAAGGCCAGATAAATTCAAGTCAGAGCAGTAACGGCCTATGAAGGTGTTGTGGAAGTGAATGAGATCTAAGACAGATGTCAAGTATCAGGTATCTCTCAAGGATAGATGATCATTTTTCCTGGAGTTCTTTCTAAAAACTAAAAATAACTACCATTCATTGGACGTCTGCTATTTCCACTTGTTCTATGGCTTCAAGTGTATGATGTCACTTAATTCCAATCCACTATAAGAGATACTGTCACCCCATTTTACAGCTAAGAAGATCAAGGCTTGTGGCGTCCCATTACAGTATAGTATTCTCAGTGACAAGTCAACAGCCACAGATGCCATGGTCTCAGTCAACATGCCACTCCCTCGGCACAGTCACATTGCCCTTTCAAATCACACGGCACCTCATAGGATCCTGTTACCCCCTGAACTCTCACTCGGTCCTCATAATCGCATCCCTACTCCCGTTCATCTCCAGGTATAAGTCATCCTTGTACCCTGACAACATGGAGACACTGACAATCCTGAATGATTCTCCAATGGTGGTAGAGGCATACTTCTGTTTCCAGCACGACGTAAAAGCGAGCACCTACTTTCTAGAGCCCGTCAACATGACTCTGAAACCCAATGAAAAGCAGGTACAATCGAAGGGGGGAAAGTCCATCAGGGTGAAGAAGATAGTCAAGACCTGACATCCCCCATGTAAATGACTTCCTTTGACTCTCTCACCAGATCCTAAATGTATGGGCCTACCCTACTGCAGTCGGTGTCTTTGAAGACAGCATTGTCTGCTGCATCAAGGAGAACCCAGAGCCAGCCATCTTTAAGATATGCTGCCAAGGAATCCGCCCAGAAATTGAAGTGGAGCCCAGGCAATTACATTTTGACCGACTCTTGCTTCATAGGTAAGAGTTCCAGATACCTCAGGGATGGGAAGGGAAGTTCAAGAACATTTAGGTCTGGGGTAATCAACTGGTCTTGAGTTACTCTAGACTTTCTGGGTTTACTGTTGGCTGTCTGTCTGTGTGTATATGACTGGAAACTCAAATCAGATCCTTGTGCATGCCAGGCAAGTAACTCTGTCACTGAGCTTCATGCCTCCCCCTAGCCCATAGTTTGCCTTTTAATTAATCCAAGAAAAGAAAAATCAAAGGCCAACTATCAATATAGCTGAATTGTTCATATGCTTCCTTTCTGTGGCTCTGAATTTCTATCCGATGTCATTTTCCTTCATAATTCCTTTAGAATTACTTGTAATTAAGGAATGGCAGCAGCCACCAAATAATAATAATGCACCACTGTTCAAGGCTAGATTCCCCAAACCAGACTGATCTCAAATAGCTTTACTCATGGTCTGGTTAGTCTTTTGTCGCTTTGATGCAAGCTAGGGTCATTTGAGAAGGAGGAATCTCAGCTGAGAAAATGCCCATCTCATTGGCTAGTCTGTGGGGCATTCTTGATTGATGGTTGATGTGGGAGGGCAAAGCTCACTGTGGGCAGGGCTACCCAGGGCAATCCTGGGTTCTGTAAGGAAAAATATCCTGAGCAAGCAATGAAGGCAAATGCGTATGCAGCATCCCTCCATAGTTTCTGCTGCTTCTGTTCTTCTCTCCCAGTCCCTGCCTTGACCTCCTGCCCTGACTTCTCTCAGTGATGGATTATAACCTCGGAGTTATAAAGTTATATAAATCCTTCCTTCTCCAGGTAGCCTTCGGTTACAGTGCTTATCACAGAAATGGAAAGCAAACTAGAACAGCTAGTCATTTCAAGGATGAAAATAATCAAAACACAGAGGGGGAAAGATGCCTGGGACATCTTTTACACTCTCTTCACTTCCTGCTCACATCGATCTTATATTTTCTGGCCCAAATTAATAACTCAGCCTCAGTTGGGCAGTGGTGGCACGTACCTTTAATTCCAGCACTAAGGAATAAGAAGAAGAGAGATCTGGGGCTAACCTGATTTTCTGAGACAGTTAGGGCTACACAGAGAAACCCTGTCTTGAAAAAACAAAACACCCACAAACAAACAAAAGATAAGCCTCTAAAAAGGTGTTTTTGATAACTTTAGTCAGCAGGAAAAGATAGTTTGGAAGTGCACATAATTTTACATGTCAAGCGCTCACCTACGTCCAGGGAGTCCATTGCCGTATATTCAGGATCTAAGTTTATTTATATAAGGAATCCTAAATTAGGGGCATTGGCAACATTCCAAACATGAGGGTTATTGTCTTAGTAAATATCATTAGTCAGGTTTACAGGAAGATTAGACCAAGCAACCTGCCCTGATTTGTCCCTCAGAATTGTCTCCAGAATTGGTAGAAAGTTGATTACAAGACTCCAGGAATTCCAAATGTCACACGATCACAAAAATTCTGCAGCTGGCAAAATCACACCTCTACTAGAACATGAGGCAAATCATAGTCAGTGGCTGCAAAGCAACCCCAAATCCTCATGCCTGGGATTAAAATAAAAACCTTTTTAAAATAACATTTCTGTGGTTTTTTTTAAAGGAACCAAAATTCTAGAATTCTCACTACATTTATCTTTTCCAGAAACCATCAGTTGCCAAGAGGTTCCTAGCTAAGGGTGGAGTGTCATGGGCTCCCTCCACCATCTATGCCAGGATCTTGACTGGTTAACCTTATGCAGCTCTTGTGCATGTAGTCACGGCATCTGAAAGTTCACGTGTGCACTGTTATATCCAGCCAAATCTGTGCAGATATTTCACTGCAGAGACCTACTACTTCTCGTTCTTATAATCTTTCTACTCCCCCTTCCCAGATTAACCCTCAGCCTTGTAGGGAACAATGTGGTACAGATGTCACATTTACAGCTGAGCTGTCTACAGTTTCTTATTCTCTGCATGTTGACCAGTTGTGGGTCCCTGTACTAATTGCTTTCTGCTGCAAAAACAAGAAGATTGTTTTAGGTCTGATTATGACTGAGAGACACACTCATCTGTGGGAATAAGGGTAAGAACATAAGAGACAGTTGGCTGTGTCAGCTTAATAGAATTAATATATTGGATTCCCCTCCAAGTCCTATGACCTAGCCAGCCAAGGGGTATTATCCAGTTAACAGTGCCAGGCGTGCGTTCTTAGTTGATTCTGTGGATTTTCTTGTGGTGTCCTTGACCCCCTCTGGTTCCTCCAATCCTTCCTCACCATCTTCCACAGGATTTCCTAAGTTCCACCTAATGTTTGGCTGTGGGTCTCTGTATCTGTTTCCGTCATTTGCTGAATGAAGCCTCTCTGGTGGTGATAATGCTAGGCTCCTGTCTGTAGACAGAGAGGAATGTCATTAGGAATCATTCCACTGACTTTTTTTTTTTGGCCAGTCATAGATCTATCATAGATCTCTGGACTATTCAGTCTCTGGTTCCTAACCCGCCAAGCAGTATAAGGGCCTGGTTTCCTTTTTTGACATGGGTCTCAAGCTGGACTAGACATCGGTTAGCCGATCCCACAATTTCTGTGGCACATTTACCCTAGCACATCTTGCAGGCAGGACAAATTATAGGTCTAAGGTTTTGTGGCCGGGTTGATAGCCCAATCTCTCCACTGGAAGTCTTGCCTGGTTACAGGAGGTAGCTGGTTCAGACTCTGTATTTCTCTTTACTTTAGAGTCTTAGCTAGGGTCACCCTCATAGATTCCTTAGAATTTCAATTGTGCTAGGTTTCTAACTCGTTCCTGAGATACCCCCCAATTCCAGTTGTTTCTCCCAGTACTCTCTCCCTCCATCCTCTCCCAACTTGATCCCTTCTGTTTCAACCCAAAACCTGCCTCAGTCCACCCATATTCTATTTCCCCTTTCCAAGGAGATCATGCATCTCCACTTGAGCCCTCCCTGTTACTTAGCCTCTCTGTGTCTGTGACTTGCAACATTATTATCCTTTACTTAACAGCAAATGTCCACTTATAAGTGAGCAGATACCATGTTTGTCTCTCTGGGTCTGCATTACCTGACTCAGGAAGATTCTTTTCCTAATTCCACCCATTTGCCTGCAAATTTCATGATATTGTTTTTTTTTTTTTTTTTTTTCGAGCTGGGGACCAACAGGGCCTTTATGCGCCGCCAGGGCAAGCTCTAACACTGAGCTAAATCCCAACCCCATGATATTGTTTTTAGCAGATGAATAATACTCCGTTGTGTAAATTTTTCTTTATTCATTTTTTTTTTTTTTTGAAGAAAGCTATTTATTGGGAGTGAGGGAACACATATATACAGAAGTCAAATAGAGGGAAGGACCCTCCACAAATGAGAGTAAAGCTTGGGAAGCCAAAGCCCAGTCTTTTCTCAAAAATATCCAGGCTGAGATTTTTTTTTAAGTTTCTGAAGTGTCTTCCTCCCCAAATTCAGAGTTGGCCAATTTGAATTAAGTGTTATGGGAATATCTTCTTGGACTCATTGAGTAGGTTCATCAGCAGTGGGCCTATTGTCCAAAAAAAAAAAAAAAATATCCCAAAGGTCTTTGTTTTGAGGTGCCAGGATTTTGCCTCAGGTCAGTAAGGAAGAAGCCAGCCATCTTGGAAGTTATCTGCCTTTATTACCTAGTCATGACCCCTCTCCCTATCTGAGGCAATCTCTCTAATCCTAGTTCCTCACGGACAGTGAGCATCTGCACGTTTAAGGTAGAACTAAACCTGCCTGGATAAAAGGCTGTAGGTTCAGGACTCAGACCAGAAACAATAAGACTAACTTTCTCATATTCCCTTTAAATAAAGAGCAGTGTTTTTGCATCAGCAATGACTTGGCTTAAAACTGGAATTATTTAAATGTCTGAATAACTAATGAATGCCATTTCTTCTTAGAAGAGGTAACGCAAAACTCTTGTGGGTGGCGTGTATGCCAACAACACTTACCACTTACTAAAGTCAAAGACATCTTGTAGGATAATCCTGTTCGGAGACGATGGATGGAGAAAAAGGCCCTCCTACAATGTAATTATAGTTTCAAAGATGTAAGGACTTGTTTTCATGCCCCAGACTTGTTATCATAAAATGATTTTTCTTGTTCTTTTTCTTTTGGTAAAAGATTATTATTCTGGCTGTTGGCATATTTATTTGCCACTCTTAGCAGACATTTAACAATTTATATTTATAAACTTGACAAGGAGGTTTTAGAAACTGACTTGAGAATCTATAATTGGGAAATTTAATTCATTTTTCTTGCTTTTCTTTCCTTTTCATAATAAGATTTTTTTCCTTGTAAATAACTTCCTTAACCATGTTTTGCCTTTCTTAGTCCATGCTGTCACTGTGACCTAACCTCCTGTTAGGGTGGAGAGACCCTGGGGTCAGGCAATATTCACACCAGCCAGGGCCCCATTGTTATTTCTTTCCCTGCTGTTAGTCAAGACTGAAATAAAGAGAAAAGGCAATTACATCAGCAAATACACAGAGAAAGCATATTTCAGTGATACAGAAAGGAAGTTAAATTAATAAAGCTAAAACTATAGAGAAAAACAGAACTTTGAAGGCAAAAATATTTCATTTGAAAAATGTTTCTCTCTCTCTCTCTCTCTCTCTCTCTCTCTCTCTCTCTCTCTGCCAACCTTCCTTTTCTCTCTCTCCCCTTACTCTCTCCCTTTTCTCCCCCTGCTTCTTCCCTCTGTCAGGTTTTATAGCACTTTTTCTTGGTTCCTAAGGAAAACCATTCTTTTTTTTTGTTTTGTTTTGTTTTTATTGCTTTCTTTTTTTTTTGTATTTTTTTTTATTAACTTGAGTATTTCTTATATACATTTCGAGTGTTATTCCCTTTCCCGGTTTCCGGGCAAACATCCCCCTTCTTCCCCCCCCCCCTTATTTTGGTTTTCCCAACACCCACCCCCCTCCCCCCCTCCCCCCCCCATTGCCGCCTCCCCGACAGTCTAGTTCACTGGGGGTTCAGTCTTAGCAGGACCCAGGGCTTCTCCTTCCACTGGTGCTCTTACTAGGATATTCATTGCTACCTATGAGGTCAGAGTCCAGGGTCAGTCCATGTATAGTCTTTAGGTAGTGGCTTAGTCCCTGGAAGCTCTGGTTGCTTGGCATTGTTGTACATATGGAGTCTCAAGCCCCTTCAAGCTCTTCCAGTTCATTCTCTGATTCCTTCAACGGGGGTCCCGTTCTCAGTTCAGTGGTTTGCTGCTGGCATTCGCCTCTGTATTTGCTGTATTCTGGCTGTGTCTCTCAGGTTCGATCTACATCCGGCTCCTGTCGGTCTGCACTTCTTTGCTTCATCCATCTTGTCTAATTGGGTGGCTCTATATGTATGGGCCACATGTGGGGCAGGCTCTGAATGGGTGTTCCTTCAGTCTCTGTTTTAATCTTTGTCTCTCTCTTCCCTGCCAAGGGTATTCTTGTTCCCCTTTTAAAGAAGGAGTGAAGCCTTCACATTTTGATCATCCGTCTTGAGTTTCATTTGTTCTAGGCCACTAGGGTAATTCAAGCATTTGGGCTAATAGCCACTTATCAGTGAGTGCATACCATGTATGTCTTTCTGTGATTGGGTTAGCTCACTCAGAATGATATTTTCCAGTTCCAACCATTTGCCTCAAATTTCATAAAAGTCGTTGTTTTTGATAGCTGAGTAATATTCCATTGTGTAGATGTACCACATTTTCTGTATCCATTCCTCTGTTGAAGGGCATCTGGGTTCTTTCCAGCTTCTGGCTATTATAAATAAGGCTGGCATGAACATAGTGGAGCACGTGTCTTTTTTATATGTTGGGGCATCTTTTGGGTATATGCCCAAGAGAGGTATAGCTGGATCCTCAGGCAGTTCAATGTCCAATTTTCTGAGAAACCTCCAGACTGATTTCCAGAATGGTTGTACCAGTCTGCAACCCCACCAACAATGGAGGAGTGTTCCTCTTTCTCCGCATCCTCGCCAGCATTTGCTGTCACCTGAGTTTTGATCTTAGCCATTCTCACTGGTGTGAGGTGAAATCTCAGGGTTGTTTTTGATTTGCATTTCCTGATGACTAAAGATGTTGAACATTTCTTTAGGGTTTCTCAGCCATTCGGCATTCCTCAGCTGTGAATTCTTTTGTTTAGCTCTGAACCCCATTTTTTAATAGGGTTATTTGTCTCCCTGCGGTCTAACTTTTTGAGTTCTTTGTATATTTTGGATATAAGGCCTCTATCTGTTGTAGGATTGGTAAAGATCTTTTCCCAATCTGTTGGTTGCCGTTTTGTCCTGACCACAGTGTCCTTTGCCTTACAGAAGCTTTGTAGTTTTATGAGATCCCATTTGTCGATTCTTGATCTTAGAGCATAAGCCATTGGTGTTTTGTTCAGGAAATTTTTTCCAGTGCCCATGTGTTCCAGATGCTTCCCTAGTTTTTCTTCTATTAGTTTGAGTGTGTCTGGTTTGATGTGGAGGTCCTTGATCCACTTGGACTTAAGCTTTGTACAGGGTGATAAGCATGGATCGATCTGCATTCTTCTACATGTTGACCTCCAGTTGAACCAGCACCATTTGCTGAAAATGCTATCTTTTTTCCATTGGATGGATTTGGCTCCTTTGTCAAAAATCAAGTGACCATAGGTGTGTGGGTTCATTTCTGGGTCTTCAATTCTATTCCATTGGTCTATCTGTCTGTCTCTGTACCAATACCATGCAGTTTTTATCACAATTGCTCTGTAATACTGCTTGAGTTCAGGGATAGCGATTCCCCCAGAAGTCCTTTTATTGTTGAGCATAGTTTTAGCTATCCTGGGTTTTTTGTTATTCCAGATGAATTTGCAAATTGTTCTGTCTAACTCTTTGAAGAATTGGATTGGTATTTTGATGGGGATTGCATTGAATCTGTAGATCGCTTTTGGCAGAATGGCCATTTTTACTATAGTAATCCTGCCAATCCATGAGCATGGGAGATCTTTCCATCTTCTGAGGTCTTCTTCAATTTCTTTCTTCAGAGTCTTGAAGTTCTTGTTGTACAAATCTTTTACTTGCTTGGTTAAAGTCACACCGAGGTACTTTATATTATTTGGGTCTATTATGAAGGTGTCGTTTCCCTAATTTCTTTCTCGGCTTGTTTCTCGTTGGTGTAGAGGAAGGCTACTGATTTATTTGAGTTAATTTTATACCCAGCCACTTTGCTGAAGTTGTTTATCAGCTTTAGTAGTTCTCTGGAACTTTTGGGATCACTTAAATATACTATCATATCATCTGCAAATAGTGATATTTTGACTTCTTCTTTTCCGATCTGTATCCCTTGACCTCCTTTTGTTGTCTGATTGCTCTGGCTAGAACTTCAAGAACTATATTGAATAAGTAGGGAGAGAGTGGGCAGCCTTGTCTAGTCCCTGATTTTAGTGGGATTGCTTCAAGTTTCTCCATTTAGTTTAATGTTAGCCACTGGTTTGCCGATATGGCTTTTACTATGTTTAGGTATGGGCCTTGGATTCCTATTCTTTCCAGGACTTTTATCATGAAGGGGTGTTGAATTTTGTCAAATGCTTTCTCAGCATCTAATGAAATGATCATGGTTTTGTTCTTTCAGTTTGTTTATATAATGGATCACGTTGATGGTTTTCCCAGATATTAAACCATCCCTGCATGCCTGGGATGAAGCCTACTTGATCATGGTGGATGATTGTTTTGATGTGCTCTTGGATTCGGTTTGCCAGAATTTTGTTGAGTATTTTTACGTCGATGTTCATAAGGGGAATTGGTCTGTAGTTCTCTTTCTTTGTTGGGTCTTTGTGTGGTTTAGGTATAAGAGTAATTGTGGCTTCATAGAAGGAGTTCGGTAGTGCTCCATCTGTTTCAATTTTGTGGAATAGTTTGGATAATATTGGTATGAGGTCTTCTATGAAGGTCTGATAGAATTCTGCACTAAACCCGTCTGGACCTGGGCTCTTTTTGGTTGGGAGACCTTAATGACTGCTTCTATTTCCTTAGGAGTTATGGGGTTGTTTAACTGGTTTATCTGTTCCTGATTTAACTTCGGTACCTGGTATCTGTCTAGGAAATTGTCCATTTCCTGCAGATTTTCAAGTTTTGTTGAGTATAGGCTTTTATAGTAAGATCTGATGATTTTTTGAATTTCCTCTGAATCTGTAGTTATGTCTCCCTTTACATTTCTGATTTTGTTAATTTGGACACACTCTCTGTGTCCTCTCGTTAGTCTGGCTAAGGGTTTATCTATCTTGTTGATTTTCTCAAAGAACCAACTTTTGGTTCTTTGATTCTTTCTATGGTCCTTTTTGTTTCTACTTGGTTGATTTCTGCTCTGAGTTTGATTATTTCCTGCCTTCTACTCCTCCTGGGTGTATTTGCTTCTTTTTGTTCTAGAGCTTTTAGGTGTGCTGTCAAGCTGCTGACATATGCTCTTTCCTGTTTCTTTCTGCAGGCACTCAGCGCTATGAATTTTCCTCTTAGCACAGCTTTCATCGTGTCCCATAAGTTTGGGTATGTTGTACCTTCATTTTCATTAAATTCTAAAAAGTTTTTAATTTCTTTCTTTATTTCTTCCTTGACCAGGTTATCATTGAGTAGAGCATTGTTCAATTTCCACGTATATGTGGGCATTCTTCCCTTATTGTTATTGAAGACCAGCTTTAGGCAGTGGGGGTCCGATAGCACGCATGGGATTATTTCTATCTTTCTGTACCTGTTGAGGCCCGTTTTTTGACCAATTATATGGTCAATTTTGGAGAAAGTACCATGAGGAGCTGAGAAGAAGGTATATCCTTTTGTATTAGGGTAGAACGTTCTATAAATATCCGTTAAGTCCATTTGGCTCATGACTTCTCTTAGTCTGTCTACGTCTCTGTTTAATTTCTGTTTCCATGATCTGTCCATTGATGAGAGTGGGGTGTTGAAGTCTCCTACTATTATTGTGTGAGGTGCAATGTGTGTTTTGAGCTTTAGTAAGGTTTCTTTTACGTATGTAGGTGCCCTTGTATTTGGGGCATAGATATTTAGGATTGAGAGTTCATCTTGGTGGATTTTTCCTTTGATAAATATAAAGTGTCCTTCCTTATCTTTTTTGATGACTTTTAGTTGAAAATTGACTTTATTTGATATTAGAATGGCTACTCCAGCTTGCTTCTTCCGACCATTTGCCTGGAAAGTTGTTTTCCAACCTTTCACTCTGAGGTAGTGTCTGTCTTTGTCTCTGAGGTGTGTTTCCTGTAGGCAGCAGAATGCAGGGTCCTCGTTGCGTATCCAGTTTGTTAATCTATGTCTTTTTATTGGGGAGTTGAGGCCATTGATGTTGAGAGATATTAAGGAATAGTGATTATTGCTTCCTGTTATATTCATACGTGGATGTGTTATGTTTGTGTGCTTTTCTTCTCTTTGTTTTGTTGCCAAACGATTAGTTTCTTGCCTCTTCTTGGGTATAGCTTGCCTCCTTATGTTGGGCTTTTACCATTTATTATCCTTTGTAGTGCTGGATTTGTAGAAAGATATTGTGTAAATTTGGTTTTGTCATGGAATATCTTGGTTTCTCCATCTATGTTAATTGAGAGTTTTGCAGGATACAGTAGCCTGGGCTGGCATTTGTGTTCTCTTAGGGTCTGTATGACATCAGTCCAGGATCTTCTGGCCTTCATAGTTTCTGGCGAAGTCTGGTGTGATTCTGATAGGTCTGCCTTTTATATGTTACTTGACCTTTTTCCCTTACTGCTTTTAATATTCTTTCCTTATTTTGTGCGTTTGGTGTTTTGACTATTATGTGACGGGAGGTGTTTCTTTTCTGGTCCAATCTATTTGGAGTTCTGTAGGCTTCTTGTATGCCTATGGGTATCTCTTTTTTTAGGTTAGGGAAGTTTTCTTCTATGATTTTGTTGAAGATATGTACTGGTCCTTTGAGCTGGGAGTCTTCACTCTCTTCTATACCTATTATCCTTAGGTTTGATCTTCTCATTGAGTCCTGGATTTCCTGTATGTTTTGGACCAGTAGCTTTTTCCGCTTTACATTATCTTTGACAGTTGAGTCAATGATTTCTATGGAATCTTCTGCTCCTGAGATTCTCTCTTCCATCTCTTGTATTCTGTTGGTAAAGCTTGTATCTACAGCTCCTTGTCTCTTCTTTTGGTTTTCTATATCCAGGGTTGTTTCCATGTGTTCTTTCTTGATTGCTTCTATTTCCATTTTTAATTCCTTCCACTGTTTGATTGTGTTTTCCTTTAATTCTTTCAGGGATTTTTGTGTCTCCTCTGTATGGGCTTCTACTTGTTTATTTATGTTTTCCTGGAATTCTTTCATGCATTTTTGCGATTCCTCTCTGTAGGCTTCTACTTGTTCTCTAAGGGAGTTCATCATGTCTTTCTTGAAGTTCTCCAGCATCATGATCAAATATGATTTTGAATCTAGATCTTGCTTTTCTGGTGTGTTTGGATATTCCATGTTTGTTTTGATGGGAGAATTGGGCTCCGATGGTGCCATGTAGTCTTGGTTTCTGTTGCTTGGGTTCCTGCGCTTGCCTCTCGCCATCCGATTATCTCTAGTGTTACTTTGTTCTGCTATTTCTGACAGTGGCTAGACTGTCCTATAAGCCTGTGTGTCAGGAGTGCTGTAGACCTGTTTTCCTGTTTTCTTTCAGCCAGTTATGGGGACAGAGTTTTCTGCTTTTGGGCGTGTAGTTTTTCCTTTCTACAGGTCTTCAGCTGTTCCTGTGGACCTGTGCCTTGAGTTCACCAGGCAGGTCACTTGCAGCAGAAAAGTTGGTCTTACCTGTGGCCCCCGAGGCTCGAGTTCACTCGCGGGGTTCTGCCCACGGGCTCTCCGCATGGTGGCAGCGACGGAAGATCTGCGCCCCCTTCCGGGAGCCTCCGGCACCAGGGTTCCAGATGGCCTCGGTGTTTTCCTCTGAATCAGTAATGTGTGCAGAGAGCAGTCTCTTCTGGTTTCGCAGGGCGTGTCTGCCTCTCTGAAGGTTTAGCTCTCCCTCCACGGGATTTGGGTGCAGAGAACTGTTTATCCGGTCTGTTTCCTTCAGGAGACCGGAAGATCACAGGGCTCCTGCTGCTCCTGGGCCCTCCCCCACAGGAACCCAGAGGCCTTGTACAGTTTCCTCTTGGGTCAGGGATGTGGGCAGGGGTGGGCAGTGTTGGTGGTCTCTTCCGCTCTGCAGCCTCAGGAGTGCCCACCTGACCAGGCGGTAAGGTATCTCTCCCACGGGTTCTGGGAGCAGAGAGCTGCTGGGGGCCGGGATCCGCGGGTGTGGGACTTCCGGTAAACACAGGACGTGCCTGGTCCTAGAGGGATTCTGCCTCTGTTGTCCCGATTCCACCAGGCAAGTCACTTGCAGCAGATAAGTTAGTCTTACCTGTGGCCCCGAGGCTGGAGTTCGCTCGAGGGGTTCTGCCCACGGGCTCTCCGCGGTGGCAGCGACCGGGAAGATCTATTCATTCTTCAGTACAGTCACATCCAGGTTGTTTCCCGTTTCTGGCTATTTATGAATAAAGCAGAATGTCGTTGAGCAAATGTCCCTGTGGTAGGAATGGAGCGTCCTTTGGGTATCGGCCCAGGAGTGGGGTAGCTGGGTCCTGAAATATGCCAATTCCCAATTTTCTGAGAAACCACCATACTGATTTCCAAAGTGGCTGTCCAAGTTTGCACTCCCACCAGCATGTTGTCGGTGGAAAGTATGCAAATGGATCCATACCTCTCACCCTTCACAAAACCCAAGTCCAAGTGGACCAAAGACCTCAACATAAAACCAGACATGCTGAACCCGATAGAAGAGAAAGAAGGAGATAGCCTTGACTGCACTGGCACAGAAAACAACTTCCTACACAGAACACCAAAAGCACAGACACTAAAACTAACAATAAACAGGACCTTATGAGACTGAAAAGCTTCTGTAAGGCAAAGGACACCATCAATAAGAGGAAACTGCAGCCTACAGAATGGGAAAATGTTTTTACCAACCCCACATCCAATAGAGGGCTAATATCCAAAACATATAAAGAACTCAAGAAATTAGACGTCAACAAACCCAATAATCCAATTTAAAATGGAGTACAGATCAACAGAGGACTCCAAATGGCCGAGAAACACTTAAAGAAATGTTCAAAATCCTTAGCCATGAGGAAAATGCAAGTCAAAATGACTCTAAGTTTCCATCTTAAACCTGTCAGAATGGCTAAGATCAAAAACACAAGTGACAGCTCATGCTGGTGAGGATGTGTAGCAAGAGGAGTTACACCACAATATTTATTATGTATATTATCAGTGGCTATTGTGAAAGGTGTTATTACCCTGATTTCTTTCTTGGCCAGTTTATCATATATAAGAGGGCTACTGGTTTTTTTTGGGGTTTTGGGGGTTTTTTGGGGTTTTGTTTGTTTGTTTGTTTGTTTAGCTAATCTTGTGTCCAGCCACTTCACTGAAAGTGTTTATCATTATCAGCTGTAAGAGTTCCCTGGTAGAATTTTCGTGGTCACTTATGTGTACCCTCATACATCTGCAAATAGCGATATCTTAGCTCCTTCCTTTCCAGTGTGTATCCCCTTGATCTCCTTTGGTTGTCCTATTGCTCCAGCTAGCACTTCAAGAACTATAACTGATAGACCAAGAGAGAGTGGACAACCTTGTCCTGTTCCTGATTTCAGTAGAATCACTTTACTTTTCTCTCCATTTAATTTGGTGTTGACTATTGTCTTGATGTATATTGCCTTTATTACATTTAGATATGTCTCTTGTATCCCTGATCTCTCCAAGACTTTTATCATGAAAGGGTGTTAGATTTTGTCAAAGGCTGTTTTATAATCTAGTGAGATGGTCATGTGGGGTTTCTTTGTTTCAGTTTGTTTATATGGTAGACTACATTGACAGATTTTTGTATGTTGAACCATTCCTGCATCTCCGGGATGAGGTCTACTTGATCATGGCAGCTATTCTTCTTGATGTGCTCTTGGATTTAGTCCACAAGTATTATTGAGTATTTCTGCATCAATGTTCACGAGTGGAATTGGTGTGTAATTCTCTTTCTTTGTTGAGTCTTTGTGTGGCCACATAAAATGAACCTGGCAGTGTTCCTTCTATTTCTATTTTTGTAGAATAATTTGAGAAGTATCATTATTAGCTCTTCTTTGAAAGTCTGGGAGAATTCTGCACTAAAATTCCCTGGCCCTCAACTTTTTTGGGGGGGGTGGGGGAGTTGGGAGACTTTTAATGACTTGCTTTTATTTTCTTAGGGGTTATTGGTCTATTTAAATTGTTTATATGATCTTGCTTTAACTTTGATAAGTAAATATATCAAGAAAATTTTCATTTCTTTTAGATTTTCCAATTTTGTGGAGTACAGGATTTTTTTGGTCTGACCTAATGATTCTTTGCATATGTTGTTATGTTGCTATGTCCCCCCTTTTCATTTTAATTGTGTTAATTTGGATGATCTCTCTGCTTTTTAGACAGTTTGGATAAGGGTTTGTCTAACTCATTGATTTTCTTAAAGAACCAACTCTGTCTCATTGATTTTTTTTTTATATTGTCTTGTTTGCTTCTATTTCACTGATGTCAGACCAGATTGCTCGTTTCCTGCCGTCTATTCCCCTTGGCTGTGCTTGCTTTTTCTTCTAGAGCTTCCAGGTGTGGTAAGGTGCTAGCATGCGATCTCTCTAATTGTTGAGGAAGGCATTTAGTGCTATGAACTTTCCTCTTAGCCCTGCCGTGCGTTCATTGCATCCCATAGGATTGGATATGATGCATAATCATTTTCATTAAATCTAGGAACTCTTTCATTTCTTTCTTCCTTTATGCCTTGACCCAACAGTCATCCAGTAGAGAGTGGTTTAGTTTCCTCCAGGAGCGTGTAGGCTTTCTGTTGTTTCTGTTGTTGAAATCCAGCTTTAATCCATGGTGGTCTGATAAGGTGCAGGGAGTTATTTTAATTTCCTTGTTACCTGTTGAGACTTGCTTTCTGGCTAAAGATATGGTGAGTTTTGGAGACAATTCGGTGAGGTGCTTAGAAGAAGGTATATTCTCTTTTGTGTTTGGGTGAAATGTTGTATAGATATCTGCTGGGTCCGTTTGAGTCATAATGTCTGTTAACTCTATTCTCAGTTTAGCTCTTGTCTGGATGACCTGTTCGTTAGCAAGAGTGGGGTACTGAAGTCTCCCATTATAAATGTGTGGGGTTTGATGTGTGATTGAAGCTTTAGTAATGTTTCTTTTACAAATATGAATGCCCCTGTGTTTGGGGCCTAGATGTTCCGCATTGAGACATCATCCTGGTGGCTTTTTCCTTTGCTGGATATAAAATAATCTTCCTCACCTCTTCTGATGAAATTTGGTCTATTTTGTTAGATATTAAAATGGCTACAGTAGCTTGCTTCTTGGGTCCATTTGCTTGAAAAAAAAAAAACTTTTTCCAACCCTTTACTCTGAGGTAGTATCCATGTTTGATGATGAGGTGTGCTTCTTGTGTGCAGCAGAATGATGGATCCTGTTTCTACATACATTCTCTTAGCCTGTGTCTTTTCATTGGATACGGAGGCCATTGATATTGAGAAATATTAATGACCAATGATTATTAATTCCTGTTGTTTTGATGGCGCTCAAACGTCACTTGTCTTTGTTTTGCTGGTGTGAAATACTTACTTCCTATATTTTCCTGGGTATAGTTAGCCTCCTTTGGGGGAGGTTTTCCTTCTCATACCTTCTGTAGGGTTGGATTTGTGGCTAGATACTTTTTGAATTTGCTTTGTCATGGGGTATCTTGTTTTCTCCATCTGTGACGATGGAACGTTTTGCTGGGTATAATAGTAGTATGGGCTGGCATCTTAAAGCACATCTGTCCAGGTTCTTCTGGTTTTTAGAGTCTCCATTGATAAGTCAGATGTTATTCTAGGAGGTCTACCTTTATATGCTACTTGTTTTTTCTTGCAGCTTTTTATATGCTTTGTTCTATATATTTAATATCTTTATGTTTAGGCAGGAGGACTTCCTTTTCTGGTCTGATATTTTTGGTGTCCTGTCAGCTTCTTGTACCTTTATAGGCATGTCCTGCTTACAGTTAGGAAAATTTTCTCCTATGATCTTGTTAAAACATATTTTCTGGGTCTTTGATCTAGGGATTCTTCTCCTTCTTCTGTTCCTATTGTTCTTAGGTTTGGTTTTTACATCGTTATCCAGATTTCCTGGATGTTTTGTATTGGGAATTTTTTAGATTTAATATTTTCTTTAACTGATGTATTAATTTCTTCTAATCTTCAATGCCTGAGATTCTCTCTTCTGTCTCTATATCCTTTTGGGTGACGCTTACGTCTATAGTTCCTGTCACTTACCTAGATTTTCCATCTCGAGGAATCCCTCAGTTTGTATTTTCATTGTTGCTTCTATTTCCATTTTCAGGCCTTGAGCAGTTTTATTCATTTCCTTCACTGGTGTGTTTGGTTTTTCCTTGGCTCTCCTGGCTTCCTTTAAGGGATTAATTTGTTTCCTCCCATTGTTTGTATATCCTGGGTTTCTTTAAGAGATTTATTCATTTCCTGTTTAAGGATCTCTATCATCTTCATAAAATTGGCTTGAAGGTCATTTTCTTATGCTTCATCTGTGTTGGTGTATCCAGGGCTTGCTGTAGTAAGATAGCTGGGCTCTGGTGGTACCACATTGATTATGTTCTTACATAAGAATTCGGCCTTGAGTAATTACAGATTTAAATGCCAACTTCTGAGCTTCTCTTTGCTGTGTCGATGTTTGTCCCCTTGGTTCTCATTTCCTTTCTGGTCTTCTGGCCAGAGTGGCCTGTGGTTCTAGTGACCAGTGAGTTCTCATGTACAGTAGGGTATCTCTGCTAGGGTTTTTGGTGGCCTCCATGACCTCTGGGGCTTTGGGTGCCAGTGTTGCCTCTGGGACTCTAGGGTTCTGGGTACCAGTATATCCTTCAGTAGAGCAGTGGGCTTCTGCTGGAGTTGTGGGCCAGGATATTGAGTCAAGGGGAGCTGGTGCTGTTGGGAAAATTGGACAGGCTCTAAGGACCAGTGTGGCCTCTACTAGAGCAATGGGCTTCTGCCAGGGATGTAGAATGGGACATGGAAATGAGGGGAAGGGGGACTCCTGGGGGATTTGGACAGGCTCTAAGGAGCATTGGTGGGCTGTGGGCAGGCTCCCGCCTGGGGTTCTAGGTACAGGCAGTGTGGCTTCCACCGGAGTTGTGAGCCATTGTGTGGAAATGTTTCTGATTTTTACCTCCTCTTCACATCTTTGCTTTGCCTGTTGTTCGCTATTAATTAAGGCCTCTTGGCTTTTTTGGTAGACACTTAGTGCTGTAAACTTTTCTCTTAAGACCACCCTCATTGATATGGTTTTATTTTTCAGTCAATTCTAGGAAATAGGTTTCTTCTTGATTTCTTTCTTCACCCAATTGTAGTGTGTTCTTTAGTTCCCATGAGTCTGTGCGCTTTCTGTAGTTTCCACTGCTGTTGATTTCCACAGCAGTGGAAGTTTCCACGGCTTCATTTCATTATGCCCAGTTACGATGCAGAATGTTATTTCAGCTTTCCTTTGTTCGTTGAGACTTGCTCTGCATCCTAATACGTGGTCAGTTTTGGAGGCAGCTCCATGGGCTCCTGGGAAGATGTTATTTTTAGTGATTGGGTGGATTGTTTGTTCTGTAGATGCCTAATAGGTCCTTTTGATTTATGATGTTATTTAGTCCTGATGTTTCTGTTACTTTCGGATCAGACGACCTCTCAGTGAAAGTGAGTATTAAAGTCACCCACAGTCACCATGTTAGAATTAATCTGTATGTTTATTTCTATTTTTAATTCATACAAAATATTTTGATCATATTGTTTTCCCTCCCCCAACTCCTCCTAGGCCATCCCCACCTCTCTACCTACCTAACTTCATGCTCTCTGTTTTGTTCTTCCTGTGCTTCTTTAAAAAAAAAACAGTAAAGAAAATAAAAATTGAAACAAGGAATAAGAAAATCAGTAAGACAAAAAAAATAACAAGACAAGCACACGGAGTTTTTTATGTTGTTCAAATAATCTGTGGCTTTAGGTCTTTTTTTTTTTTTTGGGGGGGTTCTTTTTTTCGGAGCTGGGGACCGAACCCAGGGCCTTGCGCTTCCTAGGTAAGCGCTCTACCACTGAGCTAAATCCCCAGCCCCTTGGCTTTAGGTCTTATGTGAGGTTGGGTGTGCTTGTGTTTGATGAATGTGACATTCAGAATTGTAATACCCTCTTGGTGGATTTTACCTTTAATAAGTATGAAGTTATCTTCCTTTTCTTTGATTTGAGGTCTGTTTTGTCAGATATTAGAATAGCTATGCCTGCACGTTTCCGTTTCATTTCCCTGAAATACCTTTTTCTCTTCTTTACTTCTCAGGTACTGTCTCTTTTTTATTTTGAGGTGTGTTTCTTGGAAACAACAAAGAGATGGCTACTGCTTTCTAATCTAATCTGCTAGTCCGTGCCTCTTTATTGGGAAATTGAACCACTAATATTAAGAGTTCTCGCCAAGCAATGTGTATTCATTCCCGGGTTTTTAACTTCATTGTTACCTCAAGACTTCTTTTGATTGGCTGGCCCAGCATGGCTCATTTATTCCACGTGATGCCTTGAGTGTGTTTATCCTTCTCTTCAAATTAAATCTTCCTTCCCATATCCTGCTTAGAGTTATTTGGGTGCCCATCAACTATAAAATGTGTATTTATTTCAAGCACACACAGAAACATACAGCGCGAAGTTATAAAAACAAGGCTCATTAAATTTCAACTTAATGAAATCATCCAGAGTATGTTTTCTAACCATGGCATAATTAAATTGCAGAAAGGTTTCTCACTGTTGGAGAAAAGGAGATTTACATGTTCTCTGGTAGGCCTACAAGATGGCTCAACACATGAAGGCACTTATCACCGAACCTGATAGTCTGAGTGTGATCCCACGGTCCATGTGGTAGAAAGAGAGAACAGACTCTCACAGGTTGTCCTGTGACCACCACACAAGTGTGCCATTGCCTATATGCACCTACACACACACACACACACACACACACACACACACACACACACACACACACCTTTTTATCTTGTTATTAAATTGGAGTTAGAGAATTAGAGGTCTCAGTAGCAACTCCTGGTTTTTAGTACGCAGTATAGAGACGTGCACATATTTCCTAGCCATATTTCCTCTGCCATCAAGAAAGACTTGGAAAGAGTGGTATGCCAGGAGCAATGAGGACTCTTTTCCAGACTTTGGTATTTAAATATCATTTGCCAATAAATGGCAAGGGTCCTTGGTGAAAGGATTTCTCATGTTGTGGTGACCCCCAACCATAAAATTATTTTCATCGCTACTTCATAACTGTCATTTAGCTATTGCCATGAATCATAACATAAATATCTATGTTTCCCAATGTTCTTAGATAACCTGTGTGAAAGGGTCATAATACCCCAAAAGGGGTCGTGATTCCAAGACCGAGAACCATTGATGTATTCAATGAGAAATGTAGCTCCACTGGCATGAGTATATGAATAAACACATGAGAGAAGGAAATTCTGTTTTTGATAACAGAATCCCAACTAAGCATAGGAAGATTGATGGTGTTAGGAAATGATCGGGTAGTTAAAACCGGCATCTGACTGTTTGGCTAAGAATGAGACATTGATCCAGCTGTGGTGATGCAGCCCGTAGCCCTGGTAATTGTCAGGTAGAGACAGAAGGATCAGGAGTCCAAGGTCATCCCCAACTAGTGAACTCAAGGACAGTCTGAGAAAATTAAGTCCCTATACCAATAAAATAAAATAAACAGGGTTTATTCTCAAAGTATCTCCCCGGAAAGTATTAACTAAAGGGGGGGGAGCACATGCCCGATGGAGAGACCAGGTGAGCCTTATTAGGACATCAAATGTAGCATCACCCAAATCAGAATAGCACTGAAGGGATCCCCTGACCCAACACAGTGAAAAGGACACAGCTTGCAACTCCTTTCCCTTCAGAAGATCTAAGCATGGAAAAGCAGCAGACCACCCAGCTTAAGCAAGAGCCAACAGATTAACCGGTCTCTCCAAAACGTCAAAGCCAAGAAACCTAAAGAGGAGTGGAAGCCTTTTCCAGAGAGTCATGTCAATGACATGCAATGACATGTAATGACATGACGATTACATGCAACGACATGGCTGTGGGTTGATTCCTTGACCTGGAAAAATAAAGAGAGATCGAGTAGCAATAGAACAAAGACAGAGGCTGAACATGGACTGCAGACCAAATAATCGTCTTTATGACAGTGAAAACCCTGGCGTAGTGGGTGTTCTCATTCTTAGAAAACGTGTGATTTAAACGTGTATAATTGCCTGCAGCTTCATTTTGAACGGCTCTGAAAAATGGTGAGGAAGAGAGATTATGGGGTTATAAGGAAGGCAAAGTCAGGCGGATAAAGAGGGATTCTTACAACTTTTCCCAAAGTTTTATATGGTGGTAATTCGAGATCATTTGACATAGCTTTTTCATGGGGAAAAAGTTAAAGTCATGGAAATCTGCCCATTGCTCACAAGCTAAGCAGCTTAAAAAAGACACAGCAAGGAGAGTTAGGGAATGTTTTACACGACCACCCTCAAAAAAAAAAAAAAAAGCTGTAGGACCAAGTACACACCCTTCAGAGGCAGAGGTAGAGGCAAGCAGATCTCTGTGAGTTCAAGGCTGGCCTGGTCTGCATAGCAAGTCATAGGCTACATAATGAACGTCAGTCTCGAAAACCTAAGATAAAAGTTACTGATTCTTCTCACTATTGTATAATTTTAGTGGAAAAAAAAAAAGAAACTGACATTTGAAAAATTCTTTGAACTTGATCAAATTTCTGTTGGCTTCTGCAGAAAAGAATCCAAGTCCCTAGTTCTCCGTAATGTCACGTCTCTTCCTGTGGCCTGGAGGATCTCCAGCCTGGAACACCTAGGGGAGGACTTCACTGTATCCATGATGCAGGGCACTATGCTGCCTAAGGGAGAGTTTGTGCTACTAGTGCACTTCCAGCCCTCCAAACCTGTCAACATCAAGAAGGCCATTCGGATTGAGGTGAGATGTGCCACCCCCGTAGATTTGTTTATCAAAATATACATGCACGCGTGCGTGCACACGCATGTGCGCGCACACACACACACACACACACACACACACACACAGAGAGAGAGAGAGAGAGAGAGAGAGAGAGAGAGAGAGATCTCCTTATTAGATCCCTCATCTCATCTGTTTCCTATCTCCAGCCCATGATACCCTCCTCTACACAAAACACAAGCTCAGTACAAGCCGTATGACTCCAAGCTGATCTCTTACTGAGACACTAACCATTCAGCTTCTTCGTGAGAGCCCCACTCCTTTCTCCTCTCATTCTCTTTGCTAACTTTGGTGTGGGAACTCTGTCAGGCAGGATTCTTAGGCCACCGTGACAAAATCACCTCAGACTGGGTGGCTCAAACCAACAGACCTTTCCTCTCTCATAGTTCTGAAGACTAGAAAGCTAAAATCGAGGTAGCAGGACCACACTCCTTTTGGAGGCTCCTTTTGGAAAAAAAATCTAGTTTCTGCAGCCTATGAGTGTGTGTCTTGGCTCGGGCCTGCATCTCTCCAACCTTCGTCTTCACCCTCAGAAGGCCCCCATCTGTCTGTCTTCTCCTGTACTATTAGGGGAAACAGGAAATATCATGAATTCTCTACCTATAGATCCAACTATATTGGCAAATGCCTGTTAAAAGAAGAGATAGAGATTCTGAATTAATACTTGATTTGGGGGCTGAAGAGAGACTTGGTGGCTAGGAACACTTGCTGCTCTTAACAGCAGGACAGAGTTCACTCCCTAACACCGATGTAGGGTGGTTCAGAATAGCCCACAACTCCAGCTCCAGGGACCCAGCACCCTCTTCTGGTCTTTAAGCATCTGCACTCACACGCACATGCATATACAGTGTTATATGTATATACACGCATATACAGTGTTATATGTAGATACACGCATATATAGTGTTTTTTTTTATCTTAAGTTTAGTGACAGCTATAAACTTCCCCTGGTACCCCCAAAGCACATGGAATGCAAACAGGTGACTTTGTTTTTCAACTGGAGTCTTCAACAAGATGGCAGAGGTCTCTACCTAGATGCCAGAGTGTTAGATTGCCCCTGAAACTCTTTCCCTGACTGATGGACCCTTTAATCAGCTCCTAGCTTGTGTCCCAGGTCAACAGTCAATTGGATAGACTGGTCTTCCAGCTGGCACCAGCTCAGTGACTGCTTAGGGCAGTGAGGAAGGATCTCCAGCAATGACAGCAGCAGGCTCAGCGAACTACTAGAGACCCCAGGCCTGAAGGTCACCATTGTCACACCTCTGAAAGACTGAATTTCCAAAATAGAAACACCAAGCATGCATTTTACTTTAAAAAGATATTTGGCCCCTTCTTCAGCTCGAGTCCCAAAGAACAGAGTAGAGTAATAGAGTAAAATAGTTCTGATTTATATACAGCAAGCAGAACAAGGTTACTGAATGGAAAAATGTGACAGTAAAGGTCTCAGAAATGTTTCCCTGCCGTCCATGCTTTCCAGCCCCCACTGCATGTTACATACTCCAGACTCCAGACACTTTGTGGGTGTGGGCTTTCACCGAAGAACTTTTCCCGGCAGGTTTTAGATGCAGAGAATCTTGTGGGTGTCGTTCAGATCGAAAACATCTTGGTCTTTGCAGAATCCTATGATATCGCTTTGGACATCACCTTCCCCAAAGGTACGCTGAACCCTGGAAAGGGGTTGTTTATGTATTGTCTCTGTTTGTGTGCTAGAGCTCCAGGTGGAGGGGCCCTAGTGTGTCGTTGGGGTTAGCGGGGGAGGGAACAGTGTCTGTAATAGGAATGCAAGCCTAGAGTGATGTTGGTAACATCACCACAAAGTACAGTCCCCTCAGTGGAGGATAGCAAGAGGTTGTCATCAGGATGAAACCTTCAGGGCTCCTCTCTTAGAAGCTGACAGTCAAGGCTTCTCTTCTTGCCTGTGTTAGTTTTCTACTACTATTGTAACAGACTGCCACAACCTCCTGACCTAATATAACACTGAAGAAGCTGGGTTCTTGAGTTCAAAGCCAGCTTGGGTTACCTGATGAAAAATCCTGTCTTAGAAAGAAAGAAATTAAGAAATTAAGAAAGGAAGAGGAAGAGAGGGAGGGAGGGAGGAGAGAGAGGGGAGGAGGGAGAAGGGAATCAAAGAAAAAGAAAAGCCCCACAATGTATTATAGCCCTGAGGTCAGTTCAAAGCAGGTCTTCCTGGGTCTCACTGGGTGGATATCAAAGTGCTGACAGTTAATCGCTCTTCCTAAAGGCTTTGCAGCCTCTAAGAGACAACCCACATTCCTTGGTCTGTGTCCCCTCCCTAAATCTTAGAAGCCAGCAATGTCCCACAGGTCCTTCTTGTGTTGCCCTCTCCCTGGTTCTCCCACTTCTGCTGTCCCCTTCTACTTTTATAAAGACCCTTGTGGTTACACTGAACTTCCAGGATAACCCATGTCAGCCTTCATTTTTAATGGCAGCTAATCCCCCGCCTCAAGTCCATCCAATACCTTAAGTCCCCTTTGCCATGTATTCCCAGATCCCAGGGATTAGAATGGATGTCCTGAGACATTCTATCTAGCACATTGCCATAACATGTGACTTGTGTATCTCCCCTGAGCATCTGACTCTGCATGACACCTCCTCTCCCTGACAGGTCCCTTCCTCCACAAGATTCTTAGAGCCACATGTTAGTTGGGTGTCACTGTCCTAACCTACAGAGGTCCTTGCTGCAGCATCATGATGAAAAGTGCTCATCAAAAATAAAATAATGTTATTGCGGTTTACTACAGAAAAGCTGTATCTTAGTGACCCCTAAGCTTGCATTTATTTTTTTTTAAAGATTTATTCATTTATTATATATAAGTACACTGTAGCTGTCTTCAGATACACCAGAAGAGGGCATCAGATCTCTTTACAGATGGTTGTGAGCCACCATGTGGTTGCTGGGAATTGAACTCATGACCTCTGGAAGAGCAGTCGGGTGCTCTTCACCGCTGAGCCATCTCTCCAGCCTGCTAAGCTTGCATTTATGAAGAGTTTTAATAGTCTGACGGAATGCTTATCCTGAGACACTGAGTAAAACAACACAAAGTTAAACCTTTCCAGTGTAACTCAGTAAATGTTTCACAATTTGGCTTAGCGATTAATTAATGATACTTACTAATCCTTCAGAGGACCCAGAGTTTGGTTCCCAGCACCCACCTGGAAGCTCATAACTGTCTGAAACTCCGGTCCCCGGGGATCCAATGCTCTTTCTGGCCTCTGAGGGATCTACTGTATGTAGCATAGACACATGTGAAATAAAAAGAAATAGATCATTTTTTAAAGATCTTAGAGAGCTGGAGAGATGGTTCCTCGGTTAAGAACCCACCCACAGCCAGTCAGTGATGGAACATGCCTTTAATCCCAGCACTCAGGAGGCACAGGCAGACAGAGATCTGTGAGTTGGAGGACAGCGTGATCTACAAAGTGAGTCCCAGGACAGTCAGGAATACACAGAGAAACCATATTAAGTGCGTGTGCGCGCACACACACACACACACACACACACACACACACACACATTGGTCTTCCAAAGGATCCAAGTTTGTTTGATTCCCAGTACCTATATCAGGCCTCTTACAACTACCTGTCCTGTCATCCTAGCCCCAGAGAGATCCCACTCCCCTGGACTTTGCACTCACTTGCACACACGAAGATGCACATACATACACATAATTAAAAATAATAATAGCAAATATAAATAAATAAATATCCTAGAGAATTTAGCTACCAATTGTCATGAAACAGTAGTCCCCTGGGCTGGAATCTCAAGGGAGATGTTCAGATGAACTGGAAGGCTTTTGTTTATCTGCTGAGTCAAAAGAATTTCCAGAAAAGACGTTTCCTAAAGTCATCATTGTGGAATGACTTGCCTTGTAAACTTCGAAGGGGAGCCCTTGCTCTGGCTCCCCTACACACTCACCCCTACCCCATGCCCTGGCCTCTGCAGGAACTGAAGGAGGTCTGGACTTTGGGACTCTGAGGGTCCTGGAGGAAGTAAAGCAGCCCCTTCAACTGAAGAACCGTGGAAAATACGAGATCATATTCAGGTAACCTGAATCCCATGGGGTGTGTGTGTGTGTGTGTGTGTGTGTGTGTGTGTGTGTGTGTGTGTGTGTGTGTGTGTGTGTGTGTGTATGTATGTACACGGAATCTAACTATCCCCATCCACTCGTAAAGAGGATGAAACATTTAGTTTTTATTTCCCACTTTAAACCCCAGGTGGGCCACCCCACCCAAGTTCCCTCAAATTTGAAGATGAAACAGAGAGAGAGAGAGAGAGAGAGAGAGAGAGAGAGAGAGAGAGAGAGAGAGAGAGAGCCCACTTAATGGTCGGGCTCTTCTAAGCCTTCCTTGGCTATTGCACCCTTCCTCTCACTCCCAGCTCAGCACCCTAAATCTACCCTCCACCTTAGTTAGTCTCTAATCTCCTGCCTGCTACTCCAGGGCCACTCCACCTGAGATCTCACATGGCTGATGGCTCTTTCTCCCTTCGAAGCAAATCTTTCCTCTCCCTCAAGTCTGCTAGGCTGCCTGCAGGAGAACTAGAAGTCCCACCTATTCCACCCAGCTCATTGGCCACTAGCATCTTTATTGATGGATCAAGAACCAATCGAGGAACAGACCCTTCAGTGTTCACATGCAGATCCTTGATCAAAGCATCAAAACCATCCTCTCTACAGAGGATGTCTGGGAAGTTATTTTTAATATACTCTAAGTAAAGTGCCTGAGTTTAGGTCCCCAGCACCCACATTAAAAACCCAGGCATCCATAACCCTAGCACAGGAGGTACATTTCTGAAGCTCTCTGGCCAGCCAGGCTAGCCTACTTGGTAAGCACTGGTTTCACTAGTAGACCCAGTCTTAAAAGGTAGGGAGCAATCAAGGAAGACACCTAACAATGACCTCCAGCCTCAAGTGCTCAAGCACACACACATACATATCTGCATACACACATACTATATGCAAACAAACAAAACAAACAAACAAAAGCCTAGGGCTAGGAATGTAGCTCAGTTGGTAAAGTGTGTTCCTGGTATGTCTTTAGTTTGATCTCCAGCACCAAGTAGTAGCGCCTACCTCAGCAGGGAGGACCAGAAGTTCAGAGTAATCCCTGACTATATAGTAAATTTGAGAAGCCCTATTTAAAAAAAAAATGGATAACAGTTCATGGATGACCCCTGGTATTTGCCCCCCACAGCTAGACACATATATGTACATTCATACATACAAGAACGTACACATGGGTGCACATACATACCCAGGAAAAAAGCATAGTAGATTCTGCTTGGTATGATCATTACAAAGGGCGAGAGCCAGGCACGCATTCGACAGATCAAACTGCCCTCTCTGACTTCGTGGGTTCCCTGGACAGTTGTTTAAATCAACTCTTTATCCTTGTCCTCCAGTTTCACTGTGGACTCCGTAGGCATTTTGCCAACAAACCTAAGTTCCATGATCTGGATCCAACCCAAAAGGGGGACACTGGCCTCAGTAGATAAGCCCACGACCGTGCAAGTGTTCTTCCGAGCAAGAAAGGAGGTGAAGGTCGAGTCCCAGCCCATCCTGCGCTGCCAGGTGAGAGAGCTCAGAGCACTGCTCACTTGCATTCTGATGGGAACAAAGAGAAGGATGAAGGGGGGATAGCTGCGGTGGCAACAAAGAAACTACACCAGAGTCCACTCCCAACTAACCAGCACAAGTAGGTCAGCACAGAGATGTGCAGAATCACCAGAGATAGCAAAAGGGAAAAGAAAAAACTGCCCCCAAGGTTTTGGGGTGCATAAGAACCAAGGGAGCTGTACTCCACCATCGAGTAAAAGCAGCAGACATGGTGGCTACATGTCGACATGCGGCCAGTAGAAAATAATCTCGGTGTTGGCACCCATTTGATGGAGAGTGGAGAAGAGAGACTAGATTCTCTTTTTCCCCATCATGGAAGCAGGCAAGAAGACAGTGTATAGATGTCCAACCCTAGACATTGCATCATGATGTCCTCTATAAAGCTCACACTCAAGAACATAGACAAGCTGCAAAATAAATTCACAAAGATACTCACAGTGAGAACACGTGGCATTTGTCCTTCTGGACCTGCACGGACTTACTCAGCGTGGTTTTCTCCAGCTCCGTTGCAGTTTTCACTTTTCTTCACAGCAGGATAAAATTCCGTCGTGTGCTTCGTGCCACATTTTCTTTATCCGTTCATCAGTTGGAAGGAGGGTAGGCTGTTCAGTTCCCAGCTCTTGTGAATAGAGCAGCAGTAAACGTGGATGAGCATGTGTCTCTGTAGCGGATAGAGAATCAACTGAGCACATGGCCACGAGTGGTACAAACGGGATCATATGTTAGATCTATTTCCAGCTTTTTGTGGAATCCCACACTCATTTCCATAGTGGCTACACCAGTGTGCACCCCCAACCAACAGCGACGCCGGCTCCTCCTCCCCTACAGCTCCGCCCACATTTGCCGTCACTCATTCTTTGGGGTTTTATTTTGTTTTGTGTTTTGTTTCGTTTCCCTGATCTTAGCCATTCTGGCTAAGGTAAGACGAAATCTCAAAGTACTTTTAATTTGCATTTCCCTGGGAGCCAAAGATCTTGAACACTTTCGAAATTATTTCTTAGCCAACTCTATTTCTTCCTCTGAGAACTCTTCATTCAGTTCCTTATGAACTCAACAGCAGCTGTGACCGGCTGCACAAAATCAAACCAATCAACAGTCAGCAGGGAACAGGGAGGGGCACACAAGCTCCACCCCTACTGACAACCTGTGGACACTTAATGGCTGCTAAGGGAGGGAGCGTTAGTTTTCTTTAAGGTTTGACCTCCGGTAGGTGCTCCAATGGCTAGCCCCACACACACCAGTATGTGGACAGCATTGGTTGAAACCAAAAGATTATTTCAAACGGAGAGAGAGCCTGAAGCTGAGAAGTGGAAGTGAGAGTGGAGGCCGGGGAAGAGTTGGAGGAAGCAGTACATGAATGTGGTTGAAATGAATTGTAGGCTTGTACGACATTCTCAAAGAATACATTTAAAAGGTTTTTTTTTATCTCATGTTTTAAGTAAGCTTATAATTTTATGTTGGGGCAAACTCTCCTTGGCTGCATGTAGCCTATGGGTTAAAGGTCAGACACACCTCGGAGGAGGATATCAGTCATGAAAGCAGACACTAATGGGAATTCCATGGCTGTCCCACTGACTAACATCTTCTCAAACCTTCCCTTTCTAGATTATTGAGCCAGCTCTCTCAGAAGGTGAGATCATTGCCAGCATCCCTATCAAGTTTTCTGTGAATGCGGTGTACTCCAAATTCACCATCAGCCCCTCCTCCATCATCAATTTTGGGGCTTTGATCTGCGGTACAAGGAAAAGCATCACCTTCACTATAGAAAACCAAGGCATAATCGACTTCAAATATGCCCTCTACAGGCTGACTGGGGAGAGTCCAATTCTCCAAAAGAAAGCGTAAGACAAGATCTATGGACTTGGTGCTCTATAGTCTACAAAGAGCCGTGATATACTTTACCTATATTCACCCAATCCTCTTGCATGAATGAAACAGACCCTCAAGTTTAGAACTGTCTTGTGAAAGATTAAGTGGGAAATCACCAGTAGGAGTTGGTTCTGAAGCACATTTTTCTGATCAGATTTCAGGCATTTTCTAGCTGCCATCAAACATAGGCTAGGATTTGACTGAGCCAAATGTAAAGTCTTCTGGAAGGAAGGATGGATGGATGGATGGATGGATGGATGGATGGATGGATGGATGGATGGATGGTCCATAACTGTAATCCCATTACTCAGAAAGTGGAGGCAGAAGGATGAGGAATTGTATCATCCTTGGCTTCCTAGAAAGTTCTAGGCCAGCCTTGGCAACTCGAGACTCTTTCTCAAAAATGGATAGATAGATAGATAGATAGATAGATAGATAGATAGATAGATACATACATACATACATACATACATACATACATACATACATACATACATACACATAGATACATAGATGATAGATACATAGATATAGATACATACATAGATATGTAGATACATAGATGGAAACATAGGGAGAGATACATAGATATACATACATATATACATAGATGATAGATACATAGATATACATACATACATACATAGATACATAGATAGGTAGAGATACATGGAGAGAGAGAGAGAGAGAGAGAGAGAGAGAGAGAGAGAGAGAGAATAGAGAGAAAGTAAAAAGGGAGGGAGAGAGGAAGGGGTAAAGTCTTCCATGGGAAGGTCTTAGATTCTGTGTTCTGGCCTGGCCTGGTGTTGCTGGTAAGGCATTGCCCTGTCACCCTGCAGAGTACTGAGGGATGATTGTAGATGAAACTAACTCAAGAGCAGGCTTAAGCCATGGTTCACTAAGGGAGGTGGCAAAGGGCACCCTGGAGATGCAGGCAAGAAAAAGCAAGTGCCACTCCTGCCTGGTCACCTGGTCACCATGGCTGCCTCAGTAGTTACAATAGCAAGCCTGTCTCCTTCAAAGGGCTTCTCTCATTGGAAGACCAAAAAACCGACAGATCTTTTGAGTGTTTTTGTCTCATAGGTTTGTCGTCTTCCTTGGAAGCAAATTTTAAAGATGACTTAACCAGTTCCCAAATGTATCTACCTTGATGTTTTTACTTCCTGGGAATTTTAAAACAGACCCACTCCTCACATTGATTATTATAGTTTTATATTTTTATTCTCCAGCTCTAATTTTTCTATACTGGCAAAATTTGAACTTACTAAGACATTTGGGATTAAACTGCCTAAAATGTCTTTCTTCCAAATTTCATTTCAACCTCCTCGCAATGTCTTTCATACTGACTTGGTAATGCGTCTGTTTGTTTTACTTTGTATTTTCAGTTGTTTTCATTTGGAGGCTGGAGAGATGGCTCATGGTTAAGAGCACCTTACTGTTCTTTCAGAGGACTGGGGTTCAGTTCCCAGCACCCACGTGGTGGCCTACAACTATATGTAACTTCAGTTCCAGTCCCAAAACTCCTTCTGACTTCCAAGGGCTCATTTGTGCTCATAAATGTTTTTTTTTTTTCGGAGCTGGGGACCGAACCCAGGGTCTTGCGCTTGCTAGGCAAGTGCTCTACCACTGAGCTAAATCCCCAACCCGCTCATAAATGTTTTAAAGAATATTTTTTAATTATTTACTGAATTATTTTTCACACTAGCTTGCACTGATTCATGCAAAACATGAGGGAGTTGAACTTCAGATGTGTCCTGATCATCAGAAAAGTGACTGAGTACAGAGGGTTTTCAAAATACTTTTGATGTGCCTCAAATACAGTTGCACAGTCTGGCTACAATAGTCTCTGAAAAGCCAACAGCTGGGTACATTGGTTTCAAGCAAAGTAAATGTCCAAAACCTGTATCTAGCTATGTTTACACTAGCCCTTCTACATAGCATGCCTACAAACATGAATAATGTAGACAAAAATATCACTTCATGCATAAAATAAAGTCATCTAAAAGACTTAACTTTTTAAGATTTATTTACTTAATGTGCATTGGTGTTTTGCCTGCCTGAGAATGTCAGATCCCCTGGAACTGGAGTTACAATTTGTGAGCTGCCATGTAGGTACTAGGAATTGAATCCAGGTCCTCTGGAAGAGCAGCCAGTGCTCTTAACCACTGAGCCATCTAGCCATCTCTCTAGTCCTAGGTAAAAGTGTGTGTGTGTGTTTTGTTGTTATCATTGCTGTTGTTAACCAGCTTTCCACCACTGTGACAAAAGAACTCAGATAATAAATTCACAAAAATAAGAAAAGGGTTGTCTGGGCTCCTACTTCTGATAGTCCAGACCATGACTTCAGTTGGGCCTGAAGCAAGGCAGAACTTCATGACCAGTGCATACAACAGAGAAAAACTACTCTCAGACCTGGAAGCAAAAAGGAGAGGCAGGGGCTGGGGTCCTACAATCCCCTTGAACGGGAGATCAGTGAACTAAGAACCTCCCAATGGTGTCATCCTGGGGACCAAGCTTTGACACATGGACTTTGCTTGAAGTCATTTTTAAAATCCTTATGATTCATACTCCACAAGTATGATTATACATGTCACTTTCTTAATAATTATTCCATGAGTCCAAGGTTACAGTGCCACCCCGATCCCTTCCTAGACAAAGGAAAGCCCTCTCCCATCCCCACATCCTAGAAGAAAGGATGTCAAGCAGGCAGATAGTGTCCCATCTCCTCATCACAACCTGAGGCTGTATGCTTGCTTCTCCGATCAGGGCCAGCCACATGAGGCATGGGAGAACCCGAGAAAGTGAGAGCTTCTTCAAGCCCGGAGCCCCTAAAATGGCCAAGTTCTCGGACATAGTCCAGAAAGACATGAACATAGCAAACCAGGTAAGTCATAGAAACACAGCCAACACTTCTATACTTTCTTTTTTAAGTTGCATATATATTATTCTGGATTTGTGCACATGAGTGCAGGTACTGATGAAGCCAGAGAAGGCATCCGGTCCCATAGAGTTGCAGTTGCAAGGCATATCTTATTTAGGGTTTAATCTCCGAGAAGAAACACAATGACCATAGCAACTCTTATGAAGGAAAACATTTCGTTGGGGCAGGCTTACAGTGTCGGAGGTGTGGTCCTATATCATCACGGCAGGAAGTATGGTGGCAGGAAGACACAGTGCCGAGAGCTCTACATACAGATCTGCAGGCAACAGGAAGACACAGTTAGCCAATAGGCTTGGCCTAAGCTTCTGAGACCTCAAAGCCCACCTCCAGTGGCACTTCTCCTCCAAAAAGACCACACCTCCAATAACTCCACTCCATGAGGGCCATTTTCATTCAGGCCACCACGAGGCAGTTGTGAGCTACCTGACGTGGGTTCTGAGAGCCAAACTCAGGTCCTTTGCTAGAGTTGTCCATGACCCTAACCACCAAGCCATCTCTCCAGCACCAAAACCTGACTGTTCTGTGGCTGGGATGTTGAACTATATTAAGATCCTCACTTTTGGGGCTGAAGTGTGAAAACCTTTCATCTGGGTATCCTCTGCTGCTTTAAAGCCTTCACGGACTCACTACCACCTTAATTCTTCAGACGTTTCTTTCTTAAATCGAGAATCATTTGTTTGAAACATGCCTAGAGAGAAGGCCTCCTCTGTCCAGATGACTTATCTGGGAATCTCCAGAGCTCAGGTATAGCTCCCAACACATGGCAGACTTTCAGTAGGTAGCAACCCAGCTAAGTCCCTAGAGGCTTCCATGCAGGCTAAATCATGCCCTGATGCATAGTTCTATGGAACACATCAAAGAGATTTGGAGGGGGGTGAGAGTTGGGTTAAGTAAGAAAACTACATCTCCAAGGGCAAGAACAGCGGAATTTGGTTGAAAGTTGTCCCTCACCAATACCCAGCTCCTGTGCTAGATTCCAAGAATGCACAACAGAGGCATTGAGAGAGACATCAGACGTCAGATCGCCTGCCATTGTGCGTCTGTGTGAAGCCTAGGAGACAGAGGGATATGCTGTCTGTGTGGTGGTGCTGAGGTTACTCCCTCTGTGGAGCATGCCTCCCCAACATCACACAGTCACCACACCCGGTGGGGTGTTCTAGCCCCTTCGCCAGCTCCTGCTGAGGGTCCTAGATATAGCAGGAAATCCAGCTGCCAGTGCGGGTCCAGTGAGGCTCGACACTCTCAACCTATGGTGTGCAAAACATTACTCACACAGCAAAGAAGCAATGGCTAATGTGTCTGGGTCCCATCCTCTAAGACCCCAGAAGCTGCCCAAGGGAGCAGAATCTCACATGTGCGTGCCCACCTCACACTGCAGTCCCCAAATTCATACTGCTCTGGGTTTTAGACCCCAGGAGAAACTCGGGTCTCTGAGCACTACAGAACATGTAGAAATGTAAGGACAGAACCTGGGCTATTCAAGACAATCTCTCCCTCATGGGATATTGTGTTCCAAGCATATGCTACAGGTTTCTTGAGAATTACACTGGTGGGAGGGGGGGAGCTGGTGTTTGCACGGATGTCCTGGCACTAATTCTGCACCACATGCTATATACAGTACGTGCCCCTTGGGAATCCTGTCAGTCTGCACTACATGCTACATACAGTGCATGCCTCATGACCATTCTCTCGATTAACCCTCCAATGATCCATCACTCGAGGAATATTTATAGGTATACAAACTGTGACTCTGAGAAATCATTTTTCCAAGGTCAAACAATATATTCTGGGGATTGAGTTCAAAGCCCCAGATTGTCTGTTGCTATTCTATTATTGTGAAGAGACGCCGGTGACCAAGTCACCTTGTAGAAGAAAACATTTAATGGGGGCAATGAGCTTGCATAGAGTTCCAAATGTTAGTCCATGATCATCGTAGCAGGAAGTGTGGTAGCAGGCAGGCAGGCAGGCAGGCACCGGAGGAGTAGCTGAGAGGTTATATCCTGATCCACAGTGAGACCGGGCTTGATGGGGGCTTTTAAAACCATAAGGCCCACCCCCCCCAGTGACACCTCTTCCAACAAGGCTGCACCTCCTAATCCTTTCTCCAAACAGTTCTTTGACCAACTAAGGACCACTCACTCACTCAAATATATGAGCCTATGGGAGTCATGATCATTCAAGCCTACAATGTCTTACTCAAAACCCCTCATCTCAACCACTATTCCATTCTGCACCCCACCCTACCCCCTGCTGCTTTGAAAGAATTTCCCCATCTGGATAAGTAGTGTATGATGTAGACATTATCTGTTTCGTTAAGCCCTTGGCTCTATCACGTCTGATCAGAAGGAATGTACAGATAAGGACATACTGGAAACCCATCCGCCATGAACATCCCGGGCCTCTACCTCCAGGCTAAGAGGAGAGAAATAACATCGATGGAGAGAGGCACCACCAGTTCCCCATTTCCTTCTCTCTTGGCTCCTTTGGAAAGTCCTCACTCTGTTACCCACTTTGCTTCCTTCTGCCCTCCCCTCCCCACCTTTGTCCCGCAGGCCCGCTTCACCCATGGCATGTTCACTGTATACCCGGGATTTGGCTCCGTTTCTTCCGGAGGACAACAGGTCATCACCGTGGAGTGTGTGGCCGATCCTGTGGGGAGGTGTGAGGAGTTCCTGGCCATCGATATCTCTGACCGAGACCCTAGAGAAAACCCTGCCGGCATCCCTTACACTCTGCTTGCTGAAGCTTGTCTCCCAGGTACTGCAACTTGGATTGGCCAACACCCTTAAAAGACCCCTATTTCCCAGCCCCTCCCTCTCCAGGAAATTCCCTCTCAAGATTTCCAGCAGACACAGGGAGGCCACTTCATCTGGAAACTTAGAGCCTCTTCTAGGGTCTTCAGCCATGTCTCTCCTGAAAGCCTTAGCACACGTAGGAGAGAATTGCTTCTCCAAATGCTCGCTCGGCCTTCCTGGGTTGTTTCTACCTTCCCCCATTGAATGGTGCTCTCTGAGAAATGAGTTAGCATGGGATGTGGCTCAGGACTGAGGAGCATTGAGTCTGCTCATGCTCAGGATACTTCCTGTGGACAGAGTAGTCACTGAGCACACTGACCAACTAACCCAGCAAGAGCTCAAGTGGAGCTTTGATTCTAAGCTCCCTAGAGCCTCAAACCCATTATAAGCCAACTCTCTCTTGCTTCTCACCACTCTTTGCCAATGGAAGGAAAAGGCTGATAGAGATGGACCAACCGGAAAAGATGGTATAAAAGAGGAAGCCAACAGATTTTGCCCCATCATTATTTACTGCTGTGTAGGCTTTCCCTATCTGTCCTCTGTGATGTTTGCTTTTGGTTATCATTGTTTGTTTGTAATTGCAATGCAAGGAATATAACCCAAGGCCTTCTGTAGTCTAGGCAAGTACTGTGCCATTGAGCTGTATCCCTCCCTGGCCTTGTGATTCTCCTTTATCAAAATCCAAATACCCTGGACTGGCAACATGGTCCAGAAGGAATGGGTTCCTGTCACCAAACCTAACGACCTGAATACAGTCCACAGAATCCACATGGTAGGAAAGAATAGGCTCCTGCAAGTTGTCCTATGAACTCCACACAGAACACACACATACTCTCTCTATCTCTGTCTCTCTCTCACACAGAGATAGGTAGATAGATAGATAGATAGATAGATAGATAGATAGATAGATAGATAGATAGATAGGATAGATCGATGGATAGATGATAGGTAGGTAGGTAGATAGTAGATAGATAGATAGATGATAGGTAGATAGATAGATGATAGGTAGATAGATGAGGTAGGTAGATAGATAGATAGATAGATAGATAGATAGATAGATAGATAGATAGATAGATAGATGATAGGTGGGTAGATAGATGATAGATAGATAGATAGATAGATAGATAGATAGATAGATAGATAGATAGGAGATAGATGGATAGATAGATGGATAGATAGATATGTGTATGTATGTATGTATGTATGTATGTATGTATGTATGTATGTAATATTTTAAGGTTTAGGATCCTGGCATCCAGGTAGTCTCAGCTTCTTCCCTACATTCCCTAGCCTTTGTGACCGACAACAACATCTCGATATTTGAAGAACATCAGATCTGTACCAGCCCCAACCTGTACCACATCCAACAGACCATACAGAGTGGGGGGCTATTCGTGGAGGATGAGAACAAGTTCATCTTCTGCAATGTCCTGGTGGGTCATAAGGCCAAGGCTCGGTTCAAGATCAGCAACGTGGGAAAGATCTCCTGTGATGTCAACATTATCGTCAGGCCCATCTCCAACAAGGTAGGACGTTCCCAGTTGCCCTGGCCCTCTGGGGTTGGTATAAAGTCAAGGAAGGGGTGCTGGGAAGCTCTTCCACCTAGGTGTGAACTGTGAGGCTATCAGGCCCTGTTAGAAGTTCTGTGAGGTCATGAGGCCATGTCTCTTGGCCAGGGAGGAGTGTGTGAGTGTGTGTGTGTGTGTGTGTGTGTGTGTGTGTGTGTGTCTGTGTGTCTGTGTGTGTGTGTCTGTGTGTGTCTGTGTCTGTGTGTGTCTGTGTGTGTCTGTGTGTGTCTGTGTGTGTCTCTGTGTGTCTGTGTGTGTCTGTGTGTGTGCCTGTGTGCCTGTGTGCCTGTGTGTGTGTGTCCTGTGCACACCTTTGTACTAAACTGGCACATACTAATGGGCAACTCATTTGTCTGACCAAATTTACCTAAACTCACTGTGTAACTGATATATGCAAGCATTGAAAGAGAAGCCGATGATGAGGTGAGCACCAGCTACAGGTGGATTAGCCACCCATCTTCCATTCTGCTGGTCAGGGAGAAGTGGGAGGCACCAGACCACAGATGGAAGGTGGAAGAGAGAATGTGTGCTGACGCCTTCCTATGCAATAAGCATTGTGCTTAGGGATTTTTCCATTGATTGTTTTGTTTCAAGTTCAAGACTCTTTCGGAATTGGCTCTATTTAGAATTTAGAGATTCTATATAGAATCTCTATTTTACAGTTTTTCCCTTCAGGAAAGCTTAATATTTTTTTTTGAATTAATTTTCTGAACTGAGGTTCAGAAAAGCTTAATTTTTCCCCTAGTCCACATCCTGAGAATATACAGCTAGGATTAAAGCCAAACTTTGTTCATATTAAAATGATGAGTACCCATTTCAGAGGTCTGTTGAGCTTTAAACTGCCCCCTCTCTCTGGGTCAGATAATGCTAAAGCCATTTTCCTCATGGAAGAGGAAAACATTCAAAGGTAGCACAAAGAAGGACTGAACCGAACTGTTACCCCGAACTTCCGGTATATGCTTCGAACAGTGCTTAGCTTTACCAGAGCAATGCGCAGTCTGGGCCCATTGGTTCTCATGCCCCAGACCCCACACTGTTCTTGGCTGGTGAGAGTGGAGGAGATCCCCAGCGATGGCCTCAGCCTACAGCTGTGTGCATTCCTGGAAGAGCTGGGAAACCATCTAATCCCTCGTCACTAACCTCAAGCACTGGTGACATCCTCTAACCACATTGTAGAGACCGAGAAGCTCTTTGCTTCTTGTTCTATTCTAAAAAGTCCAAAGAGTGGGGGAACCTGGCTTGTAGTGGCTTGTTTTTAATTTTGTTGTTGTTGTTTCATGTATGTATGTATGTATGTATGTATGTATGTATGTGTATGTGTGTGTGTATGTATGTATTTACTGTATGAATGCCGCTCACCTGCATGCCAGAAGAGGGCATCAGATCCCTTTATAGGTGATTATGAACCACCGAGTGGGTGCTGGGAATTGAACTCAGGACCTCTGGAAGGGCAGCGAGCGCTCTTTTAAGAGCTGAGCCATCATCTCTCCAGCCCAAAGCCTGGCTTCTAAAGAGAAAAGTTTGATGGTCGTAGACTTGGAGACATCCAACACTCTCCTCTCCGGTTTGAGACTTGAAGGGAATTCCTTGGGAAAAGCAGTGACACCTTACTGCCCTTTGGCTGAAGAACAGGGAGTACCCTGCATCGTGTTCTGCCCAATACTCATAAGAAAGGAAAGGCTCTTTCAAAGCTATGTTGGGAGTCTATGCGGCTCAAAACCACTCACCGGATAGTAACAGGTCAAGTGCTAAGGGAAGGTATTCTAGACATGGTGCTTGGAGTTACAAGGAACAGAGGCTCCTTCATTTAATTCAATGACACAAGGATCCCAGCAGTAAAGTCAGGAACCTCTGACACAGGTCAAAATGCACCAGAAACCAGCGCCTCCTCCAGCTTCTGGCTCCCCTGCACGCTAATTATATTAACTTACTTGGCCAGGTGCCATATGAGTGGCTGACTGGCCTGGTTTGTCCATTTGAGTCAGAATTTATGGTCTAACTACTTGCAGCCAGAAGTCGCCTAGGGGTAAGTCCCAGGACTCTGGGCCTCTCTATCCAGGGCCCATGACTCTGAAGATAATTGAGCTGGTCTAGCACAATCTTAGAGAAAAGAGAGTTCATGGCAGGGCAGAAGAATCAACAGTCAGCCCCAGGAGAAAGGCAAAGTGCCCAACCCCATCTCCCTTCACAGGTAATTCACCGCATCATTGACATCTTTGACGTGGATCCCAACAAGATGTGCATTGGGAGCCGCTCACATGCCTTCGCCACAGTGTTGTTCACGCCACAGGCCATGCAGACCTACCAGTGCATCTTCGAGGCCACCTTGGATGGCCTTCCCAGGTACCACCTACTCCTTCTCCCGTGGCAGAACGACAGTGTACATGCTGTGTAGGAAAGTGTCCTGGCCTAGTCGTTTTCAGCCACCTTGCTTGCTCTTCCTGTCCCCTGCAGCACCCTGGCAAGGAGCCGAGGTCTTGTGTTTGATATTATTGGTGAGGGGACCCTCCCTCGAGTGACTGTCATCCGGCCAACTCTCTATAACCAACACGGAAACCCCTTGCTCCTGTTTAAGAGGCTTCTGCTTGGTCATTCAGAGAAACTGCCTCTCATCCTCAAGAACAACGGCACCATCCCCGCCCAGGTAACAGCTGAGGGCGACATAGAGGGTTACCTGGAGTGACACACTGGTCAGACCACACTGCCTTACTTCTGCCTCACAGTTTCTGAGGTTTCAGACCACAGTCCTCACTTCTTTCAATTTTAGGCCCATGGTGAGGAGCATTACGGTGCCACTACCCTGCATGGTTTTCATTATGGCGACTTTATAAATGTCTTCACAGCACTGGTTCTCAACCCTCCTAATGCTGCAGCCCCTTAATACAGTTCCTCATGTTGCAGTGATTCCCAGCCATAAAATTATTTTTATTGCCACTTCATAACTGTAATTTTGCTACTATTATGAATTGTAATATAAATATCTATGTTTTCCCACAGTCTTAGGCAACCCCTGTGAAAGGGTCTAATGACCCCTAAATGGGTCGCAGCCCACAGATTAAAAACCATTGTCTTCTTGTGTAGTTCAGTGAGGTCCTGCCGCCTACTTCCTGGTTTGGTTATTTTTGGTTTTGGTTTTGGTTTGTTTTTTTTTTTTTAACTTTCCTTGAGAATTTTTGTATATTCCACTCACACATGAGCTTGGGAATCATTTTTTGAACTTCCTTTTGAAATCTCATTGGAAGGAGTTGCAGAGGTGGCTCAATGGTTAAGAGCACCGGCTATTCTTGCAAAGGACCTTGGTTCGGTTCCCAGAACCCACATGGTGGCTCAAAACCATCTATAACTCCCATTCCAGGGAATCCAACATCCCTTCTGGACTCAGCAGGCATTAAACACACATATGGTTCTCAGACATACATGCAGGCAAACATACACTTAAATACAGTAAAATACATCCAAAAAAAGTTTCAACCTCATTGGAATCAAAATTAAAGCATATGAGCTGTCTGGGGGAGAGAGAATTTCTGGTTTCAGAATAACTGTCCGCCGTGGGTAACACTTGGGATTCCTTTCCGTCATTTAACTTCTATCTCAATATTCCTAAAGTATTATAAGGTCCTCTATATAGTTTTCTCTTTTGACAATTACTTGTTATTTTGTGTGTATGTCTCTGCATGAGAATGGGGAGGCCAGAGGATAACCATGAGGGTCAGTTCTCTCCTTCCACCCTGTGGGTCCCTGGGATCAAACTCAGGCTGACCAGCAAGTGTCTAACACACTGAGTGACCTCGGCACCCCTCCATTTAGTTTCCCATTATGGTTACTTCTAAATATGTAATCTCTGGCTGCAATGCAGTGGCTCTGTATCTCCCTTCTCTTTATCTTTTATTCTTTACAGTCAGCATTGCTGCCTTCTAAAAAATGTCAGACTTCTCACACCTAAAATTGAATGTCTGGCTTAGCCCCGCCTGCTTTCCAATAACCAAAGTTGGTCAGAGGTCGGCTTTGTTTTTCCTATCTTCTTGCTAGGATATTTACAATGACTCTCGCAAATGCACAGCACCTAAGAAATGCTGGCTTCCCGGAAGTCACAGTTATGCAGTGCTTCATAGCACTGTGGGTATTCGTTTCCATTTCATTGGTCTAGAATATACCTTTCCACTGCCTCTCTGTGCAACGGAAGCATTAGCAACCCCCTTTGACACTACCTGCATAGTCCAGAAGGTCACCTATCACTTTTGGGCTTCCGGTGCCTAATTCAGATACTAAGAATGGCCTAACCGAATGCTCACTTTTCTATCCAGGTCTAATGTTTATATATCTCTTAAGTCTCTCAAAACTGTGAGCTAGGGATATGGTGCAGTAGGTAAAGGGCTTAACACACACATACATGACGTACAAAGTACAGACTTCCGGAGCCCACATATAAGCAGGACAGGAGGTGGCAGTCACCTGCAATCCCAGCACTCAACAGGCAGAGACTGAGGATTCCCAGTCACTATTAGAGACTAGCTAGAAAAGTCTGAACCACTGAGCTCCAGATTGAGCAAGGCACACACAGTCCATGTCAGGCCTCCATGAGCATGCACACCTTCACATACATGTGCACCCACACTCATGAGAACACACACATACCATTCACACGTGTATCCAGGCAAAATGGAGAAAATAAAAAGTAAATACTATGTATAATTGAAGATTCTTGCTACCCAAAATACAGCGCAATATCACCACAGCCTAGACTCAAATTCTTGAGTAGGCTGTAAGCTCAACCCTCAACTCTACTGTCTTCTTTCCAGCTTCATGTAGACCTGCGAGACCAACTAGGAGTCTTCTCTCTGAAAGGGAGACCCACCACCTCCTATATCTACATCATGGAGGAAAACAAACCGAATGAAAAAGGTGAGTGGAAAGAGCAGGTCCCTCAGTAGGGCAACAGAACTCAGAAGATGCTTTCCCAGGGACCTCTCAGGGCCAAGCCACAGTTGGTACTCAGTCACATCACCAGTAGCCAAAGTTCATTCTCCATAAAGGGAACTTTCCTTCTAACCATGGTCTTCCCAGAGATGCATTCTCCTAAATCATAACTTTCATCTTTTCTTTACAGTTAAAAAAGCCCACACAGCCTCCCTGGTGGTTTCTCCTGGAGACACAGCTGAATTCGATGTCTTTTTCCACTCCAATAAGATTGGGAGAATGACAGGCACCATCCACTTAACAGTAATCAATAACCAGTATGAGGAGACCATGATCCACCTGGTTGGAGAAAGCTATGAAGATGACATCACCTTGGACAACATCCATGGGCTGATCAATACCACCAGCCAGGAGACCTCGGAGATGTCTGAGGTCATAGAGATTGCGGAGGAGAGCGCCATGGAGGACTTAGTGACAGGTGGGAGAAGGGCAGTCTTGACAGCTGTTGACTCCAGTCGCTCTCTTGATCAGTACAAGCTCTGCCACACCAGGCTCAGTCTCTCTTTGTAGCCTTCATTTATGTGTGCGTTCACACAGTGAACTCTTACCACGCCAAGTGCAAGTACCAAGCTCTACACTGAGCCCTAGGCCTGCAAATTCAAAAGAAAGCTTTTGCCATTTTTAGGGACCATACAGTGTGGTGCTGACGTTCCTGCTCAGTTCTTTAGCAAACGCATGCTTCCCTGTAGTCTCCCTGCCTCTGTCCTGTAGCTAGCTTGTACTGGCACTGAGGATTCATCTGAAGCATGCATCCTAGGCTTTCTAAGTGAACTGGTGGGCTCGTCTCACTGGAGAGGGATGGGCTTGTACCCTCATCCTCACAGCCTGTGAGCAGCCTCCAGTAACAGCATCTCCTGGGTTCTTGTCAGAAATGAGAATTTCAGACCCATTTTGACCTGCAGGATCATAACCCACATTTTAACCAGATCCCTAGACGGCCACATGCATATTAAAGCTTAAGACATGGCTCTCTGCAGTTTCTCAACCACTGAACCTTCCATTTAGGGACCACTGTACCCTGGGAAGGAAACATTTTACATTATAATTATTACCAAAAAGCATTGGTTGAGTACTATAACCATATGAGTGATTGCTTTAAAGTGAATTGTAAATCCAGCTTCAAAATGTCCCCAGGAGCTTAATTATAGTCCCAGAAAGTATAATCAAGGACTGAAATCAACACTCTTTCTGTCATAGGTGTTTCACTCCTGTTTGAAGCTATGCAACGGCATCATTCTTGTCAGAGGTCAAATAGGAGCTAGCAATAATCCAAGTTTAGAGATTACACATCTATCAGAGGGTTTCCAGGTTTAGCAAACATGAATACAGGTATTCTGGAGAAAATTAAGTTCCAGATAAACAATAACTTTTATTATATGTTTGTTTTCAAAGTAGTGTGTGGGACATATTTATCAAAAAGAAATTCCTCGTTGTTTGTCTATAATTCAAGTTTAATTGAGAATCCTATATTTTAGCTGGCAGTCTAACATTTCATTGTATTACCTCACTAAACAAATGACATTAGAATCTTTATTTTCTCTTGAACAAATATAAGAGCCAAGGTCAGTGTACAGATTGGACTGATGTATGGGTGGGTAGAAAGATGGATGGGTGGATGGATGGATGGATGGATGGATGGATGGATGGATGGATGGATGGATAGTCCTGGGAAGCAGATCCTTCTACCCAAGAATCCAAGGTTTTCTTCTTGTATAATCATCCAAGGAGAGGGTGAAATGTGCCTAAGTTAGGAATGTGTAAGGACATGGGTCCCTTAGAAAGCAGGCTCTTCAAAGATGCCAGGAACCACTTACCAGCCTTCTGCTTCTGACCCCTAGCCGCCCTGCTGGATCACATCCAGTTTGGGTACTGTCACATCGGAATCAGCTACAATGTGAGCTTCACCATCACCAATCACAGCCAATCGAATGTGATTCGCTTTGAGTGGCCCCTTTTAGCAACGCTGTCTTTCTCCCCACAGGTAAGCAAACGTCACTCAATGGGTCCCAGACTCCCTTGGGCCTAAGCCAAGCCCAATGTGATTGTCACTCCATCCTGTGGATACATGGAATAGGATGCATGCATCTTGAACTAGAGACAGTCCCTTAACCATCCCACACTCAGATCCCGTGCTTAAGGGCGATGCTCAGGGGCCCCTGGTCTAAGAGGAGATTAACATTTACTGCTTTAGGAATGAATCTAAGGGATTCTCTGAGGACCTTTTGTGTCCCTCTGTGCATGTGTTCTTCAGGGCATGGCCTTCAGAAGTGGCTCAGCAAGCCAAAAAAAAAAAAAAAGAAAGAAAGAAAGAAAGAAAAAAAGAAAGAAAGAAAGAAAGAGAAAAAGAAAAGAATGGTGCTTCATACCTGCAATCCTTATACATGGGAAGCTCACGCTCCCACAAGTTCAAGACCAGCCTGGGCTATATAGTGAGTTCCAGGCCAGCCTAGGCTCCTGGTCGATTCCAACACCAGCTCAAACCCAAATCTAAGCCTGGGGAGTAGCTACAGAAAACTAACTCTGCCAGACCCCGTTCCAAAGCCTTGTTAAAGCCCTCCAATCTTTGTTACCAACATCTGACCTATGAGGAAGCAGGAAGAGTATAATGGATGTGGTCGGATAATTGAAGTTGTCAAGGAAGACAGAGCGAGGCTCCCAGCAGTTGGCTTACATTGGTGCACACCCATACGCACACATGCATTTATCTTGAGCAATCTAAAGCTGTCGCATGCATTCACGGTCCAGGGGAGGGAGAGACGATGTCTTCCCTGCCAGAGGACTGTCATGTGAACTGTGATTACACTGGTGGCATGTACACATACATCTTTATCTAAGACAGACTACAAATCATTTTATTCTGCAAACCAAATGGGATCCCCTTTATATCTGGTACATTTGAGCAATTTGAAACTTTTTCATCTCAGGATTCCTCCATATTCTTAAACATTGTTAAGAACCTTCAAAGAGGGGTTGGGGATTTAGCTCAGTGGTAGAGCGCTTGCCTAGCAAGCGCAAGGCCCTGGGTTCGGTCCCCAGCTCCGAAAAAAAGAATAAAAAGAAAAAAGAACCCTCAAAGAACTTTTGTTGGTGTGAATTATAATTGTTGATGTTTAATCTATTAGAAATTAAAACTAGGAATGTTTTTAAGGTTTATTTATTTTGTATTTGTATGGTATGATATTTTGCCTACATTCATGTCTGTGCACCATATGTATGCCTGGTACCCACAGAGACAAGAAGAGGACATCAGAGTCCCTGGATCTGGTTGTGAGCTGCCATGTGCATGTTTGGAACAAACCTGGATCCTCTGGAAGAGCAGTCAGTGCTCTTAACCACTGAGCCATCTCTCCAGCCCCCAAAATTAGGAGTGTTTTTAGAGCATTCTTTTTTAATGATTTTTTTAAATTTATTTTTATACAAGTGCTCTATCTGCATGTATAGCTGTATGCCACAAGAGGGCATCAGATCCCATTACAGATGGTTGTGAGCCACCATGGGTTGTTGAGAATTGAACTCTGGACCTCTGGAGGAGCAGTCAGTGCTCTTAACCATATTTTTAAACAAACTTGTTTTAAGGTGCAATAAGCCAACTATGTTTTAATTAAAATACCATATTTTATTTTAAAACTATATTTTCAAAATTTTATGTGATAGGTGTAGAATCATTTCACCTTTCTTGTTAAGATAAGAGCGCAGTGGTGCATGCCTTTAATCTCAGGAGGCAGGCAAATCCAATCTACCTATACAGGCCTGGATGATATATTTTGAGTTACTACCGGGCATCAAAAGCCCTTAAGATTGAATTCCCCAAAATTCAAATATCAAATTTTTCCCTAGATAGGGCATCTCCACCCTGGCTGTTCCAAGGACGTAGTGGTGACCTTGAGGTCAGAGTCGCCCATCACCCTGAAGAAGATGTGTGTGAAGTGCAAGCTTTCCAAGATCATGTTTCAGCTCCCTGTAGACCAGGTCCCCGACTGGGATGACCGCATGCGCACAGTCAAGTGGGTGGATGCTCCCCGAAATACACCTGGGAACCTGACTACAAAACGGAAGGTGAGTACTCAAGGGGCAGGAAACGCAGACTTAACCCAGCTGGCCCACTGCTCCCAACTTCTCGCCATGGAAAACAGAAAAGGTTTGCTTCTGACTTTGGTTTCAAAAACTGGCAAACTAAATTTCCATGCCCACCACCCCTACTAACAACACACTCAGTTGTCAGGATCTGTAACTTCAGTCTTTGTAAAGGGTTCAGCACGTCCTCCCACCTTCTTCTTCCTCTTTTTTCTCCTCCCCCTCTTCCCTATCCTCCTCTTCCTCCTTCTCTTCCTCCTCTTCTTCAAAAGTGACATCACTAGTCTTTTAGCTGTTTCCTGCCTCTATCAGGTATCTGGAACTAGAGTAGTCTGATCTCCCAGTGCATGATGGGATTTCATCTTTGGCCCATACATGCCCCTTGCATTTACTCTCTTTTTTAAAAATTCTGTAATAAATTAACCCATGCCCAGTGAGGGAACTAGGCCCCCAACAGCTGTGTGGTTCCAGCCGCTCATCTCTTTGTCTCTCTCCTAGAGGTAATCGCAATCCCAAGTTACTCCCTTGATCAGTTGTTAATCTGAGCATTCTAAAAGAATTGAGGTGCAGCTGTAGTTTCAACTATTTTACTTAAGGTTGCGGTATGTGACCATTGTTGCGTGGGCTGTAATGGTGTATGCATTTTGTGAATGTCCAGCCCTTCCAAGCTGATGTCCAGACTCGCTATACTGATGTCTACGTTGACAGCAAAGGAGTCTTGTGAGCCACTCCCTTTCCAGCATTTGATTTGACCTTGCCAGACATTTGGGAGGCTGATTGGTTGGTTGGTTGGTTGGTTGGTTGGTTGGTTGGTTGGTTGGTTGGTTGGTTTGTGGGATACTGAAGATGAACCCACAGCCTTAGGCATAGCATTTTAGCTTTTATCATTTAAACAACTGAGAAATTATCTCATTAAGAACCTTGACTCTACTTCCCTAGACACTGACGAGATTGGATATGTCTTCATCCGATCATTGACCACACAGGCTACCTCTTACATCGATGCCTTTTTTATGCCCTTTGCTCATTTTTTTCAGTTATGATGCTCATCCTTTTGTTTAAGGTTTCTTGTCTTCAAGAAATTCCATTTGTATTATGTGACCACACGCATTCTCAAAAAAAATCTAGAGCTTACCTTTTTTTCCTTAGTTATTTTTAAAGGATCTGTCTTCGTTTTAATTCTTTATATGCATGTGGGGTATGTACCTAGGAGTGCAGGTGTCCTCAGCATCATTGAAGAAGGCATCATAGGAGGGTAACCCTTGAAGCTAGGGTTACAGGTGGTTGTGAACCACCTCACATGGGTGCTGGGAACCAAACTCAGGTCCTCTGCAAGAACAACAGGTACCCTTAACAACTGAGATATCACTCTATTCCCTCTTTTTTTTTTTAATTCTTTTTTTCGGAGCTGGGGACCGAACCCAGGGCCTTGCGCTTCCTAGGCAAGCGCTCTACCACTGAGCTAAATCCCCAACCCCTATTCCCTCTTTTTTGATAAACAAAAACTATTCTTAACTTTAAAAGATGTTTCATGGGGTTGGGGATTTAGCTCAGTGGTAGAGCACTTGCCCTAACAAGTGCAAGGCCCTGGGTTCAAATCCCCAGCTCAAAAAAAAAAAAATGCTTCATTAATTTCTAATTTATGTGTATGGGTGTTTTGCCAACATATACATATGTCTGCCACACATCTACACTGTCCACAGAAGCCTGGGGGCTGGCAGATCAACTAAAGATGGAGTTACCACTTGGTTAGCTGCCATGTGGGTGTTGGGAACTGAACCTGGGTCCTCTAGGAAAGTAGCCAGTGCTCTTAACCAATGAGCCATCTCTCTAGCCCTCCCCCCCCTAAAAAAATATTCTTAATTTTAATGTAGTCAGTTATCAGTTTCTTGTTTGTTACATTTATTATTTTGTATCTTATTTTTGAAACCCCCCTCCCCCAAAATATATTCCCCTCACTACATATTTCTAAGTCTGAGCTTGACTTTTGATACTTAAGCCTTTGATACATCTGGAAATTCTGTCCGATGTGAAACTAGGCTCTAATTTCATATTTTTCATTGCGACAACTCCCTTGCCAAATTTGGAGCCCTTCTGCTCCCTAGTATTCTGATGGGACGCTGTGTCATGTCTCAGTTTTATATGTCCCTAGGTCATTTCTGGTCTCTTCCATTCTGGTGTCAGTTTGTCCATCCCTGAGCCAGGTTTTACATTCCCTTAATTTCTACAGCTTCATAATCAACCTGACATCCGCATTATTCTGTTCTAAATATTTGTTCTAATTCTGTTCTAATTCTTGATCCTTCTCTTCTAATGTATAATTTCTGAATCCACTTGCCAAGTATTATAAAAATCTGTAATGGAACTGATTACGGCTCTAGGTATTTGGGAAACAGTTGACAATTATAATATTGACGCATTCTTCCTATTAAAAATTGTACTATGTTTTAGGTCTTCTCTAAGATTTGCAGCTATTCATTTCTTTAGTACTTATAAAGCTCCTCCCTTGCTTTCTTTAACATCTTTATTCAGTTTCTTTTACGTTAAGAGGTTTTACTGTTCAATTACTTATATGGGTCTTCAAAAATTTGTTCCTGCATGAATTTTATTAAATTATTTTTCTTTTCCCCCCAAATTTCCACGTCTGCCTAACAAGATGGAGTTGGTGGTGATTCACACCTTTAACTGATGATTCTTAATGTTTACACTTCTCCTAACCTATCTTAGTAAAAAGTTTTAAAATCCTTTCACAACTGAACAATTCTGTTAATTCTCTCCACTGGCAACTTGTTTTCTGTTTAATCGATACCTATGGTCTTTTCTCTATGGTTACCTTTTCTCTATCTTTTTGTTTTTGCTCTTGTTTCTGAGACAAGGTCTCTCTACCCAGCCCTGGCTGTCCTGGAACTCACTGTGTAGATCAGGCTGGCCTCAAACCTACTTCTGCCTTCCATTTGCTGGGATTAAAGGCATGACCTTGCCTAGTTCTCCTATTTTCTTTAGAGTCCAATCCAAAGAGTCTGATCCAAAACTCGTGCCCACATGACCCTAATCCTCTCAGTAATTATCTCTGGCCCAGTTGTTCTCTTTCATTCAGAGCCATCAGAGACTTACCAGTCATGTCTTCCAGAACTGTATGTGTGGGCTCATGTGCCTTTCCATGATTCATGTGCCTTCCCATGGTAAATTAGTGTGCTGTCCCCCAGTGTTCCTATGCACATCTGGCTTTGCAGTGCTAAGGACATGGTTGCCTTTGTTCCAGGTCATAGAGACGGACCCCGAGCCGGCCCACTCGGTGGTAGAAGAAAATTACCGAGAGTTGCGGATCCAGTTCAGTGCCAACGTGGATTTTGCTTCCTATAAGTGTGAAACGAGTGAAGTGTTCTTTAAGGAAACACTGGTTTACCAGACCCGAGTATTTGAGTGAGTCCCTGGGAGCTTTTACATGACTCGGGAAACTGTCTTTTAGGGACTAAACAATTGCATGTTTAAATTTTTTACATATATATTGCATCTTTAAAAAAAATAGAAATTGCGGGGCTGGGGAGTTAGCTCAGTGGTAGAGTGCTTACCTAGGAAGCGCAAGGCCCTGGGTTCGGTCCCCAGCTCCGAAAAAAAGAACCAAAAAAAAAAAAAATAGAAATTGCATAAAATGAGTTGCGATGACATTGCTTTCTAAAAAGGTTCTCAGTCAGGCATCATAATTCATTGTGTAGGAGGCTGAGACCAGAAAAATCTTGAACGCCAACCCATAATAACCTATATAATGGTAAGACTCGGTCTCAAAACATCTTTTGAGACAGAGTATCAGTAAGAGGCCCTCCTTGGCCTGGAACTCACTCTGTAGACAAGGCTGGCCTCAGACTTACAGAGACCAGCCTCTCTCTCAGGTGCCGAGATTAAAAGTACGCACCATTATACCTAGCTGTACTTTTTAATCCTTTCATTTTGTATTTGCTTTTCTGGTTAACATGTAATAATGGTGCCTACTTACAGGGTAGATGTGTAATGGTTGGAACAGAATAGTTAGCATCTCCAGCCTTAACATTTATCTGGAGGAAGAGCCTCCCGATTCTTCTCTTCTAGTTGCTCACAAACTATCTGATAGGCTTTTATAACTGTGGAACACTCGGGCTTACTGCTCTCCCTGTGCTATTTCTTGTACCTATTACCCAACCTCTCTCTGTCCATGCCTCCCCCTGCCTGTCCCAGCTTCCATTAATCATCATGCTAAGCTTTTCCTCTTTGAGATTAAATGTATTAACTGTCACGTGTGAGAAAGAGCACATATGTGTCTTTCCGTATCTGGCTTGTTTTGCTTGGGGTGGTGTCTTCCATTCACACCCATTCTGACGAAAAGGACAGAATTATAGAGAACAGAAAGGAGGTTCCTCAAAATTAAACTAAAAGTAGACCTACTGTGTGACTCCGCTGGCTCACTTCCAGGTGTACATCCAAAAGGGAGTTCAATCAACATGTCAAGGGGTGTTTGCACTCCCATGTCATAGCCGCCAAGACAGAGCATCCGCCTGGCTGTCCACTGTCAAAGAATGAATAAAGAAAATATGAATATTTATGTGTGTGCACGACAGGATATAACTCAGACATTAAAAAAATGCCTAAGAAATGAAGTGTCCTACCTTTGACCAACAGTACAGCCAGTACTCAGGTAGAGCAGAAAGTATGGACAACCCATTTGAAATCTGCTCCTAATTCACCCACAGGTTTGACCTTGTTAACACAGGACAGGTGCTGTTAGAATTCTGCTGGATCTCAGAAGAGGTCTCCAAGATAGTCAGTTTCGCCATGCCAGAGAATCCAGGTAAACTCAATGCCAAGTAAACTCAGGGCCTGACCTGAGTCACCATTCATAGAAAAACCTTAGAGGCCAGCGCTGCTCCCACAGCCTCTTGAGTAGCTAAGGATGGCAGACCATGGGTGTTGTGGGTTTGCAAAGCCGTGTGAACTTGAGCAATAAGTAGTTTGACCTCTTCCCCTCCAGAGTGATGACTCATGTCGCTTACCACTAGGATTCTGGTCTTCTAGTTCTTAAGCTTCTGGAAGAATGCAGATCACAAAAACAAAACAGAAATCAAACAAACAAACAAAAACCCCTGGAATGGGGCTGGAGAGATATAACCCAGCAGTTAAGAGCACTTGGGTCTCTTAGAGGGGACTCGGGTTCAGTTCCCAGCACCCACGTGGTGACTTAACACTGTGTTACTCCAGTCCTGGGGAATCTGACACCCTCTTCTGGTCTCTACAGTATCAGAAATTCATGTGATACACAAACATACATGCAAACAAAGCAGTCATACACATGCAAGTAAGATAAATCTTTTAAAAAGAAAACCATGGGCCATTTTCGCAGAGGAAATAGAAAGGCATGCCAAAGTATATAGTGATACCCGTGGATAGCACGAAGCACTAGCAAAGGACCCAGAACCTGGTGGGTAAATAAAGTAGTCATTATTTCAGCTGTGGAGACTCCCAGATGGGTCCTTACCTATAGACTCCCACTTTGTAAATCCCTACGTTATATCAATGATTTGCCACAAATTCTATTCATAGCCCTTTACCCCGGTACGAAACATCCACAAACCCGTTCTTGACCTACTCCCTCTGAGCCAAAAGGAAAACAATCTGAAAACACCATAGAATGAATGGAAGTGTTTGTCACAAGTCACCTGTGAAATATAAGTTGATTCCTTTCTACTCGTGTCCAGCATTAAATATACCTGCTGTAAGACAGGAGTCCACAGACATCACAGGAGGTCCCTCAGGACTTGGGAGTAGACTGCCTCCCATTGCTCCTATGGACTATCACCTTTTCTCTTTCCTTCCTCAGGTTCCAGTCAAAAAGATCAGCTAAGTCAGGGGACGGGCAGCTCCCTAGACAGTGCCCTGGACCACTGGAATGAAGCCCCTCCATCACCCTTCTCGGTGGAACCCTCCTCGGGCTTTGTGCCTGTAGGGAAGACTCAAAAGCTCAAACTGAAGTTCTCCCCAATGGACATTGGAGAGTTCGAGAGCTCCCTGTACTGCCAGTAAGGAAATGCGTTCTTCAAGCCTCCCCTTCTCACCCCCCAATCTCTGTCCCACCACCTTTCCTACCCTGGACACCTCAGAAAGCCTGGAAGTCTAAAAGGGCTGGCCTTCAGAGAACAAAGAGCCTGTGGTCTAAGCCCTGCCCATCAACCTCTCCTGTCCTTCCACCTGCCTACTTCTCCCTTCCTGGCCACATGCAGGCCTCCACTAAATAAGAGAATAATTTGTATCTGGGCAGCTTCTCCTCTTTTGGAATGCTTCCTTCTGTGTTCTCTGAGACTCCATTGCCACGTATATAAAATGCAAGCAGTAATCCTTATCATGTAGAATTATTTGGCATGCTAAATAACCTCATGTAAGCAAAGAGCTTGGAGCAATGTCAGGCCCTTAATAAACTCAATAAACAAGGGCAGGAAGGAATATAGGGTTGGTGGGCCTGGTCTGGTCTGGTGTCCAGTGAGACAGACACCAGATATGGTACCTTCTTCCAGGAAACCTTCCAGAAAGAACACATGCCTTGTAGAGGCCTCTTTAAGCCTTGCCCTAGGCTGACAGAAGCCTGCATGGGCTGTCAAGAGTTCCACCGAGCCCTGATCTTATACCAGAGAGACCTCTGTTACCTCAGCTCAGCCTGAGTCTGAATCTGTTCATATTCATCACCTTCTACAAGGGTCTTAGGATGCCTTAGGATTACCGGGTCCTTCTCTATAGTCTACCGGATGCCTTGGCGTGAACCCAGAGAGGAAGCACATTGTTTACATCTACCCACTGATCCGAGGGAAAAACTTAGAGCACACAGACGGTGCTTACATCCAGGTTCCTCAAACTCAGCCCACTTGTCCATTCAACAATTAATTCCTACTATGTTATGTAGAATGTGCCAGTCAAGGCAAAAATGTGATGTGGCTGACCAAGACAAGCCTGTCCTCTGCTCACATGGAATTCACATTCTGGTGGGCAGAACATTTACTTCCAACCAGCTAAGGAAGCGACAACAGAATGTAAAGTCAAAATTAAAAATGAATAATCATTTCAGAATTCCCAACCTGCCACTCGGAGAACAAGGCCCTCTTCTGATAACGAAAGGGCGGAGTGTCCTTCCGTTCTGCCATTTCGACCTGAAGGAATCAGACTACATCAGTGGTCATCGGCGCAACCCAGAGCTCCGAGGACCAGGTTCTGGGCCTCTCGAACCTAACACCCGAGTGATCGAGTTCACCAGCGTGGGCATAGGCGGAAAGAATCTCAGGTAAGTCAGGGTTGTACTGAATGAACTCATACCAGCCAGTCCTTCCAAAGAACTCAGATGGAGAATCCAGAAAAACCCACCTGTATTGATGCCTAGAGGCAATTTGGACGTCCCGAGGGGTGCTGCCGAGATTTAACATCCAAGAACTGGTACATGAATGGAGCTGGATTCTGTTTGCATCGCTTCGACAGTAGGGACATTTTAGCATGTATATAAATGTGTGTTCCCTCACCCCCACCTTGGCACAGAGCATCCCTTGACACATAGGGCCTCGGAAGAGTTAATCATGCCAAACCCCAGCACTGTTATTACCCCTTAGGTCCCAGGGGAGATGGCATTTTTATTTCTAGAGTAATGAAGTTCTCAGGCCATTTCTAGTCCCCCCAGGGGGAGATTGCAACAGTTCTGGGGTCTACATAAGTTTTCTTGAATGTCTTTTTTTTTCCAATACCTTCCCTTACTCTCTGCTGTCAATCTTTCCCCTTCGGCCAGGACCTTCACGATTCTGAACCCAACCAACAGCACTTACTCTTTCTGCTGGACCTCTGAAGAGACAGAGAGTCTCCAGAACCCTCCGGCCTTCGTGTGTCTCACAGAGAAGGGTATTATCCACCCCGAGAAGAAAGCTGAGGTGCGTGGGCATGGGGACCCCACAACTCTAGTCATCTCCGCATAGCAAGAGTGTAACGGGAGAACAGTACTAATGAGAATCCGTGGTCAGCACGTATTTATTGACTGTATTTATTATCCTATGTACATTGCCATGTACAATCCCAGTGAGCATCGTAGACCTGAGCTTTCCTGGCTGGCTCTGGAGAAAGCCCTAGTGTTTGCAGGAGTTTTATAAGAATATTCAAGGAGCCAAAGGGGACCAGGCATAAATGTCTGGGCTTCCTGGGCTCACAGGATAAGGACATAAAGAACTCTCTGTATCTAAGAGATTGACAACAGCAAACGGGTATGTTTTTACTTTCCCAGGGAAATCCTGTCTGTGGCTTAGTCCCAATAACATAGGGCAGGGGTCAGATTTATAGGTGAACTTGCCAGCCAAAGCATATGCATGGGCTCCATGGCCAGTAAGCTCTAACAGAGAATCTTCTACGTAGCAATAAACCCACGAAATGAAAGTTATGGGTTTAAAGACTGTTGGGAAGTTGGTGGGATGGCTAAGTAGGTAGGGGCGATTATTACCAAGCCTGAGAAGCACATGTTAGAAGGTGAGACCCGACTCCCACAGCTGTCCTCTGACCTCCACATATGTGCTCAGCATACATTCACCCACACCACACGTATTCAGAGAGAGAGAGAGAGAGAGAGAGAGAGAGAGAGAGAGAGAGAGAGAGAGTGTTGGTTGCTCTGATAATTCTATTGAAGTGGGCTACATGCCAGACTGTTGGCAGACATGTGGACTGTCTCTCTTTGCTAGTTCAGTCCACTGTGCTACAACCATGCTATCCAAAGAGTGGCACAGACCACAGCAGTGTAATCAGCAGAAGCTATGGATGGGGTGTCTGGCTCCACTCCTCAAAAGACAGGGCAGAGAGATCGACAACGTGGACTGGGCCACGCACACTTTAGATGGTAACGAAAACCTGGGAAAATGTCACCTCTCACGGCCCTCATACAAGCAGGTCTCCAATGGGACAAGGAAGAAATGCCTCTCACTGTCCTTTTCTGACCTGTCGCCTTAGATTATATTCCAGTTCCTGCCGGCTCACCTGGACATCACGGAAGCATTCTGGACTTTCTCTATCCCAGAGCACAATATCTCAGTGCCCTTCCTGCTGGTGGGCAAGACCACAGACCCTCTCATCTCTCTTGACAAATCACACCTCAACTTCAGCTCTCTCCTCATAGGTAAGGTGGCTGACCCTGTCAGTCTCTCAAGGACTCCAGGAGCAGTCCAGGGTGGTTCCCTCTCCTTGGAACCTTCCATAAATGTGTCAGAAAATCTCTGTCACTTACCAGAGAGCTGTATGATAATTTTCCTCTCGATCTCATTTCCATTGGCCGTCTTTGGCAGCCACACCCTAACACCTTGAAATACTTGGAGCTTCATTATAGAGTCTAACCAAGGGAAGGAGACTAAAAACTAAATAAAATCAATGGTAAGTTGGAGGTTGATATGTGTTATAGGGAAGAATGTAGTAGGGTAGAAAAAACAGGAATGTGGCAGACACTAGGAAGGAAACATTCAGCAGAGACCTGTGGTGTGAAGGAAGTGACCATCAGATAATACACAGCTCTGAGCGTCTTTCATATGGATACAGTGGGTCTGTAAAATACAGGTAAGGCCAAAGAGTTTTCAAGTGACTCATTAGGTGTTTAGACAACAATATTCTTGAGAGCAAGTCAAACAATATGAAGGGTTTAGCCCAAGAATGCAGTGGTGCAGATGTCGGTATAATCACTGTATCAATAAAGAAGAACCACGTGATATGATTGTGTTAATGTATCAAATATCGTCATTGCTTAAATCATCAAAAGTTCATCCCTATCCCAATCCTCAGAAACCCTCCACAATAAAACAACAGTTGAAGAGAAAGCGTAAAGACCATTAACCTAACGCAAGAGGCAATCAAATAGTGTCCTATAGTAAGCGGTGAGACTGCGTGAATAAAAATAAAATGAGTTAGGTGAGAACACTTACTGTCACCGTTACACCTGAGCATTTCCTTAGGGATTTTAACAGATGTGAAAAATCAAAAATTTTATTTATGTGTGCGTGTGCGTGTGTGTGCGTGTGCGTGTGCGTGTGCGTGTGTGTGTGTGTGTATAATAGATGAGCATGAATCTTAATGAGGAGAAAAAGTAAAAATCTAACTTGTTGTAGCTGATCACTTTGTATACATAAAGCCCCAAGAAGTGAGAAAGAAAAACTACTAGAATCAAGATGATTTGGTAAAGTGAGGGAGACAAGTGTCCCTTTTTTACTGTAAACACATAGAAGCAAAAACAAAAATAAAAGTTCTATTTACTGCTAACCAAAAGTGCATATCCAAGTTAAATCCACTTCCTAAGACCTGCATGTCGAGAGCTGAGTGACATTAAAATGCTGCCGTCCTAAGACCTGCACGTCAAGAGCTGAGTGACATTAAAATGCTTCCAAATAAGAGCTAAACATTAGTTTTCGCAAAATTAAATATAAATTTAATCAAATTTCATTTAGAAACACAGCTAGGGTTGCACAGGATGCACACTTAAATTTAAATTTTCGATGGATTCAATATTAGTGTACACACACACACACACGCACACACACACAAATGTCCCAAGAAATAGGTCACATTCATGCTAATAAAAGTTATTTGCTAAATCTGATAGACTCAAGACCTTAAGGATTGAAAAAGGGAGAGAATTGGATAAGACAATTCTAACTTTTGTGGGGAAATAACTATTTTAACATTAGCCAATGAGAAAAACAAAATAATGAGTCAGGAACCTATACAGGAAAGCCCAGGGCCGTGCAAGGTCAAATGCAATAGAACTCCATGTAGAGACTCTGTACAGAGATGTGAGCCATCAAAGGGAAGGGGCATTCCCTGTTCGAGACCCAGAAAGACCTTACTGTCTGAAGGAAAGAGAAAGGTGTCAACAGAATCCCAGCAGAGCTGTGGCCAAGTCAGAGAACCCGCCTTCTAGAAGGAGCTGTCAATTAGGGAAAAAGCATTCTGGACAGATGCTGTGGAATCCCCTACAGGAAGAAGGTCACTGGGAAAAGGAAGGCAGGAAGTCAGTGGTCAGTGGCTGAGGAATTCTTTGGGGGAGCAGCGGGGTGCTGGTTGCCTGAGATTGTTCTATGAAAGTTGGGGATAGGGGATGTTGAGATTGCTCTGTGAAGCCTTCCCCTTAAGCCTGAGGCACTGTCTGCTACAATACCTCAGTGAGCAGGCAAGAGGCTTTTGCTGAGGGATGACGTTTCCTCCCCAGGCAGAGAAGCCCGAGAGACGGTAAAGATCATCAACAAGGAGGAGCAAGGATTCAATTTCGCCTTCCAGGACAGCTCTCGCTATTCTGAAGGATTCAATAACAGCCTCATCGTCTGTCCCATGGAAGGCTGGATCCCACCACTGTCCAGGTAAGTAAAAATGAAGTTCGCGGCACGCACGGCAGGGTCCCAGGCCTGCCAGCCAAGAGTCAACTGGAGAGGTTCATTTATTAAAATGTCTCCTAGGCCATCAAGATGACTCAATGGTAAAGGCTGACAACCTGCCTGACTCCCTGGTGTCCATTTTCTTGATGAATTGTGTGGCATTGAGAATTCCAATTCTTTTTTTAATATGTATATGGGTGTTTTGCATGCATTATGTCTGTATACTATATTTGTGCAGTGTAATGAGGGTACCAGATTCCCTAGGACTGGAGTTACAGCCAGTTGTGAGCCTCCATGTGGTTGCTAGGAATTGAACCCTGGTCCTCTGGAAGAGCAGTCGGTGCTCTTAACTGCTGAGCCATCTCCCCAGCCCTAATCTAAACCTTCTTCTCAATATTTTTTTCTCATGTCCATAACCTTTTCCTTATCTTGTGTCTATAAATCCACAAAGCCGTGTCTAGCCTTGCCTGGAAAATCCTTAAAACTCACTTACTTCGGAGTGCTGTTTTTGGTGTCTTTTGCTCATAGTGTATCTAATAATCCAGTGGACGCTGGTTTTACTAGATTCTCACAGGCTGGCTTACTCAGTTAATCGGCTGTCTTGTTTCCCGATCAGGTTCCCAGTTGATATTTTCTTCACACCAAAGCAAGAAGGAGATGTGAACTTTAATTTGATCTGCAATATAAAAAAGAAAGCTCACCCTCTGACACTCAATGTTAAGGCGGAGGGCTACACTATGAACGCTGAGGTCAAGTGCAGAGACCGGATGGGCTCCACCACCCTCCTAACGTCCACCCAGGTCAACACCATCAACTTCTACGAGGTGAGGGATAACAAGTACCTTACTATTGCTCTCCCCTTATCTAGGGAATGTGATAGGTACAGTGAATGTGGGCTGAGTCTTCCTGTCTCAAACACTAGAAAGACCAGACAAATCCGTCCTGGGGCCAGGTAGTTATGACGTGAATGGGAGAGACATGAACACTTGCATTCAATAAACTACCAAGAAAGAGCTAAGAATTAAATCGCCAACTTATACTAGAGATAGGACAGGACCCTAATGTTTAGTGGGCTTTGTGGGAATATCCAGTCCCATTCAGCTAATAACACCCAGCTTATTAATATGACTCCCCACCCTTACTTCCCAATGAGCATCTCTCCCTAGACTTTTTTCATTCACCGTACTGTTCTCTCTGTCTCTCAGGTGGAGTTGAATGAATGCGTTCAGTGTGAATTCAATTTCATCAACACTGGCAAGTTCAATTTCAGCTACCAGGCAGAGCTCTCTGGGCCCAAATTCCTGTTGCAGTATTTGGACTTCACGCCCACCGACAATAGTGTAGATGTGGGTCAGTCAGAACCAGCCAGCCTGTCTTTCCAACCGTATCAGAAGTGTGTCTTGAAGGGCCTGGAACTCAAAATCAAGGTGAGACTATTTGATGGTTTCCAAACGCCAGAAGAACCCGTGACATGCTGCCCCCAGCTGGATAATTCCAGCAACTCCTACAGGGTGGTTGCTTTGGAAACAGCCCTCACACTTTCTGGAACACAGGTCTCACCCGAGTCGATAGAGAAGCAGTTGACCATCCACACACTGCGATACTACCTAGACATTAAAATAAGGGAGAGAGTTGGATGGGGCAGGGAATGTATACACACAACACTTTCCGAGATAAAGTATCAAATGAAAAACCAAAACGACCCACTTCATGACCCCCCACACCGCCCCAACCCATACACATTAAATAAATAAAAAAATTTGCCCATTTCGTCAAGATAGGAGACGCCACCCCACTTTTCTCTTTTTCAATTTTTTTTTCTCTTCACTTGATTTTTTTGAGAGCTAGCCTTGGCTCTCCTCGAACTAGCTCTGTAAACTAGGCAAGCCTTGAACTCACAGAGATCTGCTCACCTCCAAGATCTGGGGTTAAAGGGGTGCACCACCACCACCACCCAGCTTCCCTTTTATCCTTTATTAACAACCAGTAACAGAACTATATCCAGTGACTACCCTGAAACATAAGAGAAAATGAGAAATCAAGCCTTCCACCTGGGCTTCTTGGCAACCACAGTCCCACCCTGTATGACAACTAGCCGCTTCTGCCAACCATTCTGCCTTAACCACTGCTGTAGGATCAAAGCAAGAGCCAAGGTGGCTATTAGAGTAGCTAATTGGAAGCAAATAAACCTCCTAGCACCAGACTCTCTAGCAATGGAGGCCCAACACTACAGTTCGTAAGACACCATCTACTTTCTTTCTTTCTTGCCCTGTGGATGCAATCACCCTGTCCTCCTGCCTCTAACTACAGTCCCCCGGTCCATCTCTCCTTGCAGATCAGCCATGGCCCAACATTCATATGCAACGTCGTAGGCTGTGCTGTGAGCCCAGCTGTCCATTTCTCCTTCACCAGCCACAACTTTGGGACTTGCTTCATCTACCAAGCTGGGATGCCCCCATACAAACAAAACCTTGTCGTCACCAACAGGGAAGAAACATCTATGAGGTAAGTAGTCTTCACAGAGAGGACAGATGACCCTATAACCACATGAGAATTCTACAGACTTCACGCAGGTGACGTTCTGTCTTCTGGTCTCATCTCCATTGCTGTAATAAAGTACCCTAATCAAAAGCAGCTTAGCAGGGGTGGAAGGGCAGATTTATTTCATCTGACATCTCCAGGTCTCAGTCCACCATTGAGAGACATCAGAGTACCAACTTGGGGTCAGGAATCGGAAGCCAGGACTACTTGGTACTACATTTTGCATTACCTCCAACCAGGGAACTTAGAACCAAGGAAGTATAGCAGAAACCATGGAGGAAAGTGCTTCATGGCTTACCCTGACTCACGTTTAGATCAATCCCTTATGGAGCTCAGGACCACCTGAGTAGGGATGGTGTCACCCACAGTGGGCTGGGCCCTCCTGTATCAGTTTCCAATTAAGACAATCTACCATAGACACTCCCCCACCGACCAACCTGCTGAAGACAATTAGACAATTGTCTTGAATTGTAATTGAAGACAACCAGAAGATTCTAGGCTATGTCACGTTGACATTAACTAGTTCACCTTTTCAAGACAGAAATAATGGAAAGGAATCCAACACATGTGGCATGAATTCTGGGTCCCTACCCCCGCCATCAATATGAATACATGGGCATCCATGAGCTACCCCCTAAACATCTTCTTCTTGATTTGTAAAGGGCTGTGCCAAATGACTGCTAGAGCAAAGTCCTATAACTTCTGGTTTGTTTCCTCATGCAGTAGGTTTGGAAAGAAGCTTAAGCGGCGGTCCTCAACATGCTGCAATGACTCCAACCATAGCATTATTGCATTGCTACTTCATAACTGTAATGTCAATACTGTTATAAATCTAATGTAAATATTTGGTGTACAGGATATCCGATATGTGATGCCCCACCCCCAAAGGGGTCACAACCCACAGGTTGAGAACCGCTGTTTTAGGAATTTTAAAAAAAGTGAATTGCACTGCAGTAAATAGCAAATCTGTACTGAGCCTAAATCGCCCAGATCAAACCTGCCTACATCATCCCTGAGGAACATTTCTGTCTAGGTCTCTGTACTGCTTTTCAGACCACCTAATGAGAGCGAATCTAGTTCAGTCACTGGCCTGCATTCATGCACAAATCTTTATATCAGTCCTACGAGAACACTCTACAATGAAAAAACATTGTTTTCTGTATTGTCTTGTGTAGTAGCCTTTAACTATAAGTGGCTTATTGACACCAAGGAACCTCATTTTAATTTAACTTCATTGTAATTTTAACTGTAATTACTACATGTGTCCTGTCACTACCACACACACATCAGATGGCACAAATCCAAGTTCAAACATTAACTCTGTCTTAGCTGTGACACCAAGCAAATTTGTTTTCTTACTCTTCTTGTTTTTCTTTTCTGTCTAGTTTTGTGATGGAGTCTCACTGTGTAGCCCAGGCTGGCCTCAGCTCATGATCACCCTATCTCAGCCTCCTAAGTGATAGGATTACAGACATGTGCCACCACGCCAAGCCCACATTTAAAATTTTTTAATTCTCTGTGCCTCTGCCTCTTTGCCCGAAGTGGGACCACCAGTCTGGAGTCAGTACTGACAACAGTGCCTGGGACCCTGGAGGTGCTCAGTTACTGTTTGCTGCTTCTGCTGCTGCAATTATTATTCCAGATAGTAAATTGAACGAGTGTCCGTTAGCTTCAAGCCAAAGAGATGGTGATTAAGAGCACTTGTTGCTCTTGCGAAGAACCCACCTTCCATTCCCAGCACCCACATTGTGGCTCACGACAATCTATAATTCCAGTTCCAGGGGATCTAGCACCCTCTTCTGACCTCTGGCATGGACATGACATGCATACATACATGTAGGCAAGCATTCAAGTGTATAAAATAAAAATGAATGTTTTACCCTTATCTACCTATAGTCTTTCACAATTTGATATCATTTCAGTCCACTTAAGGCCTTGAGCTCTGTGCATCCATTTAGCTGGGCTCCTTCTCAAAATACACATCAGGAAGACCAGGGAAATTTCACTAGAAAATATAGGTGTCTTCCTACCTGTGGGGTGGGGTGGGGTGGAGATGATCTTTCCTCTGACCTCCAAGGGCACCAGGCCTACACAGTACATACATAAACAGACAGTCATGACATTTATCCAAATAAAAATGAAAATAAAGCAAATCCTTTTTAAAATTATTTAAATAAAATAAGTATTTTTTAAAGTACTTACTTGACTTTATCTCATTTAATCCCTGTATCAGCCCTACGAAGCAGTTGCCACTAACCCCATTTTACAGATAAGGGGACAAGATCCAAATGGCCTGAGCACATTGTCCCAGGTCACACGGCTAGTTATTGGCAGATCTTGATCCAGACTCCTGTCCCCCCAACTCTGGAACACACGCTGCACTCCACTGAGCACAGTACCTTTGACGCACCCCTACAAAAGGGTGCAGAACTTGAGAGGCAATCTCAGGAAACCGAGCATCAGCGAAGCGCAAGCACGAGCCTTTGGATCTGGGACCTGCTCCCGCCTCCATCTCAGGCCGTGCCTTACCTAGGCTGAGCTACTTGGTTGCACCTAGAAGAACATGCTCTGGTCATCACTGCCGTCACCTTCCAGCCCGGAAGCACTGGAGACCCATCAATTCTTGATGCTTACACTCATCCCTCTTGGTCTTCCTCAGCCTAGATTGTTTATACACCAACACCCCACACGTCGAGGTGAACTTCAGTGTGGATGTGATAAAGCCAGGGAAGACACTGGAGATCCCAATCACCTTTTACCCCCGGGAAGCTATCAACTACCGAGAACTCATCCCCTTTGAAATCAACGGGCTCTCTCAACAGACAGTGGAGATCAAAGGGAAAGGCACAGAAATGAAGGTAGGAGACAGTGGGCAGGGCTTCAGGACCCTCCTCCCTCTTCCCAACAGTAGGCGGGGCTTCAGAACCCTCCTCCCTCTTCCCAACAGTAGGCGGGGCTTCAGAACCCTCCTCCCTCTTCCCAACAGTAGGCGGGGCTTCAGAGCCTTCCTCCTTCCTCTTCCCAGACTCTCACCCACTAGAGCCACTGTGCTTTTCCCCAGCCTCCTCCTCTCTGCTCCAAGGACTGTTCCCATCCCATATCCGGCCCTGCCAAGATAAGGTCCCTTAATCATACCAAGTAGAAAGGAATTTTTAAACTGGGCTCAAGTGAATCCTGGCTCTTACTCAGAACCAGATTCCCTGGGTTGTGGACTCAGACAACTGCAAGCACTGAAGAAATGTTCTACATCTTCTTGGATACAGCGTTTCACTTGAGAGCCTGTCCTATTCAGACATAGGGTTCAGCTGTGAACCATCCATACCTCTCACCCTCGGTGGTGAACATTCTCAGCCAGCTCTGGGTCCCGGGATTATCCAGGAACTTTCCCTGCCAGGTGACCCAGATCTATAGAAAATGGTCCTGTCCTGATAGTCACCGGATCTTCCGGGTACCTGATAACTACATCTGTTATTTGTCTGGTGGCAGTATTTGCATTATAACAGAAGGTTTGACAAAAAAGGAAATCCAAGATTCTGAAGAATGCCTAAGATAGTCTAACAAGTGAGCAAGGCGGGGGTTGGTGGTGAGTGGCCACCTTTTGTGTCTTGCCAACAGAAAGCACGGCTCTTGCTCCAAAGAGAATTAAAGATAATCCATTGTGGACCAAATATGAGTGACTAAGGGTTGGTAACGAGATTTGGGTTACCCTGAGTGACATGGTCCATAGCCCAAGAGGTCCCATGAGCTTTTATAGTCAGAGAACAAAAGAAAGTGTGTGTGTGTGTGTGTGTGTGTGTGTGTGTGTGTGTGTGTGTGTGTGTGTTCGTGTCTAAGCTGCTTCAGAGAGGGGAAATCTCTTCTGCGGGTTTCAGAGTTTCCAGTGTTCCTGTCTTTAGGGCTGGTGGAAACTAGTGGTGAACTGAAGGTGTGTCTAACCTGAAGCAGTTAGGTCACCGAGCGAGGGAGCTGCCCCTGCTCCTTGGGGCACAGTCACCACACTTATTTCCCACTGACAAGCTTGACCTTCCTCCTCTTTTTCCCATCACACAGCTTTTAATCCTAGATCCAGCCAACAGGATTGTAAAGTTGGGAGCTGTCCTGCCAGGGCAGGTCGTAAAGAAAACAGTTTCCCTCGTCAACAATAGCCTTGCCCAGCTCACCTTTAATCACTCAATCATGTTCTCCATTCCAGAGCTCCAGGAAGCCAAGGTCAGTGTGTGGAATTGGGGGGAGGGGAGGCAGGGGAGGGGAAGGGGGGCCAAGGGAAAGGGAGGGGGTCTGCAGGATGCAGAAAAACTGGCTAACCAGAGCAAGAAACCCAAGAAACTGGGACTTCGCTTTGCTGACCATTTCACACAGACAAGGAGGAAAACTCCCTTTTCCCCTTTTCTCATCAATCTAAAATGAAAATCCTCAGTCCCAGAGGGTCAGGGCTCTTAACTGTCCGACCATGAGTGCTTGCTTGCTTGGTCTCCTTACCAGGGGTGGGAAGAGTTTTGCATTTGATGTGCATACGCGTGCTCTGTCCATCAACTTTACCCTCAGATGCCCCCTTAGAGAGTAACCAGAGCTGTTACAGTGACCTGTCTGGAGCCATTAGCTAAGGCTAACTCCCAAAGTCATCACATTCAGGAAATGTTCCGTGTTCTCCTCCGCCCTTCAGCTCACTCCCTTCAGCCTTAGTGCGTTCCTGCAGACTGCTCCCTATTCAGGAGCACGGGAAGGACACTGAAAGAACTGGCTTCCTTACACAGGTTTGGGTGTCTCCTTACCAGGACTAAGAGGAAAGAGGACGCCAGACAGGAATGTATGTAGTGGCTCCAGAGCTTTGGGATACACGAGTTCCCAACTTTAGAAAATGTAGGTTGTGGGTCGACCAAGAGACACTAAGTCAGGCAGCCTGGGCAAGCCGTGGGGTCAGTTTTCTGAGTCCCGGTACTTCCTCTTTATCATTCGTATTTCTCACTAGCAAACAAAATAATGGTTTCACTATGACATTTTTACACAAACGTATGTGTGTATGAGACTGCACCTTGTTCTTACCTCCCCATCCCCAGCTGCCCTCTTCTGTCCCCATTCATCCACTCCTGCTGCTCCCCATCCTCTCCCCAGAGAGTCTCCCTCCTCTTTCTTCTCATGAGTATGTGTACATATGTGTGTCTTACATGTTAAATCTAATCCAACATATGAGGAAAGGCATGCAATATTTTGCATTTCTTTCTTCCCATTATCCTGCCTCATTCCCTATTCCCACTCCTTAGACCTCTACCTTATGGCCTCCTGCTCCTGGTATGGCATGTATATACATACATGCATGCATACATACATACATACATACATACATACATACATACATACATACTGTTAACATTCTGTCTAAGCTCTGCCCCCACAGTTACCTGGCAACAGCCAGGGATGCCTGACACTATAAAAGGAGCTGCTTGCCCCCACTCTCTCTTGCTCTTGCCTTCTCGCTCCAGCTCTGCTCTGTCCTCTCACCCCTTCCCCCATCTCCATTCCCCTCCCCCCTCCCTGTGCCAGCCTATCCCTCTCTCTCTCTCTCTCTCTCTCTCTCTCTCTCTCTCTCTCTCTCCTGCCCTCTCAACTCCCCTCCCCAAGCACCCTGAATAAACTCTATTCTACAATATACTGTCGCATGGCTGGTCCCTCAGGGGGAAGGGGGTGCTGAGGTCCGTGGAGGCACCCCCTACCCCCACACCTGACTACACATCCACCAAACATATTCCTTCTCCCCCTATCTTTTTATAAAACACATACATACATACATACATACATACATACATACATACATACATACATACATGCATACATGCATGCATATGAGAGGAAGTATGATTCTTGTCTTTCTGGCTTAATTCCCTTAACCTGCTGCGCTTCCACCAGAGAGCACTTCTTGAGACTGGATTGATGTTTCTTGTTTCATGTTTCCTGCTGCTGTTTTGTCTCCCACGGAGGAGGAAGGAGGAATTAAATGCCCACGAGGAGTTGAAAAATGGGACAGGACAGGAAATTAACGTTTGTTGGATACACATGACCTTGCCCTTCACTGAGGAGCAAATCAAGGGGATGGTATGAGCCATTTATCAAAGATGGCCCAGCTGATGACATAAGAGAGTTAATCCCTGGGCTGAGAGTCCCAGCAGCAAGGCCTCACGGTGCTGAGGTCCGAAGCCTTCCTTGTTGTCAGCTTCTGAGCCGTTTATCCTTCTAAGCAGGTCATCACCTTGGAGCCCTTCCACAGTATCACCATGAAGCCTAAGGAAGTCTGTAAACTAGAGGTTACCTTTGCCCCCAAGAAGCGAGTCCCTCCTTTCTCTGAGGAAGTCTTCATGGAATGGATGGGGCTACTGCGTCCCCTCTTCCTCCTCAGTGGCTGTTGTCAGGCCCTGGAGATTTCCCTGGACCAAGAACATCTTCCCTTCGGCCCTGTTGTGTATCAGACACAAGCCACACGACGCATTCTCATGATGAACACAGGCGATGTGGGTGCAAGGTAGGACGGGCAGCAGTGTCTCCCACCAGATGCCGTAGCAGACAGCCGCATCTCTGAGTTTTGTTCCTCGCCTCAAATGAAACAACCACAGTGTCAGCTACTGCCATGGTGGCAGAAAAGAGAATATTGGTGCATGCCCAGTGTATGCGCACCACACAGTTCATCCAACTTGATTTCAGCAGTAACTCTACTGAACAACTAATACTATGATATAATCTCTGTGATTGAGATACTGAGGCAGGAGGATTTTAAAATGCATAGTGATGCCCTATCTTTAAATAAATAAAAAATAAAAAGAACTAAGGCCAAGCATAGTGGGTTATATAATTCAAGTGCTTGAGGCCTGGAAAGTGGAAGCAGAGGGATTAAGAGTTCAAGGCAGCTCTAGTTCTCTATGTCTAAGGCCAGGTCAGTCTGGACTATATGAAACCTTGTTAAAGGGGATGGGGGCTGCTGGGGATGTAACTCAGTGGTAGAGCAATTGGGTAGCATGTGCAAGGCCCTGAGTTTAATTCTAAGCATCATTTTAAAAAAAAAAAGGAAAGAGAAAAAGAGAAGGAGGCATGCGGGAGGGAGAGATGGGGAAGGAGAGAAAAAGAGGGAAAATGTGGACAAAGTGTACTCCCCAGGTATCATTCCTATCAGATAGAATTAGAAAAAAATACCAGTAAGACAATTCTCAATCTGTTTTAGTATAAATGCAGTATATAAGATAGAGTAGGGGCTGGAGAGATGGCTCAGTGGTTAAGAGCACTGACTGCTCCTTCAGAGGTCCTGAGTTCAATTCCCAGCAACCACACGGTGGCTCACAACCATCTGTAATGGGATCTGATGCCCTCTTCTGGTGTGTACTCATATAAATAACTAAAATAAATAAACTTTTTTTTAAAAAAAAGAAAATTAAAAACTAAAAATAAAAAGTACATTAAAACTCATTGAGTAACTTTCCCCCCAAATCACACATGTAGCAACAAGGAAGCATGGGTACAAGGCTGGGCAGGCTCACAGGGAACCAACCCCATCTCTAGGAGAGGTGATTTAGCTCCCTCACTTCCCGGATGTAGTGAGATCTTCACAGAAGAGGCTCAGAAATACTACAACCAAGAAATAAGACAGGACCAGAACCCAGGTCTTTCCTCTTGCTGCTCATGATTTCAACATGACTGTCCAGGATACCCATTACACACCCCAGGGCTCCTCACCATACAGACTCAGTGTTATGGCACCAAGGGGGATATGATATGGTAGCCATGTTTTGAAAATCCTAGTATGTACCAATAATCCTCTGCCGTGTGCCCTTACCAAGGGCCTAACCACAGGGATGTCCCCATGGAGCCATCAAGATCCCATGCCACCAAGAACAGGCATAACTCTCTCATGAAGGGCTTGTCACCATCCCCCTGGATGTAAACAGGCAACACAAAGTCATGATCAAGGCTATCATCCTCAAAGACCAGCCACATGTTAGCTATACCATCTGGGAACACACACGTCTGTGTTCATACATACATTCCCTAGCTTGTCATTCATGGATGATACATGCAGCCACTTCTCACCCCATGTCTTAGTCAGGGTTTCTATTCCTGCACAAACATCATGACCAAGAGGCAAGTTGGGGAGGAAAGGGTTTATTCAGCTTACACTTCCACATGGCTGTTCATCACCAAAGGAAGGCAGGACAGGAACTCACACAGGTCAGGAAGCAGGAGCTGATGCAGAGGCCATGGAGGGATGCTGCTTACTGGCTTGTTTTCCCCTGGCTTGCTCAGCTTGCTGTCGTATAGAACCCAAGACTACCAGCCCAGGGATGGCACCACTCACAATGGGTCCTCCCACCCTTAATCACTAGTTAAGAAAATGTCTTACAGCTGGATTTCACAGAGGCTTTTCCTCAAGGGAGGCTCCTTTCTCTGTGATAACTCCAGCTTGTGTAAAATTGACACACAAAACCAGCCAGTACAACCCCGTTCAACTCTGAGCAGAAAACCCTTACCCAGAGAGTGATCTGGGCTCATGGTCCCTAACCCACCTCTCCTCTGGCAGAGCTGCCTCCTCCAACATCCTAGGGAGAAGTCAAACAGGGGCTGTGTTGTCAAAAGTCCAGGTGAAGTTTTGTTCTTGTTTTTGTTTTGTTTTCTGTTAGTTTTTGTTTGGTTGGTTGTTTGGTTTGGTTTGGTTTGGTTTTTGCATACCCTTGGAATACTAACACACTATCGCTCTTGTCTTCTTTTTCCTTGAAACAAAAGGTTTAAATGGGATGTCAAGAAGCTCAAGCCCCACTTCGCCATTAGCCCTGAAGAAGGTTACATCACCTCAGGCACAGAGATTGCTCTAGAAGTAACCTACCACCCCACCGAGATAGGGAAGGAGAGTCTCTATAAAAACATTCTCTGCTTCATCCAAGGAGGAAGTCCTCTGTGCCTCACCCTGTCTGGAATCTGCGTGGGACCACCTTTAGCAAAAGAGGCAAGTAGGCATTGCCTGAAGTGGGCCAAAAGCAGGAGTAAGCCCAACAAGAGAATTCAGTCCTCAACACCCACATCAAGCCTTGAGCCCTGCTCCTCCCTACCACAGGGACTTTGCATAGGCCATACCCACTACTTGAATAATCTCTCTTCCCTCTTGGTTTACTTAGTCCATGTTCTTTCTTCAACTTCTTTTTTGTTGTTGTTGTTGTTCTTTTTTTTGGAGCTGGGGACCGAACCCAGGGTCTTGCACTTCCTAGGCAAGCGCTCTACCACTGAGCTAAATCCCCAACCCCCTTTCTTCAACTTCTGATTCAAGCATTATATCATCAAGGAGGCCATCTAGATCAAACTCTGTTATAAGAACTGTGTGCAGCGACTGGAGCACAGCCCAGCCAATGGGTGCTTGCTATAGGAGCATCCTTATCCTTCTTGTGGGGCAGGAGGAACTTGAGTCTTGAGTGCAGGGATGACACTGTTTGATTTGTACATCAGTGGAATCAAACCAGATGTTGGCAGGCATCTGCAGAAGAGAGACCAATTAGAAACACTTTCCTTAGATGAGGGGAGACAAGACGGTGGTTTGGATGGCATCGCTGGCACAGGGGAGAGCAGGAGGTGACTGTGACACAGCCCATGAGTTCAGCTGGGCTGGCTACTGGCCAAGGGGCTTCAAGGGCTCCGCTGTGCTGGAGTCCCAGACACGTGACCTGTCACACTGGGCACACCTGGAGGCTAGGTTGAACTCAGGTCCTCATCCCTGTACCGAAAGGATTTGACTGACAGCGTGTGTGTAACCACCACACAGTGCAGTTGTGTGTAGCTGTCAGGAAAAGGGAAGCCAGGACATTTGCAGGGAAATTCATGCAACTTCTGAAATAAATGAAATGCCTAGTAAATATTTTTGACTGAATGGGGTGGGGAGGGAGATTGTCTATTAGAATTTACTATGGGAAACACTTAAAACCTCTACACACACACACACACACACACTGTAGCTCTGGACCCTGTAGACAGTGAAGGCGACTTTCCTGCTTCCTCCAGGTGGTGAATTTCAACTGCCAAGTGCGCTCCAGGCACACGCAGACTATCCTGCTCTCAAACCGTTCCAACCAGACCTGGAACCTGCACCCCATCTTTGAGGGTGAGCACTGGGAGGGGCCCGAGTTCATCACCTTGGAGGCCCATCAGCAAAACAAGCCCTACGAGATCACCTACAAGCCCCGAACCATGAACCTGGAGAACCGCAAGCACCAGGTAAACTGAGGTCTCGCTGCCTGCTTTCTAGCATAGAAGAAGCAAGGAGCTGGGTGGGCAATGGCTAGAAGACCATATTAGAGCTCAGAGTTAAAAGAATGCCCAAATAAGGAATGGGTATCCAGATCATGGGATGATGATCATCTCGGACAATGGGGAGCCATGACAGTTGGCAGGCAGTAGCTTCACCCCTTTGCCTATGTTAGAATCTTAGAATCCTGAGGCATGGCTCTGAAATGAAGCCCTAGGACTAGACACCGAGCAATTCGTACTCAGTTTAAGTGCATCAGTGGCATGATGGTAGCTGTAATAAAAGTCAGAAGAGGGCCAGTGAGCTGGCTTAGCTGGTAAATGTGCCTACCACCAAGACTTACCACCAAGGTTCAATCCCCAAGACCTGACTTTTGTAAGTTGTCCTCTGATTTCCATACATGCAGTGCCATATGTGTGCACACACACACTTGTGCACACACACACAGAACTACATACATACATACATACATACATACATACATACATACATACTGAATGAATGAATGAAGGAAGGAAGGAAGGAATGGATGAATGAATGAATGAATGAATGAACAAATGAATGAAAGTATAATTTAAGGACTGGAGAGACAGCTCAACAGTTAAGAGTACTTGCTATCTTACAGAGGACCTGAGCTCAGTTCCCAATACCTATGTTGAGTGGCTCACAACCATCTGTAATTCCAGTTTCAGGGGAATCCAGTGCCCTCTCTGGCCTCCATAAGCCCTACGCTCCTATGCACACACCCACACACAAACATGAAAATAAAAATAAATTCTTATAAAACCTAATTTTAAAATTCAGAAAAGGAAAGCAGCTAGTCTTCACACTTAGAAGCAAATGGTATTCTCTTCAGTCTTCACTATGTGTCCAATACAGTGAGCTTCTGTTTCTGTGAGAGACCCTGTCTTAAAGGAATAACATGGAAAGCAATAAAGGAAGACCCTCAGTGTCTCCTCTGGACTCCCATGGTTACACACAGGTGCAGTCATCTACATATCTATGTGTACAACACATGCACGCGCGCGCGCGCGCACACACACACACACACACACACACACACACACACACCACATACATACCAAAAGTTAAAAAAAAAATTTAAAGTATAAGTGTTAGGTTTTCTTGCCCCCTCCAGGTCAGGTAGATGTCTGTGAATAAAGGGTCTACTATGTCATTCTTATTTGTCGTTTCTTCCAAGGGCACTCTATTTTTCCCACTCCCGGATGGGACTGGCTGGCTATATGCCCTGCATGGGACTGCCGAACTCCCCAAAGCTGTTGCCAATATCTACCGTGAGGTTCCATGTAAGACTCCCTATACTGAGCTCCTGCCCATCAGCAACTGGCTGAACAAGCCCCAGAGGTGAGGGTGTAGGATGAGCAGTGGGTGCGGGGGGGGGAGGGGAGGAATGGCTTCCACCATCCAGCTTGGTCCTTCACCTACAGAGATCGTCAGAGACACAGTCCTCAACATAGCCAAGTGTCTCATGTCTCTGTCTTCTTGCTCAGTGTTGATTCTTACAGATCCTACATGTTATAGACCCTTGAGCACTGCCTCACACAAAATAAATGCCCAATAAACAATGGTTCTGATGGTCCTAACGGTCAACACCTTTGTTGTTGTTGAGTGTCTTATAGCCTGAGCTACCAGCCAGAGGAGATATTGTGCTTGCAGTAGGAGATAGAAAGGAGAGATCAAGTAGCCTCGTCCTTCCCTTCCAATGAGAAGAGACTAGAAGCGCATCTCCCTGGAGGCCACCTGCTTGGCATAGTAGACGAAAGCTCAGGTCTAAGTCTGCATCCTGGTTTTGCGAGTTAGCTACACATGTCATCCTCCTTCCTTGGGCCTCTCTTTCCTCTTCCTTAAAACAGAGGCGTTAGTGAAGCAAACCTCCTCTAGACATTGTGTCCGCTGAATATCTGTAAATACCATAAAGAGGGACTCCTGGGTACCTGGCTCGATAAATGGCAGCTGCTGTCGTTCTCAGTGACAGAGCAAAGATGAGAGCCACAGACCCAAACAGTCTTCATGGAAGCAAAAGTAGGCCCAGCCCCTTTCCTTCCCACCTTTGGACAGTCTCACTGTCTCTCGGTGTCTCGTGTCATTTCTCATCACCTCTCTCCTCTCTGGTACGGCTCCAGATTCCGAGTCATTGTGGAAATGTTGAAACCAGAGAAGCCAGACCTAAGTGTCACTCTGAAGGGCCTTGACTACATTGATGTTCTGTCTGGCTCCAAGAAAGACTACAAGCTGAACTTCTTTGCCTACAAGGAGGGACTGTACACGGCAAAGGTACTGCCATATCAAAGGTGCCTCCCCCGAGCCCCGGAAGCTTGGCACTGGGGTGTTAGAGAAGAGCAGATGCTAACCTCCAGGCGCTGTTCCTGTGGCCCAGAGTGGTGACTATGCTATGCTGCCTAATCCACTCATTTGTTTAGGTATCCACTGAGCACGCAGCCATGTTCTGTGCCAGTAACACAGCAATGGCTGAAGCCGGGCACAGTCTCTGTTCTCAAGAAGCACAGTCTAGTAGAGGAGAGAGACATTCATTCTATCAGTGCGTAACTTTCAAATGGGATAAGTGCTTTGAGGCAGGGAAGTGTGTGTGTGGATTCACAGCTCACAGAAGTCAGGCCTGGAGGCTTGAGTGGTGTTTGTTTGTTTGTTTGTTTGTTTGTTTGTTTACAGGTAGTTTTTGAAGCTATTATTAGTGATGGAATCACAAAGAGAAAGATCTATTTTTCTGCATCCTACTCTTTTTTTTTAAGATTTATTTATTTATTTATTTATTTATTTATTTATTTATTCTATATAAGTACACTGTAGCTGTCTTCAGACACACCAGAAGAGGGCATCGGATCCCATTAACAGATGGTTGTGAGCCACCATGTGGTTGCTGGGATTTGAACTCAGGACCTCTGGAAGAGCAGTCAGTGCTCTTAACCACTGAGCCATCTCTCATCCCGAGAAAGATCTTAAAGTATACACTTAGACGAGGTCTTTAAAAGAATGTATGGAAAAGCCAGGCTGTATAAATAAAATTGCCACCTAGTAATAATAAGATTAATCATCTGATCCAGTGTATTAAAAAGAACAAAACCTTGAGTAGACGCTACAAAATCAACTGCATAAAATCCAGGCATGGTGTCACATACCTGAAATCCCGGCACTTAGGAGGTAGAGGTAGAAGGATTCATCATTCGAGGCCTGCCTCTGGATTTGGGTACTAGCCTGACCTACATGAGACCCTGTCTCCAAAGAAATGTGTTTGGAGTTTATTTACGAATGACTGACAAGCACACAGGGCCAACTTCCCCTTTCTCCGGGGAAAAGAATTCTTGACAGATGACCAGAATCAGCCCTGGGGAGAGAGGGCTGCTTAGAGCTCTGAAGTCTCCCCATGCAGGAAACTTCTCTCTGCACGTGACCTTGGACAAGACACCGAGCTTTGCCACACTTCCATTCCCCCATCCGTAAAGGGTGATGTCACTGCAGATGCATTGTGGGATCGTGTAGCCTAGCAAATACTAATCCCCCAGCAAGCATTAGATGCTGTCTGTCATTGTCGTCATTCTCGCTAACAACTCTGGCAGCAACAGCACTAGGCATGAGGCCCACCTCAGCTTGAAGGTCTGAGGTCTTGCTTGTCTAAGGTTGCCTAGCTGCCCCCACTAGCAAAACGCTGACAATGAGCCAAGCCGCTCTAAAGTGTCTTCTGAAGCAAACCAAGATTCTTAAATCATCTCTCACCTGAAAAAAAAAAAAAAAAGCCAGACTACAGCCCCTACAGAGAAAGGCTGCCTAGCAGGGATTAGACCAGCAGGTCATGCCACCCCATTACCTTACCTCATGTTCCCAGCAAGACTTCCAGACAGCAGGAGAGTATGGACAGAGGATCCTGGGCTAACCTCTCCTCTCCCCTGCTTCTTCCTACTCGCTCTGTGAACACAGGTGATCTTCAGGAACGAGGTGACCAACGAGTTCTTGTACTACACTGTGAGTTTCAGGGTCACCCCTTCTGGCATCATAAAATCCATCCAGATGACAAGCCCAGTCCGCCAGAGCGTATCAGCCTCCATCAAGTTGGAGAACCCCCTGCCTTATTCGGTGACCTTCTCAACAGAGTGCAAGTTGAATGACATCAGCCTCCCTTCCCAGTTTGCTGTACCTCCAAACTCTGAGGTAGGCCCTGGCTGCCAGGCGACCCTTAAGGGCTATGACAGTGACCTCTACCCATGGGGCCTTTGGGTCTATGTTCTGCATAGTTTGAGTGTGGGCCAGCCCTGGTAGAGGGCAAGAAGAATGACAAGGGACAAGCAACTTTGTATTTCTTTCTTCTGCAACTAACGTGAAGTAGGGACCCTTGACTTTGATGTGGACAGGTACAATGGACTTCTGTATAATGACTTTTGTCTACTGATTGTTCGCCTTGTTTGGACTAAAGAGAAAGCATCTTTTTGCTAATTATAAAAAGTAGCACAGAGGGGTTGGGGATTTAGCTCAGTGGTAGAGCTAGGAAGCATAAGGCCCTGGGTTCGGTCCCCAGCTCCGAAAAAAAAACAAAAAAAAAAAAAAAAAAAAAAAGAACAGAGAAGTGTACATTAGTGACTGAGCACTTGCCCAGCATGTAGGGGGTCTCCTGGGTTTGATCCCCAGCACACACACACACACACACACACACACACAAAGAGGCATGGATCTTAGTGTGCAAAGGAAGGAAAGCAAGGTGTGAAAAGTATCAGGAGAAAAAACACACACATACATGTTACAGTAAAAATAAAAAAGGGGCATGACCAGTTCCCACTCGTGACTGCTTCATGTGGCCCCCTGGTACTCTCGGACCCAAGTGGTCGCTCCCTGGTGTTAGTTCTGGCACCATAGGGCCATATAGAACTAACCTTAATGTATCTCAGCTGCAGCTGCTTCCACATAAGCCTAGCTGTCTCCTAGCCCCAGCGATCTCTCTGTTCCCATTGCTAGTCACCCTGACCAGCCCTGGCCAGCCAGGAACTCTGGTCCCAGATACGCAGTAAAATCAAGACTTAATAAACTAGAACCCAAATTCTCAATCTACAATAAATCCACAGAATAAATTCACTGCCAACTAATAAAGATAGACACCGCCCACCTAGACATGGCAGAATTGACCTAGTCCGCCCGAATCTGGGTCAGCCTGCTCTGTCGTCTCCATCTTGATTTCTCTCTTTAGACTTTTCCCTGCCTACCCTTCCTTCTCATCCAATGATAGGCTATGCCTTATCCTGGACACACCTTGCTGCATAATGACACCATCCTACACACACAAACACACACACACATATAAATAGACATACATATGCTTATACATATACACGTCCATATACATATAAGCACACATAAATATACATACATACCCACACACATACACATGCACCACACACACATATCTATATGCATACATGTGTATACACAATACATATATACACATACCCACACACATACACATGCACCACACACATATTTGTGTGCACACATACACACATAAATACATGTATACACACATATGTACATGTGCCCACACATACATGCATGTAACACACATGTTTATATGCGCACACATGTACACACACACATATGCATGCTTATACACTTGTTGCTGTACTTGCTTATTCAGAGTGTTCTGGAGAGGCACACAGACTGAGGTTAGGAGTATATGAACCAGGAGAACGTGGGCTTTCCTATCAGTTTATCATTCCAAAACTCACCGTCTAAATGTTATTGAAATCCCCACTCTAACCTCCTCCCCTCACCCCTTGGCCAACTCTGCCTGCCCCTTCACTACTCCAGCCCTTCCTTTGCCTCCAGAATCCAGGTTAGTTTTCTCTGCACTCCTGCCCATTGTCAATGGAATTTAATCTGCCCTTTGTCTCCTGTGTCTTTGGTGTGATCAAGTAAGCTCTACTCAGAGATTTCTCTCCAAGCCAGGCTGTTTCAGAAGTAGGATTCAGCCATTGGTCAATTCTCACGATCTTCCTATTTTTGCTGCAGCACTTGGCCAGTGCAGGTTCTCGGTCTGAGCAGTCAAATGTTCTCTACTGCCCCACCTAGGCTAATCCTATGACAACACCTCAGAGTTAAACTGAAACCAGCCCTCCAGCTCCCACCGCCCCTGACAGACTACCCCACCAAGTTTTCCAGGTTACGTGGATCACCTCAGTTCAGGGGTGAGCGGGGTTCTCTGGCTCTCAGTGTTAATGATCCCAACCAAAGCAGAAGCTATAATGATACCAGACTCATGTCATTTGGCTCTCCCAGCTCACCTTTGAGTTAGAAGTTGCCTTTATTTACTCTCAGTTTCTTTATAGATGTTAGCTTGTTCTTGTTATTCTGAGCCTAGCTGATCTGTGCCCTTGGGAACAGGATAGGTAACTGAGAAGGAAGCCAAACAATGTTGTAACTACTATTCTCCTCTTACCCCAAAACTGGAGAACTGTGTGTGTTTTGTGTTTTTTTTAATAGCTACTTACAGTAAAACATTTCAAGCTTTATAGAAGTATACAAAATAGAAAGTTTTAAGTCCCGTACACATTTCCCCCAAATGCAACACCAAAACCAGCTGTTCTTATAGACTCTCTTCTACAAGCCAACAACAACAGAAAAAAAAAGGGGGCCAGCAAAGTGGCCCAGTGGGTATATGCTCCTGCACATGGGCTTAACAACTTGAGTTTTGGTCCTTGGATTCCAAGATCAAACCAGGAGAGAACCAGTTCCAGAAAGCTCCCCTCTAACCAGTGCACATGTGCACACAAACAATAAATTAATTTTGAATCAATAAGTATGACCTTTATATCCATGTTTTCCAGGCCTCCTTTCTTTCCCTTACCATAGCAACACCTCTCATTACAATTCTACCTCCTTCTTTGTGGCCGTATAACATTCTACTGAGATGGGAAGACCCTAAGTCATTCAACCCATTTCCTGCCGATAGTTGCATTTGAGTCATTCTCTCTGGGCTATTATATAGAATGCCCTTTGGTTCTTGTTCTGTTTTGTAAGAATGGGGGGAAAGAGGATGTTTCCCCTCCAGAAAATATAAAACCCAGAAAGCTTTTGTCCTGAGAATAACTGTATGCAAAGAAGGGGCTGGGCGACCTTTAACCTCCTGTCACTCTCCATCAATGTGCTTTCCCAGGAATGGCCAATACCTATTTCTTAGATTCAGATCTGGAATGGAAAAATACCTGGAACAGAGAAAGCTAGAGGGCAGAGAAGACAGGGAGAATGGGCTAACCTGGGCTGAAATTCCACAGCCCAGGGTCAGCTTCAGTATTTGTATGGGAAGCATCATTTTTTGCCATCGCCTGCTGCGAGGCCTTGGGTAGGTCAGTTGGTGGGAGGCGACAGGCCAGACAGACTTCCAGCATGACAAGAGCCTCCTCCTTCTCTTCCAGGGAACGTTCTCGTTTGAATTCCAGCCCCTGAAAGCTGGAGAAATCTGCGGGAGACTGACCTTGCACAACGGTGACTTGGGCTACTACCAGTATGAGCTCCTGCTGAAGGCCTTGCCTGCACCCCCTGAGAAACCTGTCCACTTCCAGACCGTTCTTGGCAGCAGCCAAAGCATCTTAGCGAAGTTCACCAATTATACCCGGCTGAAGACTGAGTACTACTGCAAGGTGAGCGGGCTGCAGGGAGAGCGAGAGGGCTGCAGGGAGAGCGAGAGGACTGCAGGGTTAGCGGCCCTTCCCTGGTCAGAAGTCTGCGTTTAAAACTAATGAGAGGCTCAGAACTGTAGTGCATTCTTATAATCCAACTCACAGGAGGTAGCAGGAAGGGATCATGGATTTGAGGCCATCCTAGACTTTATAGTGAGTTCTAGGTCAGCCTGGCCTACACAGTGAGACCCTGCCTCAAAACACAACGATGCTAGAAGGGTGACTCCAAGGGTATAGAGATATGAAACTCAGAGGCAGCCAGGTCCTGTCACAGTGACCTTCGCCTTGGAGAACTGAATCTTGCCTAGAAACCTCGCAGAACCTGGGCTCGTCCTCTGCAGACTGTCTGCTGTGTTAAGCGAGGCTTGGGGAGGGAGACTTTGCTTCCCACATTGTGCTCAAGGAGCGATAAAAGAAGACAGTATCACTTGGCATCGTGAATGCAGGCTGTGGGATCAGACATGAACTTGAATCCTTTTCCATCACTCTGAAGGAATAATTTGATTAATCTCTTTAAACTATAAATGGAGATAATGGCTTTGTCTCAGCCATTTCCTGTTACTATAAATGAAAACCATAGACTGGCTAATTTATAAGATGAAGAGAGAAATAGATAGATGGATAGATAGATAGATAGATAGATAGATAGATAGATAGATAGATAGATAGAAGGGGTGGGGTAGATGAATGGATGGATAGATAGATGGATGGATGGACGGATGGATGGGTGGGTAGGTGGGTGGGTGGATGAATGGATGGATAGATAGATGGATAGATGGATAGATGGATGGACGGAGGGGGTGGATGGATGGATAGATGGATGGATGGATGGACGGATGGACGGGTAGGTAGTTGGGACGAATGGATGGATACCTAAGAGGCTTACTCAGCTCATGAACCTGGAAGCTGATAAGATCAGAAGGCTGCATCTGGTAACGACCTCTTGCTCTTGAGTGCTCCCTCAAGGAGTCCCAATCTCATAAAGGGTGAATCTAAGTGGTGGAGGAATGGGGTGAGACAGGACTGGTTTTTATGAACAGATACACTCTCAAGCCAGCAACCCAATCGATATGCTGATCCATGGATGGATTCACTCAGACAAGAAGCTGCTGTCATGGCCTAGTCTTCTCTTAGAGATCACACATCTTTAATATCTCATTGCAGAGATTAATTTCCACCATCAGTTTTAGTGATGACATTCAAACCATAGAAGCCTGTGACCAAGAGCCTCACAGGGGTCCTATGAGCACTTATGTGCCTGAGTGCGTGAAATGCGTCTGCAATGCCATCTCCTAAGCCCACACCCCATAGCAAGCATTGCACATACTTTAGCCATGAGAGCAGTGGGGATATAAGATGGAGATAACAGGTAGTAGGGGAGTCAGTCTGTCACAGTCACTTGGGGATTCTGCTACAGAACAAGTCCTATCCCAAATGCTTCTGGTCAGAGCATCCGGGACTCAAGGACAATTACATGTGCTAGGATACAAATGGCACCTTTCAGTCTTGTTCAAGCCAGACTGCCCACCTTCCATGTGAATGGAGAGAGAAGAAAACTGGATACAAAGAACAGTTTCAGTTCCCCCCACCAGCATTATCTAGCTACATGTCTTCAGGCACATTGTTAACATCTCCTGGCCTCAGTTTCTCAGTAGCAAAGTTGAGGTAGTGATGGGTGATACCTACTCACAAAGACAATGTATAGGCCATTACATTACACCCTGCCCAGACTCACACAAACGCAAGTTCTTTGCTGTCTGCTAATGGGAGGGCTCAGCTTGGGTTCCCAATGGTCTCTTTAGGACCCTGTGTGAATCAAGGTACTTTGTTTCCTTTTCAGACTGACTGTTCTGACTTCCACACAGAAAAAATTATTAATGCAGCCCCAGGAGCCCAGGGTGGCACTGAAGTCAGCGTGGAAGTCATCTTTGAGCCCAGCCATCTGGGTGAGACCAAAGGCATCCTGTGCCTGTCGTCACTCATAGGTGGGGAATATATCATCCCACTTTTTGGAATTGCTCTGCCCCCCAAGCCCCAAGGCCCCTTCCTGATCAGAGCTGGATACAACATCATCATCCCCTTCAAGAACATCTTCTTGCATGCAACAAACTTCTCCTTCATTGTGGAGAACCCAGCCTTCACCATCCGGGCTGTAGAATCTGTGCGGCCCAAGAAGATCAACAACATCACGGTCTATTTTGAGGGGAACCCGTCAGGCAGTAAAACCCCTATCACCACTAAGCTGATTGTCACCTGCCCTCAGTGTGAAGGCACTGAATCCGGAATCAAATGGGTTTATTATCTGAAGGGGATCACACCTTAAGTTACAACTGCATCAACTGGCAGCTGTCCTCTCAGACTATAAGCCATGCCTCGTGCTGTCCCAACAAAGAATAGAGAAGAAAAGGAGAATTTTCCAGGGACTTTATTGTATGTGTTTAATTGTAGGAGAAGTGATTTTTATATTATATTTTACAAATACAGATGTGAAATTTATGCTCCACATTAAAATTTATAGTGGCACACAACAGATCTACATTCAGGCTAAATGAGTCTCTGACAGTCTCACAGCTGCGTTCCCCACACCTAATCACCCTGAAATCCCAGTTTGCAAAGAGACACATGTACCCCACTCAGTATCTTCACACAGCACTTACAAGAGTCCAGTACAAGGAACGGTTGACTCTTCTTAAAATATCATCATCCCCAGATATGACTGTATTTTGATGTGATGCCATTTCTGCTTTCTCTTAAAATCCAAAGAAGTATCATCTTGGAGTAATGAACAAGTCACAGTAGGAGGACCTGGGGATTTCATTTTATAGCATCAGCCTCCAAATCCCATATCTATTGCCTGCAGGAAGTAAGTCCTCATTGGAATTTGGATCCTAGAGAATGCTAATGGAGACTCTCTCACCTCCTACTCACCTCCCCAGCTCTGAGTACAGCAGTCAACTGGAGGACACTGGTTCTCAGCTCATTTATACATATCCACCCACAGAATTCTCACCCAAAACCCACCCTCCCCAAATACTGATTGGATAGGGCTGGGGAGGGGCGTGGTTACCATATATTCTTATACATATATGCACATAAAATGCAGGGTGAGAACAGGGACCACACAGCAAACATGGTCGTTCATGTGTGTGACTTCATCTCAGTCAAGAATCCTATCCATGGTAAGGACCTCCTTTGAATATGATTAAACCACTGGCCCTGGAGTAGATTTGCTTCTACAGACACTTAACTCTCACCGAGTATTCCAGCTCCTCCGGCTTTTCTTATTCCAGGCAGCCCCCTGCAAGAGAGAGGAGTTACGAAAGCAGATAGCCACCGGGAATGATGTCTCTAAAGCAGTGGCTGTCCAAATGGTCCCTGGGCCATCCCCTGGGAAGTTTCTAAAGAGCCAAACCCTCACACCCCATCATAGACTTGAGTTAGAAACTGTGGGATACGACCCAGCCACATGCCTTTTAATAGGCCCGGTACCTATTGTAGACATGGAAGGGGTAGTTTAGGGGTTCTCTTTGGTTGGTTGGCTGGTTGGTCGGGGTTTGCTTCAGCTCTTTTGACACAAGATCTCAACACATACATAGCTCAAGTCAGCTTTGAATTCCATTGCTCTCGCCTCAGGCTTGTGAGTGCTAAGATTACAGTATGTGGTGCCACGCTGACTTAAATGGTGGTCGTGTGTGTGTGTGTGTGTGTGTGTGTGTGTGTGTGTGTGTGTGTGTGTGTGCACATGTGTGTGCATGGGGGTCAGAGGAGAGCCTCAGTCTTTGCCTTTTACCTAAAGACAGGGTCTCTCTTGTTCACTTCCCCTTGTGCTAGGCCAGCTGACCCGTGAAACAGAGATTCTCCTGTAATAGCGTCCCATCTCCCCCTGTGGGCATGCTGGGATTGCGTGCACTACTGTCTCCAGGTTTTAGTTAGGTTCCTCTATTCAGACTTAGATTGTCAGACTTGTGCAGCCAGTGATTTGCCCACTGAGGCATGTCTCAAGCCCTTAAAGGCAGGAAAAAGAACCTCCACGTTGTGTACCCCCCTCCAACCCTCAGCCAATATGCTTTTAGACTCAGACCTATAGTTCATAACCAATTCATTTCATAGTCGATAAAGATGCTACCAAAAGGAGCCAGCAGGATGGCTCGGCAGGCGAAGGGAGTTGCTGCGAAGCCTGACCTGCATTCAATCCCTAGGACCCGTCACATGGGAGAAGAGAATGCTTGAAAGTTGCCCTCTGTCTTCCACACACATGTGCCATGACATGCATGCCTGTAGATACATGTGCCCATTTAAAATAATTTTTAAAAGATACAGATAATAGGTAGAAAGTCAAAAATTAGGTGACAGATTTTTTTTCCAATGGTTGGGTTGAGCAAAGGCCACAGTATCCAGCAATCTGGGAGGCGGTTAAAACTCAGTGAGCAGGGTTGAGGATTTAGCTCAGTGATAGAGCACTTGCCTAACAAGCGCAAGGCCCTGGGTTAGGTCCCCGGCTCCGAAAAAAAGAAAAGAAAAAAAAAAAAAAAAACCTCAGTGAGCAGCTGCTCTGACTGGCAGATAAAGAGGCTCCATAAAGTCAGTAGTTTCCCAATCTTTATGTCAGGATCTCTGGGGAGGACTTTGAAAAACCAGATTGCTGGGCTGTTCCTCTGAAACACCAGCTGAGAACCGCTTCGTCTTTGAAGAAACCCCCTTGGTCAGGGCACAACATCACCTGGAGCTTCTCCATTCATCATGGCATGGCTTTTACAAGCGTCGGTATAGCTGTTCTTAACAGTTACTAGGGAACCATTGCAAAGTCTATACTAGCAAGCAGACAAAAATGGAGCTACAAGTCATGGCTGTGAGAAAGGGGTGAACTTGTAGCCAGGCATATGAATTGCCCCGTAGTCTGGAAGAGTGAGAGTAGGGGTGCGGCCAGCAGGGTCAGAGAAGAGGAGGGCGGGCGGAGGCTCCAAGGATGGCCCCGGGTCTTCATTCACAGTCCCACTGCTAGTCCCGGCGTGAATAAGTGACTTTAATTACTCTACATCGCTAACATATCGCAGACGTTTCTCCCTAGAAACTTCTGACCTAAAGGTAGGACAAAGCGTGAGTTTGGCCTTTAAGGAGAAACCGGTTTCTTAGCAACCTGATTTCAGAATGCAATTTGGGGGAGAAAAGAGCTCCTGGGGGTTGGGGGATTTAGCTCAGTGGTAGGGCGCTTGCCTAGGAAGCACAAGGCCCTGGGTTCGGTCCCCAGCTCCAAAAAAAAAAAAAAAAAAAAAAAAAAAAAAAAAAGAAAGAAAAGAGCTCCTGCTGGTCGGAAAAGGAAAAAAATAAACCGTGCAGCTTCAGTTATTAAAGTCCTTGCCACAGTGTGAATAGTGGGAACCCTGGGAAATTCAGTTCGTATTTATGAAGGGGCCAACCCCAAAAAGCAAAGGAGCGGATGAAATATTCTACTAGACATGGATTCGCTGGAAACAAGCGCACCCTGGAGAAAACAGACCCAAATCACCCCCATTACTTTGGTTTAATTTTGTCATTGCGTGAACCAGCATCCAGTGTTGAATGCATAAACTTGCACAGCATTTTGGAATGTCCTTGATGAGTACTTGATTCAAGGTAAAAGGAGGAAACCAGTAAACAACGCGTTTTCTTAGGGCGCGAATCTCTCTACACCGAGCCAAGCTTTTGTGCCGGTCGGGGGTGGAGGGGCTTCTTCCTCCATTCACTGGGTTGTGTTGGAAACACGTTTGCCCCTTGTAAAACCCTGTTGGTAAGAAAGCACACTGTCTTGGATTCCTGCTGGTTAATTTCTCCAGGACTTAGTGAATTCTGGATTAGGCCCAGCATTTGTTTACTGTGGACACAAAACATGATTGCCAGCCTAGAATCAATCCAAGTTTATTTTCTCTCACTTGAGGTGGATCAAGAGTCCACGTGGACTGAGTTGGGCTCTCAGTCCAGAGAGCCACAAGGCTAAATCAAGGACCAGCCTCGTCTTCGTGTGAAGACTGGAATAGGAAAAGATACCCCTCTAAGTTTCCCTTGCGCTGTCAAAATTCATTTCCTTGTGCCTTGTGGCTGGAACCATACTTTCTTGGCAACAGATGCAGGGGACTGCTCCCAGCAGCTAAGACCATTGTCATTACTATCGTTGGCTGTTCACAACATGATTCCTGTGGCCACTAGGAGACTTTTCAAGCCACTTTGCGGTCTCACCTGATTATATCAGCCCCGCCCATAATAATTCCCCCTCCCCTTTAATTCAGTATCAGTTACAGATTTTTATTACACCTGCGAAATCTCTTCTGCTCGGCAACACAGTAATTCTGTAATTCATTATATTTACAAGAATTTTTCACATCCAAGGACTCTGCCTGTTACAGCCCCTCCCCCCCACCCCATTCACTGTGTCTCTGAGCTATGGGGCTGAAGCAGATGCTACACTTTCAAGATCATGGCGAGCTTTGCGTGTGTGTTTTTTGCTTGTTAAAAAGGAGTAGCATCTTGGGTCTAAAAAACCAAATGCAATATTCCTTGGACTCGATGGTAGGCTAGCCCTACTTGTCCCAAGTCCCTGGACCCTGGAAGCTTTGATGAGTTCAGATACACATCCCTAATAACTGCATCTTTAATCACACTATAGCCACAATTCCCTTGCCTCTGATTTCATCACACAAATGGAATATCCTTTCCACCATTTAATGTGACAATCCAAAGCAGCTGTTTTCCAGTGGTTCCATCTAGACCCGTACCTTCCCTCAGCACATCTGGAACCCAGCCCCCCTTGTTACCAAAGCATGGACACACGTGTACTCTGACTCCGACCTGGTGGGCTGGCAGCCACTGTCAGTGTTGTGGGGCACCCACCAGAGAAGTCTACTCAGACGTCAATTTAAGCCAAGTCTTCGTTAGCTGGTCAGTGACTACACTGGGTGTTTGGGATCCCAGCGGAGCCCTGAGGCCTTTCTCAGAATGAACTTTACAAAACCATATCCTGGGTTGACACACTTCAGTTAGGAAGAACAGTTAGCCAGAAGCAGAACTACAGAAGTCAAAAACAAGGTTAGTGGGGTTGGGGATTTAGCTCAGTGGTAGAGCGCTTGCCTAGCAAGCGCAAGGCCCTGGGTTCGGTCCTCAGTTCCGGGGGGAAAAAAAAGGTTAGTACATTTGGAGACTTCCAGAATTACGGACTTTGATGGATTAGGTCTTTGTTTTAGTTTTGGCAGGGGGTGCTGTGTGCAAGCTGAGTTTTGTGGCCTGAATGGACTCCCATCATGGTGTCAGTTGTGATAAAGTCTGGGAGTCTCTTACACTTAGTACCTGCAACTTTAGGAGATAATATCACTCTTCTTGCTTTTTATTGATTTTTTTTGTGAGTTTCACATTATGCACCCCAATGTTGCCCATCTCCCTGTCCCCTCATATCTGCCTTTTGCCCTCACAACCTCCCCCTCAAGATGAAAAACACACAAACAACAACCCCCCCCAAAAAAAGCATAGAAAACATCTCATTGTGGAAACTATAACATGCCACAGTGTGTCCCATAGTATATGTCTCTGTCCATACATCTTCATTTGCAAATGTTCACTATAATGAGTCTGGTTCAAGATCTCTGGCTTCTGTGACACCATCAATAATGGATCCTCATCAGGACTTCTCCCAGTCATCCTGTTGTTGCCCTGTGTCATGGAGATCCTGTAGCTTTAGAACAGCGGGACTGGCCTTTCATGAGTCCCAACCATTTGTTGATATACATGTTGAGGTGGGCCATCTCAGGGCCCTGGATCTGGGCCTGGGTGGTGGTAGAGCTGGCTAGCCCACCGGCTCTCCCTTATCCACATCACCAGGGCAAACTCCAGCACTGCTCTGGGTAGGCCAACCAATGCTACCATCAGCAGGCGGCAGGTCAGCTCTCATGCCCTCAGGGCCAGGACGCCCACATGCATGCCTCCAGAGCCAGTTGCACTGTGCTGCCCAGTCAAGGTACAGGGTCCTTGTGCTGCAGCCTATGAGGAGCTGGACCAGCTATTGCACACTCTTACCCTCGGAGCTGGCTCACCCAGGCCTTCACCGACAGGGCCAGCTTCACTGTGTTGCCTAGGAACGGTACAGAACCCACTATCCTGAGTGCTACAACCAGCAAGGGACAGGACTATCTCACCTGCTCTACGACCACAGGTAATAAGTTGGGAGGGGCATCAACCCCATACCCATGCCATGGCAAAGAGGTGGGGCCAGCTCTCCTCAATTCTTACCCTCAGGGCTGGCTTACACATACCCCTTGACCGGGCCAGCCCTACTATGCTGCCTAGGTGAGGTATGGAGTGAGATATACTGCAGCTGGGGAGGGATAGGACCAGCTCATCTGCATTCACGACCCCAGGGTCCGCTTTTCTGATGGCTGCCCTCGCCAAATCCATGTGTTTCAGGTTCAGTGAAAGACCTTATTACAAAAATGGTCAGGACGGGTATGTAGCTGTTAGCTGACTAGCACATACAAAGCCTCCTATTCCGTCCTCAGCACCACATAAACCCAGTGTGGTGGCACACACACCTGTAGTCCCAGCATTAAGGAGGTGGAGGCCAGAGGAACATAATCTTTAGTTTTCTTATTAAGATTAAAAACAAAAACAGGGGCTGGAGAGATGGCTCAGTGGTTAAGAGCACCTGACTGCTCTTCCAGAGGTCATGAGTTCAATTCCCAGCAACCACATGGTGGCTCACAACCATCTGTAAAGAGATCTGATGCCCTCTTCTGGTGTGTCTGAAGACAGCTAAATGAATAAATCTTATATAAAATAAAAATAAATCAAAAAAAAAACCAAAACACCGAAACCAAAAAGTAACTTAGGGAGGAAATGGTGTATTTCACCATATAGCTTATAGCACTGAGGGAATTCACGGTAAGAACTTGGAAACAGGAGTTAATGCAGAGGCCATGGAGGAGAGCAGCTTACTGGCTTGCTCCTTGAAGTCTGCTCAACCGCCTTCTTACAGAATCCCTGGGACCTCTGCCTAGAGAGGCCCTACCCCCATGGGCGGGACCCTCTCACGTCAATCACTAATTAAGAAACTGCCTTACAGACTTGCCTACAGCCCAATCTTATGGAGCATTTTTTCTGAGGCTTCCTCCTTTCAGATGATTCCAGCTTGTGTTAAGTTGACATCAAAATTAGCCAGGACTGGTATCATCATCTCCACAGAGTTTGAGTCTAGCTTACGGCAAGTAAAACCTTGTCTCAAGGAACAGTGAAAAAGGAAGAGCTATAGAGGACACCCGACTTTGGGTCTCCATACGTATGTATGCACACATCTGAGTAGCACACATGTATTAAATACAGTCTGGGGGTGTGGCTCAGTTGGTAGACTTGACCAGCAAGGAGGAGACCCTGTGTTTCATGTCCAGCACTACATAAGGTCAGCTGTGGTGACGCTTTCGTGTAATTCCTGCACTCAGCAGATGAACGAAGGAGAATCGGGAGTTCAAGGCTATCTTCAGCTATATAGAGTTCAAGGCCCTGTCTCTAAAATAATAACTGGACTAGTTATTTTACTGGACAGCAGACAAAGGCGTCTGCCGCCAAATCTGGCGACCAGAGCTTGATTCTGGGACCCCCACGTGGTGAGTGGAAGGGAAGATCCGACTCCCCTAAATTGTCATCTGACCTCCAAAGGCGCACCTTTGTGCATGCACACACACGAAAATAAAATGTAAAATCAGACACATGGTTAGGATATGGTGAAAGTGATGGAAACACTGGCATACGCGAAAGTGACTGTTAAGTGACCAAAGAATGAATGCATAAATTAAACTTGAGTTAGGCTCCCTCTGTAAACTCTTGTTTACAAAGCTCTGAACCTTTCTCCCTCAACCTGCTCTTCACTCTTAGCAAAAAACCCACACCAAACAGAGCAGCAGGTGGAGAGGGGAAAGCCTTGATGAGCGTGGCCAATTGGCCGCAGCAAGCACGTGGGGGGGTGCCCTAAGGGGGGCGGGACCCACGGTCGGCGGAAGGCGGAAGTGCCTGCGCCATCACGTGATCTGAGTAACATGGCCGCGGCCCAGTGAGCGTTGCCGGTTCCTGGCGGGAGCTGGTCGCGTGAGCGGTGAGGCGGTCCGGGTCGCGCGTGGGAGAACAGGGTCGGAGCAGACAGACCCGAGGCGGCGCGTGGCGGCAGGACGAGGCAGTAGGGCCCTGGGCGGCGTAGCCCATGAGCAGGCTCCGGTGTCCGCGCGGAGCCCCACACTCCCCTGTCCCTGGTACGGCCCGGGCAGCCTCGGGCTAAGGTGTCTCGAGGCTCCCGGGCGCAGCGCGAGCTGCCACCATGAACCCGGAGAAGGATTTTGCGCCACTCACTCCCAACATCGTAAGGGCCCTGAATGATAAACTCTACGAAAAGCGGAAGGTGGCAGCGCTGGAGATCGAGAAGTAAGAGCTACTGGGACCCCGCCCTGGTTATGCCGCTCCTAGCGGCTCTTCTGGCCCCGGGCGAGGGTTCCTATTGACCTCTCTAGTTTCAGTTCTTAGCACATTGCTTTAGAGCAGGAAATCCAAGAGCCTTATCTTTGCAAGTTCTTTAACCTCCTGATACCCCCAAATAGCAGTGAAAATTAAGATATGTGCAGTGCCTGACACATTCAGTGTGGCTTCAGTCAAAGCCAGCTAGATCAGAGAGTGGCCTCTCTGAGGAGGTGGAGAATTTGCTTGTGATGTACCGCCAGCCCCTTTCAGCTTCTGAAGAGACCATTAAGTGACAAAGTGTAGAAATAGGTCAAAGCATGATCCGATGCTCAGAAGATTGTCACGTCACCCTCCCTTGCAAGTGGAAATAGGGAAATTTGACCTTCCTCTCTTCTGCAATATTATACACGTGTGTAATGGTGCGCGGGTGTTTGCCTTGTTTCCAGGTGTTCAAAATAGGGAATGTTTAATTCGGTAATATTTTTGCGGAGTTTGTGTAAGAGCACGTGTTCTTTTCCCCAGCCAAATCTTAGTAAGTCAGTTGAGTAGGTGGTTTCAGAAGAGTAGAAAGGGAGGCAGCCTGTGAAACTAGAAAAACATTAGGAGTTAAGATGTCCAACATGGTAACAACGGACCATATGGATCTATTTAAATTTAAGTTAGCCAAAGTAGTGACACAGGCCTGTAATTCTGGCACTTGGAAGGCTCAGGCAGAAATTTTGTACTAATCTGAGATTAGCATTGGTCACATAGCTAGACCCAGTCTCATGGGAAAAAATTGATCAAATGGTAAAAATTGTAAGTTCAGCACATCAGTTTCACTACCCATATTCCAGGTGTTCAGTAGCCAACCACTACAGATGCACAGTGCAGAGTAAAAACATTTCAGTCATTGTACAGTGGTCACTTGGACAGCCCTAAGCTAGAGTGGTGTTCATTCATTGACTAGAATAGACTCTTACTTAACTCAAGGTTTCTTAACCTCGGCGCTGCTGACATTTGGGGAGGCATAAGTCTTGGTTGAGATGGGCAGTTCTGTGCCTTCTGTGATTTTTTTTGCAGTATCTCTGCCCTTTACCCACTAGATGCCAGTAGTACTCCATCAGTTGTGACAATACCAAATTGTCTCCAGACATTGCCAGATGTCTCTTAAAGATTCAAAGTCACAGGGGTTGGGGATTTAGCTCAGTGGTAGAGCACTTGCCTAGCAAGCACAAGGCCCTGGGTTTGGTCCTCAGCTCCGGAAAAAAAGAAAAGAAAAAAGATTCGAAGTCACACCAGTTGAGAACAACTGAACAACTGCTTTGCCCTAGACTAATGGCTTTGGACTTAGGTAAGAAGGCTCTCCCATTCATCAACATGTCCACGCTAGCAGTTTCTTTTCCTCAGCCCCCTTTTTGTAAAGCAGCCTCTTTTTATATACCTTTCTGTTTATTGCCTGGCAGTGCTGTCATGCTGGATAGTAGTACCCAAAGATGGTGTATAGGTGTGGTTATGTGTCCATGAGGTCTGTTGCTTTTGTAAAGTTGCACCGTATATTAGTCAGATTTTCATTGCTGTATCAAACACTCAAGATTTAAATGGGCAGGGTAGTCAGTGGTCAGTTGATCCTGTAGCTTTTGGGCCTGTGATGAAGCCCTTCAGGGGTGCATAGCAAAAAGAGCTCTCAGTAAGCCTAACTCTAAACTTCTGTCATCTCCAAATGTCCTAGGCAGAGAGCTACACCTTGTATACATGGACCTTTGAGAAACAATTCAGATTCAGACAGTTGCACACTGACACCAGTTTTTTCCACTCACTCAGCTTCACAGAAGTTTCTGCTTTTATCCTAGCTTGAGTCATCTGTTAGATCACTGAACAGAGGTGTTCATAACATTGCTGCTTCCAGCACAATCTATGTAAGTCTTCCCTGCAGGTGGGTCTGAGGGGCTCTTGACACAGTTTGTTTTATATTAGCCTTAGTCCTTGATTTGTAAAATTCAGAGGAAATTCTTAGGGTGGTAAGGGACTATGACCTACTTAAGAGAAAAAACATTGTATTTATTCCTCTACACTCAGCACAGTGAATGCCTAGTGGCATTTGACACATGTATACAGGAAAGAATAGCTTTATGGTTTTGATTAAGGAATTAACATTGTAGTCTAAGGAACTTGCTACTCAAAAGTGGCCTGCAGACAGCTTAGGGAGAGACCTGGCTTCATCCTTGTGTGGATTAGAATTGGCCCTCCAACAAGATTCCCGCATGACTGTTGTACATGTTAAAGCTTAGCAAATGCTAACTTGAGTGACCTTCTGTTCTGTACATATAATATTCCATATCTGCGTATATTCTTTATCCAACTAATCCTTGGCCAAATAGCCTATTACTCCATCCCCACAGACATGCCATCAAAGAAGTTAGAACATTAGCTGTTGCCTGTGGAATGGGACAGCTCATGTGCTGCAGAAATGAGCACGCTTGCCCTGCTCTGAGTTGAGTGGCCCTTCCAAGGTGTCTGTTTCTTAGGAGGCCACATGCAATACTGGTGAAGGGCCCTAAAGCCTGGTAGATGGGCTTCCGACTCCTATTCACTAGTTAGGTGCGCCTGAGCGAGCTAATTAACCTCAATGTCCTCATCCGCAAACTAATAATAGTATTCATTGGGGCATTTTATTACTGGAGCTAATGTTGTAAATGTGGTTACTGCAGTACTAGATACATTGCAACTGTTATGTAATGTGCAAACAGCTGTTACATAATTATTTTAAATATTTATAATTGTTTTATATCAGTACTTCTCTTGCTACTTTTTGGTTGTCAGAATAATGGCCTCCTAAAGATATCTGAATCCCTGGAACCTGTGAATATTTGAATTTAAGATAGCAGGTATGAGCTTGCGGAGATGGCTCAGTGGGAATATTAGTTATTTTTCTGTTGCTGCAGAAAAAGGCCATGAGCCAAAGTCACCTTATGGAGGAAAGGGTTGCTTTAGTTTATGGTTTCAGAGGGCAAGCCCATAGTGGCAGTGGACGCCTGGCAGCTGGAGAGGAAGCCAAGAGCGCATTTCTGTTCACTCACGTAAAGCAGAAGAGCGAGCTGCAAGTGGGATGAGCATGTGAGTTCTCAAGGCCTCCTCCAGCAACACTCCACCTCCCGAAGGTTCCAGAGCTTCCCCCTAGACAGCGCCACCAACAGGCAACCAAATGTTTTAGATATGCAAGCTTATGGGGGATGTTTCTCATTCACATATCACAGTGGGAAAAGTCCTTGCTACACCCTACACCAGCATGGACCCTGAATTTGGATCCCCAGCACTTAGTAAAACCTGGCCTGGCAGCACACCAAGAAATCCCAGTGCCTGGGCTTAATGGTCAGTCATTCTAGCTGAAACAGTGAAGTCCAGTGAGAAACCTGTCTCAAAAAGTTCTACCTCCCCGTCCTGTGATGGAGACAGAGTTGGCTTCCAGCCCCACACGCACTCATGTATACAAGGATAGCTGCGCATGTCTCTACCACACACCACAGAGCTAGAGAGGGAGAAAAGATAACATGTATGATCAAAGTTGCTAATCAGGTGATTTTAAAATGGGGGGATTAGCCTAGATTACTCGGGTGGACCTGGTGTAACCCTAAGTTTAGTGTGAAAGAGGGAAGCAAGAAGAGTATCAGAGACTCCAGCAGCAATCACAAGCTTTGAGGTTCTAGTCAGAGAATGTGGGCATCATCTAAAAGCTGGCAAGGTTTTCCTGCTCTACAGGAAAATCAACCTTCCTAATGCTGAGACCCTCTAACACAGTTCATCATGTTGTAGCGACTGCCAACCATAAAATTATTTCATTGCTACTTCATAACTGTAATTTTGCTATTGTTAATAATCATAATATAAGTGTCGCATATGCAGGATATCTGATATGCAACCCCCAAAGGCCTCTCGACTCGCACTACTGTACAGCCTCCGAAATACATAGCAACTTGCTCACACTCTGATTAGTTCAGTAAGTGAGTTGTGTCCTAAGCCTCTGGGTTTGTGGCCCTTTTGTAACAGGAACCAGTAGAAGACTGGTAAAACTCTGGGAGGTACTAGTGATAAACTCTGAGTGGTACAGTGTTAGAAACTCTAGACCGTCCTGTTCTACATCTGCCCCTCTGAAAGCCTTGAGCTCTGTGGAAGCAGGAACCCATCTTCATACCATGCTGCCCAGGAGTTTGTCCCTGTCTCAGCTACCCAGTAGTTTGTCCCTAATTTTCCCAAACCAAGCAGGAAGCCCTCAGCCTCACGAACAGCTAAGCTCAGTTGTCAGAGTGAGATGTGATTAAGTACACCTCCTTTAAAGTACACCTCCAGTAAATAGGATTCAAATCTTAGAGGCAGAACAGGAGACTGCTTTGTGGTTTTCATGGAGGCAGGAATCTTCGGCTTCCTTAGTTCTAGCTGGAACTGCCCATTGGGTGAAGGAAAACTGAGGGGTGTTAAGTGTATTGTGAGCTTTTCTCAACCCCTGTTAAGTGCACAGTCTGCCCCTGCTGCTGTTACAAAAGACCACAGGCTGGTGACTTCAGTAATAGCCGTTTGTTGCTCACAGTTCTAGGGGCCTGGCCTTTTCTTCACATACAGGTGCTTTGGGGGTTGGGGCATTTAGCACCTTAGCATGAAGAGTACTTAGTCATCAGTGATCATTAGTGATCACAGTGAAACATGAGACCACATGTACGTAAAGTTCCATCTGCCCCACCACCTGGGGTAGAAATGGGATCAGAGGGATGGAGAGAAGCATCCCCATGGTTAGCCATTGTTTTACCCACCCAGCCTCTCACTGCCCTATGAGCCAGATAGTGCTAAAGCATTTCACAGAAGAGGAAGTAGAGATCTCTTATTAAATCATCATTCTAAGATTTACAGCTAGAACCTGAGTTTACCTGTCCTAAAGGACATCCCCACTAGCTGGGTATGTTAAACCCTACTCCAGACAAGAAGTCCCACTCCTGTTAGTGGGTTCCCCTGCCCAAAGGGGAGATGTGTGTATAATGAGTCTCATCCTTGGACATCTCTGTAGTGACCTTAGCTGCTGCTTTCGGTTCTCCAAAGACCGTCTGCTCAGGTGACAGCCAGTACCGCACGTGGTATTCCTAAGGGAAGTAAGGTGGTTTACAGTTATTGCGGGTCCTCAGATGCTAACTGTCCAAGGAAAGTCCTACATGGTTCCAGGCTGCCAGCATGCTGTGACCAGACTCTAAAAGCACACGTTGAGTGCCTACTGGACCTGAAGAGCTCTCCTGCCACTGCCGCTGTCCGCGTGGTGCCATAACTTCATAAAGATGAAGGCACTCGGAACTTTAGGATGGGTCGTTGTGTTCGTTTTGAGGAGGGTTTTTGAGAGAGGTTTTCACATAGCTCACTAGGCTCAGACTCCTGATGAAGCCAAAATGACCTTGAACTCTGTCATTCCGTGCTGAGATTGCAAGCACACGTCACCGCACCCGACATGTGTCGGTCTATCTGGAGATAGAGCCCAGAGCTTTGTGCATACTGGGTAGGCACTCTACCAGCTGAGGTAACCTCTGCAGTCCCTATTTATTTTTTGAGACAGGGTCTCATGTGTCCAATGCTGACCTTAAGTTCCCTGTGTAGCAGATGACGGATGACCTTGTGAAGTACAGATCCTCCTGCCTCTATCCCTGGAATACTGGGATTGCAGGCTTGCACCATCACCACTCTCTGGTTTTATGCAATTAAATTAGGAATTAAATTAGGAATTAATTAGGAATTAAAATCAGAGCCTCATGCATACTAGGCAATCACTACCAACTACACTATATCCCCAGTCCCCACTTTGGGTTTTGTGGCCCCTCAATTTCAAAGGAAACAATGGTTGACCAGTATTAATGAAAAGATTGGTAAGGTGCTGGTCTGGTCTCTACTGGAAAGGCAAATATAGGAGACAGGTACAGAGGACATTATAGCTATCAAGTGGGTCAGGCCAGCTCTGCACAGGGGAGCCTGCTGTGTCTTGCTGCTGGCTGGGAAGGTTCTCATACATTCCTGAGCATAGCTTTTGCTACCAGCCATACAGCTCTAACAAGTACAATCTTACCTGCACTTGGAATTCTAAAAGCTATCAATGCGGTGCCCTTTGAGAACCCTGGCAAAGTTAGGGACCAGAGCTCTGAATGCTACTTGCATAGTTCCAGTTCCTGGGCACGTCCTAGAGTAGTTTGAGGCAATTTGTGGAGTTTGGGCTCAGCTCTGCTGTTTGTCAGCTGTGGGATCCACAGCAGATTGCTTAGGGCTGGGGTCAGAGGCTGGTAGTATGTTCTGCCTGCAGACTCTTTGGGCCTGAATCTCAGGGCAAGTTAATAATGAAATTTGGGTTACTGTGGAGTTATAGCTGGGGGGTGCCACATTCCTGTTCAACAAGAGCCAAACCCCATCCTTCTGCTGGTGTGCTCACCAAGGCTTCTCACTCCAGAACCTCCATTGACTCTGTTTAACTCCCCTGCCTACCCACTGTGAAGATTGCTTTTTGTTTTGTTTTTGTTTTATGAGACAGGGTTATTCTGTGTAGCCCTGGCTATCCTGGAACTCACTCTGTAGTCCTGGCTGGCCTCAAACTTAGAGATCTACCTGCCCCTGCCTCTCCAGTGATGGGATTAAAATTGTGCACTATTCTATTGCCACCCCGCAAAGATTGCATTTGTGACTTCTGGTTGGATGTCTCTGTGCCTTGGCTTACTGTTGTTTTTTTGTTTTTTGTTTTGTTTGTTTTGGGTTTTTTTGTTTGTTTGTTTTTAATGTACCTTAAAAACATTATGCTGGGTGAAAGAAGCAGGCGGCCACAAAAGGCCAGAAGTATCATATCTATAGTGACAGCAGATTGTGGTGGCCGGAGGTTGAGAGGAAAAAGCTAGAGGAGATGGAGTGACAGCTCAGAGGCACAGGGTTGCCTTAGAGCTTATGGAAGTGCCTTGAAGTGATTGTGATACCAGCTCTACAAGTCAGCATGTGATAAAAACCACTTTGCTATCTACTTTCAAGTAATGACTGATGGCTTGCACGTTATATCTCGTCTTTGAAAGTAAGAAGATAGATGATGCATCATTACGGGGGTGAGGGGCACTTACTAATGGTCACAGTTGTCACCTACAGTCACAATCCTCTTTTCTCCCAGCCATAGCCAGTGAGCACTCAGTGTGGCTTTGGGTTGGGGAGTGATAGCAGATTTTTTGTTGTTGTCGTTGTTTATCATGTATATGAGTGTTTCCCTGCATGTCTGCACTGTGTGTGTAGTGCCCATGGTGTCCATAAGACAGCCTGGAACTGGAGTTACAGTTGTGAGCTGCCATTTGAGTACTGGGAATTGAACCCGTGTCCTCTGTAAGAGCAGCAAGTGGTCTTAACTGCTGAGCTGTCTCTCCAACCCTTAGGCTTTTAATATAATATCTTTATTCCTTGATAATTTCTTGCATGCATGCCATGTGGTTTTACTATACTTACCCCAACTCTGTCCCCATACTCAGTATGTTGTGAGTTAAATCCCCGGCCTTGTCAGAAGAGGCATATGCTCATTTCCATTCAGTTTTCTGGTGGTGTGTGAGCAAATGGAAACCAACTTACTCTCGTATTTGGGGAGCAGATGGAGACATACTTCCCCAGATTCTCTGGGAAATTGCTGCCTGGATGTGCCATCTGAATTCGTATGTCAGTCACATGCAGAGCTGAGACAGATAATTGTATTTGCAAGGGGAGAAAAAAAAGGCAGCCTCAGCTACAGGCTGCAAGCCTCACCACAAAGGCATGAGTGTCAGCTGTGGCTTACCTCTGTCCTTGGAGCCAGAGTGAGACAGGCTACTCAGTCAGCGGTGTTGAATGAACATTGTCTTGGGTGGTGTGTGTAGAGTGCATCATCTCCTGGTTCTGACTTGAGCACGTGCAGTGCAGGATACATGATACACCTTGTCTAATTCTCTTTTTAAAAGAGAAATTCTTGTGATTATTTCCAAAGCTGTGTGGCCTTATGTTGCTTAATCTCTATAGCTGTAAACTGGATCAGAGAGATACCAGACTGGGTGGCAGGTTTTATTTAGGTTTAAGTTTGATTACCCATTATCTTAGGGTTAGCATTGCTGTGGTGAAACTCCATGACCAGAAGCAACTTGAGGAGGAAAGGGTTTATTCAGCTTAGCTTCCACATCACTGTTCATTGTGAAAGGAAGTCAGAACAGGAGCTCACACAGGGCAGGAACCTGGAGCTGACTCACAGGCCATGGAGGGGCGCTGCTTACAGGCTTGCTCCTCACGGCTTCTTCAGCCTGCTTTGTCATAGTACCCAGGACCACCAGTGTTGGGGTGGAGGTGTGGTGTCCCCACCCATAATGGGCTGGTCCCTTACTGCCTGGTCATCTGGAGGTATTTTTTCAACTACGGTTCCCTCCTCTCAGGTGACTCTAGCTTGTGTCAAGTTGACATAAAACTAGCCAGCACACTAGCCAGCACACTAGTGTAAACGGCAGCACACTAGTGTAAACGGCAGCACACTAGTGTCAACGGCAGCACACTAGTGTAAACGGCAGCACACTAGTGTCAACGGCCAGCACACTAGTGTCAACGGCCAGCACACTAGTGTAAACGGCAGCACACTAGTGTCAACGCCAGCACACTAGTGTCAACGCCAGCACACTAGTGTCAACGGCCAGCACACTAGTGTAAACAGCAGCACATTAGTGTAAACGGCCAGCACACTAGTGTAAACGGCAGCACACTAGTGTCAACACACTAGTGTCAACGACCAGCACACTAGTGTAAATGGCAGCACACTAGTGTAAACAGCAGCACACTAGTGTCAGCACACACACTGGTGTCAACGGCCAGCACACTGGTGTAGTGCACATTAGTGTAAACGCCAGCACACCAGTGTCAACGCCAGCACACACGGCACACTAGTGTAAACAGCAGCACACTACAGCAGCAGCACACCAGTGTAAACGGCAGCACACAGCACAGTAGTGTAAACGGCCAGCACACTGCCAGCACACCAGTGTAAACAGCAGCACACTGTGTCAACGACCAGCACACCAGTGTAAATGGCAGCACACTAGTGTAAACAGCAGCACACTAGTGTCAGCGGCAGCACACACTAGTGTAAACGGCAGCACACTAGTGTAAACGGCCAGCACACTAGTGTAAACGGCAGCACACTAGTGTAAACGCCAGCACACTAGTGTCAACGCCAGCACACTAGTGTCAACGGCAGCACACTAGTGTCAACGGCAGCACACTAGTGTCAACGGCAGCACACTAGTGTAACGGCAGCACAGTAGTGTAAACGGCCAGCACACTAGTGTAAACGGCAGCACACTAGTGTCAACGGCAGCACACTAGTGTCAACGGCAGCACACTAGTGTCAACGCCAGCACACTAGTGTCAACGCCAGCACACTAGTGTCAACGGCAGCACACTAGTGTCAACGGCAGCACACTAGTGTAAACGGCAGCACACTAGTGTCAACGGCAGCATACTAGTGTAAACGGCCAGCACACTAGTGTAAACGGCAGCACACTAGTGTCACAGCACACTAGTGTAAACCACAGCACACTAGTGTCAACGGCAGCACACTAGTGTAAACCGCAGCACACTAGTGTAAACCGCAGCACACTAGTGTCAACGGCAGCACACTAGTGTAAAGCACAGCACACTAGTGTAAAGCGCAGCACACTAGTGTAAAGCGCAGTGTAAGCACACTAGTGTAAACGGCCAGCACACTAGTGTCAACGGCAGCACACTAGTGTAAACTGCAGCACACTAGTGTAAACCGCAGCACACTAGTGTGAACCGCAGCACACTAGTGTAAACCGCAGCACACTAGTGTAAACCGCAGCACACTAGTGTAAACACCAGCACGTTGGCTGGTGGACAGTGAGTGCTCAGGCAGTACTTAGTCTTTCTCTCACAGTAGAGGGCAGCTCTCCTGAGATGTCTGCACTCTAGTCTGAACACTGAGATGTCTGAACACTGAGCAGGGGATGGCCTACAGAGGGGCCGCCTGAGTCTAGAATGTGTTTACTTTCCAGCAAAGAAGAAACTGGGATGGGGGGATTGTTTTGTTTTTTTTTTTTAGATTCATTTTATGTGAGAAACTGTAGCTGCCTTCAGACACACCAGAAGGGGGCATCTGGTCCCATTACAGATGGTTGTGAGCCACCATGTGGCTGCTGGGAATTGAACTCAGGACCTCTGGAAGAGCAGTCACTCAGACCATGAATGTGCAGGAAGCTGAGGAGGGTGCAGAGGCAGAGCAGATAAGGTCGTCTCTCCAGCCCGACTTGATACAGTTTAAAGGACAGAATAGTTTGTTGACGTCAAGGGTTCACACCTTCTGTGATCCTGAGAAATGGACTTACTCTCCCTAAGGTTGTTCAGATCTAGACATTGAGGATGATGGTAGCTACAGTAACTGACCTGTGAAGTCGGCAGCATAGCTTGCTGACTCACCAGGCTGGGTATCAGTGCAGGCTCTCACTATGTAGGCAGAGTATGGAGCCAGGTTTTCTCTTGGCTGATAGGAATCCAAAAGTATCCTATGGAGCTGTAGTTCCCTCTACCAAGGGAGCAGTCAATAGAGCAGTCTCTGATAACTTGGTGCTGCCCACCCTGGGGCTCATGTCTTCCGGGTGTCTCTACCAGCCTCCTATACCTCCAACCAATTGCAAGCAGAGGCTCTAAGAAACCACTAAAGGACATGGTGCTAGTAGGGAATCAGCTGGTTGAACTGGTTTTCCCCCCCAATACTTTGTGGGGAAAGCAGGCAGTAGCAGCATCTCTTTGGAGTATAGAACAGTAAATCCTGAGGCCTTTGTGTCATTGGAGGACCCCAGGGATTCATGATCAGGAGTTTCTAGGCCAGATACTAACTTCAAAAAACGAGTTCAGCCAAAGACCCCCCACCTCTGTCTCCCGAGCAGTAGATGAAAGCCGAGCCAGCCTAGCGTCTTTGAAGAAGACTGGGCCTGGAGCTGGGGTACCTGCTGTTGAACTTCACTTACTCTGCTCCCCTTCTGGTTGCTTTTCTTCTCTTCCCTGTCCCTGTGAAGTCATGAGACCAAGGCACTGCAGTTTTAGAGTGCAGCTGACCCTCAGCAGGAGCACTTTAAGTCACATCCCTCTGTGTGTGTGTGTGTGTGTGTGTGTGTGCGTGTGTGTGGCTACAGTCACTAGCCATGGCTATAGTGAACTGGGCTCTTCTCTGTGTGTATTTTGAGATCACAGGAAAGATGCCGTTTGCTCATGCTAACTTGTGATAAGATAGGAGGGCCTCAGCACCATCAGAAGCTGCATCCGCTAACCCCACAGGCCATGTTTGCTCATGCAAGCAACATGGCCGCACAAGGCTTCACCCATGTTTGCCCTACAGCTGTGCCCCCTCATCTCTGCCAGCCTTTGAAGACTGACTCCACTGGCAGGTGTTTACTGACTGGCCGGCCGCTGGATGCACATCACTGGGCTGGAGACAGCTGGTCCTAGAATTGCAAAGGGGACAGTGCTCAAGGCCTTGATCAGGCTTTATGGAGGTAGAAGGTGGCACCAATCAGTACCCAGAAGGGCACTCACTGCTTCTGGGTGCTGAGGAGGAATAACCCCTCAGACCATGAACGTGCAGGAAGCTGAGGAGGGTGCAGAGGCAGAGCAGATAAGGACAGGCCCGAGTGAGAGGAGCAGCCCCCCTAGGAAGCTGGGGCTGGCGGAAGTGGGAGGTGGGGAGTGGGCAGGCTAGAAGGTCATGGGGCCTGTTCTGACTGCTAAGGGTGGCCTTGATTCCTGAAACAAGATTGGCCCCAGGGCTGCCCCTGTGCTGTCTGAGCTCGTAATGCTGATGAGAAGGTGCTAGAATAGTTTTCCCTCCAGGGGGCGCCTTTGCTTTCGACACGTTTTCCCAGAAGATACAGAAACTTACATTTAATGGCCTTTGTAGTGACCTGGGGTGAGCTAAGTAAGCGCTGGTGAGTTTCCCAGTTGGGAGAAAGGCGCCACTGAGCTCATGAATCGTCCCCACTGTCCATCTTCTTTAAAACCCCCTGTTATTGAAAGTGGTGGCTCCAGCACCAAGGCCACTCCCTCCTTTCCAGTAGGTCTTTGTGGGAGCCTGTGCTGTCTTTAGAGGTTCCTCACAGTCTTTCAGATTTCTAGCCACACTACAGATCACTCCTCAGGTTCCCCTGCATCCCCTGGTGGCCACTTTTCCATGGCTCCTCATGGCCACCAGAGGGAGATGGGGTTGCTTTGCCGTGCCATCAGGGCCTTTCACTGCTCGCACCTTTCCAAACCTATTATTTCTCCTCACCTTGGCCTGGCTTCTGCCAAGCCAAATGTTTGCCCATATTGCCTTTGCCCAGATGAATACTCCTCATGCTTCAGAACCCTCTCCCAGGCCAGTCGCCTAAGAACACAACAAATGTTACCTGTTTTCCCTGCGTCTGTGCAGGGCTGGCATCTGGGAGGAGTGCTCCCCAGCTGCTCCATGAGTGTCTGGGAATCTGTAAGACAGGAGAGGAGCTTGTGTCAGGGATGCCTGTGGGAGGGAGACTGGCTTTCCTCTTGGGTCCTGGCCTGGCCTGGAGGATGTCTTCACATACGGGTGCTGCTGCACCTCCTGCAGGCGAAAGCAGAGCTCAGCTTCTGGGCAGGAGTGGGAGGCGCAGTCACTTGCTCTGGGTGGCTATTAGTATAGCCCCATGTTCTTGATTCTTCAAGGACACACAGGTTCTGGATCTTTGTGGAATTTAGGAAATGCTTTTCCATGAAGAACATTTAAAAACAGGCCAAAACCAAGTCATTTCCTTTTTTTTTCTTTATTTTAACTATACTCACAAGTTTATTAGGCAGTATGAAATTTTCATCTCTTGGAATTAAAAATATTGCTACTGCATTGGCCGGGAATCGAACCCGGGCCTCCCGCGTGGCAGGCGAGAATTCTACCACTGAACCACCAATGCTCCAGCTGTGAGCAGCTGTGTGGCACCTCCCTATAACCTCATCCCTGGGCCTCCTTGTGTATGTGTTGAGTCACAGCCCAGTTTATGATCCTGCCACATCAGCTTGGCTTCAAGAACAGCTAGTTCCAGAGCTAGGAGAAAGTGAGGGGTGAGTGTGGGTTTGTGTGCATGTGAAGTAGATTTGCCTTTGGGCTTGAGACAGGAAAAAGAGCTCCACTCCCTCCTCCTTAGTAAGCGGCAAAACGCACGGAGACTGTGGGGGAGCCTCCCCTCCTCTGTTGAACTGGTTGGTATGCTGCTCTCAGTTTTCACACTGCTTCCTGCTGGCGACTGGCCCAGGCCCAGGGCAGCACTGTGGGATTCTTTAGGTGAAGTGAAGAAGCCAGACTCCTGCAGCCAGTCACACTTGTCAGAGAGCCCAGCAATTCCCTGTGGACTCTGGAGCAGAAATTTGTAGTCTTTGGGCTGCTCCAGGCCTTGTGTGGTTGAGGGGCCTGGCTCTTCTGGCAGGATTTCTGCTAGGAAACTGACCAGAAAAAGACACACACACACACACACACACACACACACACACACACACACACACACACGCATGCACACACGTATGTACACATGCACCACAAACAAATAAAAACAAACAAATTTTAAAGTGTGTGTGTGTGTGTGTGTGTGTGTGTGTGTGTGTGTGTGTGTGTATTTTAAAAAAAAAAAAAGGCTCTGCATTGGCCGGGAATCGAACCCGGGCCTCCCGCGTGGCAGGCGAGAATTCTACCACTGAACCACCAATGCTCCAGCTGTGTGGTGTGGTGTCTGTAGAGCTCTTCTCAGGGCTGTCTCGTTGAAGAAACACTCGGCTTCACCTGGCTGGTTTGTCCTGTTTAGGAAACCACCAGGATTCTTTCCCAACCTTCTTACAAGCTTCTGGAGTCAGCACCTATGATCTGACAACTCCTCCCACCTAGAAGCCTTTGAGTCATCTGTAACCCCGTAATGATGTCCTTTCCTTCAGTACACGATCCTGCCTTTCCATTTCATGTTAGTAGGCAAAATGGAGTAATACACTACCTTCCTTTACCTAGGAAATGCCTGTTAATGTTTTTAAAATATTTCAAATGGGACCACCCTGTCAGTCTCCTGGATAGACAGCATTTTCTGCTTCTATGACAGCACTACTCTATTTTGCTACAATTGTCTGATTTGATTTTGCCACTGAATGGAGCAAAACTAAGCCACGTGACCCAGCACAGATACAGAGGAGTCCTTAGACGCGTGAGTGCAGAGCTGAGCAAGTGTTAGATGATGTTAGTGATACAGATGGGTATCAGATTCCCAGAAGTGAGCTGGCCCCGCTAGTCCACACTGCATTACATACAAAGGGAAACTGAGCACGGAGCAGGGAAATGATGGTGACCTAGCCAGCAGCAGAACTGAGAGGACCTATCCTTGGAGGCTGACCCCCAGTCTTCTTTTGAAAGGATCATCTCTGCTCCTCACCCCAGGCCCTGCTCTGGAGCCCAGAGAGCAGACGCAGCCTGGTTTTATGGGTCCCACAGTTTCTCTTTCCTTGCTCCAGGCTGGTGCGGGACTTTGTGGCCCAGAACAACACTGTGCAGATCAAGCATGTGATCCAGACCCTGTCGCAGGAGTTCGCCCTGTCCCAGCACCCCCACAGCCGGAAAGGGGGTCTTATCGGCCTGGCAGCCTGCTCTATCGCCCTCGGCAAGGTACGCATGGCTTCTGAGTGGCAAACATGTCAGAAATGGACTTCCTTCTGATTGAGGTATCCAAATACCTTCCTACCCGAGCCCCAGCAGGACCATTACAGACTTGTATTTTATCAAGGCTTCTGCATTTAAGACTATTAGCAAATATCGCTGAGTGGCCCTGCAACCATGTTCCCGTAGTGTGGTCCCATTTCTGGGAGGCTGGCTTGGGTGTCTCCGAGGGAGGGGACTAGCCCTTCTAACTAGTCCTCTGGCTGTTGATTACAGGACTCAGGGCTCTACCTGAAGGAGCTGATAGAGCCAGTGTTGACCTGTTTCAATGATGCAGACAGCAGGCTGCGCTACTATGCTTGTGAGGCCCTCTACAATATCGTCAAAGTGGCCCGAGGTGCCGTGCTGCCGCACTTCAATGTTCTCTTTGATGGACTGAGTAAGGTAACTTCTGATTCAGCTAAGAGCAGCCCACCCACCTGACTTGACTTTCTAGGACCCCGAGAGCTTGAGACACTTGCCCAGAGGCAAGCGGAGCGATAAGCATGTTGCTGCAGGGGCACACAGCCTGATCTGATTTTTCATAGACTTGGATCAGTGTAGTTTTATGTCCCTGTTCATCCTCATTGCACTCTGTGGGAGTATCAGCCTGCTGTACACATTAGCAGAAAAGCTGATAGTTTGAGAAGCACTAACCGCCCAGGCAGAGGTAACAATGATGACTCCAGTACAGGCTGTCCCTTTTAAGGACAGTGATGACCATTTCCCTCTGCTAGAGTGATCCCCTTTAGAGCTTTAGGGTCCCTATTGCTCTCCTTCTTGGCTCTCAGCCTGGTGGGTTGCCTTTCCCCTCACTCTGGTGGGGATGCCCTCCCCTCAGCCTGGGGCAGTCGCCCTAACCAGTTGTACAGAGTGGCCCAACAAATGTTACCCCTGTAGAATGAACAACTGGACATTTCTAAATGCCACCCTCTTGGCTATCCCAGGGTCCCATGAGAGAACCAAGCCTTTTAAGATGAGAATGCCCTGGGAGCAGCCACTGGAAACAGTTGTGTGACCCAGTTACATCATGGCCTGGGAACCCCAGCAGAGCTTGGGCTGGCCCTGAACAAATGGGAACTCTACTGTAACTGACTGATTTACTACCTTTCTCAGATCAAACCCTGGGAAAGACGCCGCTTGGCGTGCTAATCTGCACCACGGCCTTGGCTGTGCTGTGCATCGGGTCCCTAGGCTCATGTGACACTGTGACTGAACATTGCCTCTGTTTCTCTGTTTTGGTGCCTCATAGTTGGCTGCTGACCCAGACCCCAATGTGAAAAGTGGATCCGAGCTCCTAGACCGCCTTTTAAAGGTATTCCACTCCAGCCCTCTTTTATCTTAGACTTTATTCCCTCTGTATGTGTAGAGTAGAAATTCTGGTACTGACAATGTTTTTCCTCGTTTAAGTTGTTTTTATATATAGCACATACATATATTAAAGCTTACTGCTTGGTATGCAGTTTCATATGTAAAGCTATTACTACTACAGTCAAAATACAGAACTGGGCCGTTCCCCTGAGTGAGGTCTGTTTGGGGCGGGAACAGGATGGGAATCTGTCCTGCTGTTTTACGTATTTTGACTGCTTGCATGTCTATGCACTCCCTGTGTGCCTGGTCACTACAGAAGTGATAAGAGAGTGTCCTATCCCCTGGAACAAGTTACAGCTGGGTATGAGTCTCCATGTGGGTGCTGAGAATCAAACCTTGATTCTCAAGAATAGCAGCCAGTGCTCCTAACTGCTGAGCCAGCGATTAAGAATCTTATGTTTTAATGCCCCACTCAGAACAATGAAGTTAAACTTCAACCCCAGCCTTTCATGACAGGGTGCCAAGCCTTGACCCAGACTTCAGAGTAGGCTTTTGCCATTCATTTGGGTCTATTGCCTTTGCTCTGCTGACCATATTTTGTTTGGCTTCGGGCCTATTACAATGCCAGTTCGCCAGGGACCTCTCCTACCTGACTCAGGCTCTACCATTTCTCTCTATGGTTACCTGGCCCTCATGTCAGCCCAGGGCCAGCAGCCAGCAAGCCCAGTGCTGGTTCCTCATAACCCTTACCCTTCAATCCACAGGACATTGTAACAGAAAGCAGCAAGTTTGACCTGGTGGGCTTCATCCCCCTTTTGCGGGAGAGGATTTACTCCAACAACCAATACGCCCGACAGTTCATCATCTCCTGGGTACGCTCTAGTCCTTGGTAGATTCTTCCAAGAACCAAGAGTTTCTAGTGGAATCATGTGGGCTCTTGGGACACACACAGTGTTTCTTTTGGCTAAGAGACACCTCTTTGTCTCTATTTCCTAATAACCTTCAAACATCTCGTCACCAAAAACACTGTGGGTTGGGCATGGTGATCTGTGCCTTTAATCACAATACTTAGGAAGCAGAAACAGGCAGAGCTCTGTGAGTTCAAGGCCAGGTTAAGACTGCACAGTGAGACTTTGTCTCAAAAAGCAAACCAACAAAAGCACTCTGTCTAATGTTGTCTTACTGCCTGTCCTGTTTGCCCCTGAAAGTATATGATTCTTGCCTTGTCCTAAAAGAATATGCCCAGGATTTCTGAAGGCCATGGTGCCACACCCAGCTACTCCGCCTCTGCGAACCAGCTTCATCCAGCCTTCTCTGTTAATCACCCCCTCCCCTAGCATCCAAATCCACCTGGAGTCAAACTCCTACTTCCTTGCCCATAGAACAGAAAAATTCCTGCCAGCACTCCACTGTAGATACCTGCAATGCCATGACACAGGCCTCTAGTTTTTCCACTGCTGGTTCCAAGGGAAGAGTAGGAGACCAGGCTCTACACCCAAGCCAGCTCTCAGCTCTCCCTCTTACTGCTCCCCTCCATCAGATCCTGGTTCTGGTGTCAGTGCCAGATATTAACCTGCTGGATTACCTGCCAGAGATCCTGGACGGGCTCTTCCAGATCCTGGGTGACAATGGCAAAGAGATTCGGAAAATGTGAGTTGTGGGAAACAGCAGGCAGCTGCTGCTCACTGTATTCCCTGTGGGTACTTCTTCCTATACCCTTCCCCATGGTGGAGTAGAAAGCTCATCTTCCCAGCCTCTGCTCAGTGTCCTCCTGACAAGTGTAGGGATTGACCCAGAGCAGAAATGGGCTGGCATGCTAGCTCATGCTTCCTTTTCTCATTGGTAGGTGTGAGGTGGTTCTTGGAGAATTCTTGAAAGAAATTAAGAAGAACCCATCCAGTGTGAAGTTTGCTGAGATGGCCAACATCCTGGTGATCCACTGCCAGACCACAGGTGAGTGTGTGGAAGCCCTGTAGCTACAACTGCCTCCTCAGAAGCCCCTGTCTCTCAGACTTCAGTATGGGACAAAAAGGACACATGCGGGCTAGACATTGCATGTGACTCTGGATCTGGAAGTAGTAGGGTGGTGGGTGGGAGTCAGAAGAGATCTATGTTCTCTTTTGATGCATACATTTTGACCTGGCCTGAAGATCTTGTAGCTATGCTTTGCCTTAGGTGAAGATAGGGTGTGTGGAGGCCAGAATCACCTTTCCCTTGGCGTCTATAGGCTGTCAAACTACGTGACACAGTCACACCAATGGCTGCTTATTACTGGCCAAGAACCTATAGGTCAGCTAGGTGACTTTGTCCAGACTGGGCATAATCATGACCTAAAGCCAATTGCAGGCTCAGTTGGAGCTAGGTGGTGTGTGATGGCCCCCATCTGACATGGGGTAATAGGACTCAGCATCCAGTAGGCTGGACGGCATCAGCAGGGTTCCAAGAGAGACAGGACACAGACATAGACAGGACTCTTGATGCCTGTGCTTAAACCAGAGACACAACTACATGCTGTTAGCCAGAGTAGGCAGTTTTCTGGATCCGTGGATAGGAGAATGAATTCCACTTAGAAATGAAGCACATCATATTGCTGCAGGCATGGATTGGGGGAATGAAAGGTATCATGGCTGTTTGCGAAGTCCAGCGCAAGATTATCATTCTTAAACCTATCCTTCCAACCCTTTAGAAAACAGGGAGCCCAGGAAGTGTTGTATTCATATAGATAGAAGCAGTCAAGCCCCTGGTTCACAAGCTTCCAAGCCTAGCCTTTGTGCTCTTCAGTGCATGTGCCAGCCCCTCTAGAAGCCACAATTCCTCTTCCAGATGACCTGATTCAGCTGACGGCTATGTGCTGGATGCGGGAATTCATCCAGCTGGCAGGCCGGGTAATGCTGCCCTATTCCTCTGGGATCCTGACTGCTGTCCTGCCCTGCTTGGCCTATGATGACCGCAAGAAAAGTATCCTTCACTCTGGAAAAGGAAACTGAAGTAGAGGGTCTGTGAGTGGGAAGGGTTCCCTTAGGCTCCTTCACTCCAGGAAGCAAGAGATGAAGCTGAATGTGGACTAGGAAAGCCAGGGATGCAAGACTGATGCTGGCTGTTCCCAGTCCACACTTGCTTACTTCCAGATACAGAGCAGCAATCGCATGTGCCAAGGTTCTACCCTACGGAGCTCATCCCTCTGTACCTGGGTGAGAAATACCCAAGTGGAAGAGGGGCCACCTGTGAGAACGATCTCACAAGGGTGCATGTAACAGGAGCGAGGCTTAAGGAGGACTAAGCCTGTGACCAGGAAGACTGGTGGCCTTTGGCCTTAGGAGGTCTTCACATGGGGTGATCCTTACATCAGTAGACAGGTATCAAGGAGGTGGCCAATGTGTGTAACCAGAGCCTGATGAAGCTGGTTACCCCTGAGGATGATGAACCAGATGAGCCAAAGTCAGTAGCACAGAAGCAGACAGAACCCAACCCTGAGGATTCCCTGCCAAAGCAGGAGGGGACAGCCAGTGGTGAGTACCCTGATGTCAGAGTCCCCATTTCTGCTGCTGGGAGTCAGAGGTCCTGGAACTAAAGTGTAGTATCATTTGCATATGTTGACTCCTTTAGTTGTAGTACAAAGGCACTGCTGTTAGCCTACTCCACAGACTCTGACAGACAGCTGCACCCAGGGCCCATGCTCTTCACTCTTGCCACCTCAAAAAACATTACATGTTGCCCTTGATCTCCAACTGGGATCAGCCACTCTCGAGTCACTGTTGGGGACATGGTAAGAGCACCAAGCTGCACAGTTCATTTGATTCTTAGCATCTGGCTCTCTCTGCCCTAGTCATTCTCAGGGAAGACAGTCAAGAAAATGCTAGTTTATTACATACTGGAGATTTCTACTGCACAAGTCATTGCCTTTAAACAGTCCTTCAAATGCTTTTTGACATTATTTCCTTGCTTGTTTGTGAGATAAAACCATTTTTTATGCTGATTGATGATAGAATTTGCCTTGAAAGCCCTGCTGTTCTTATCTCCTCGACCTCTGCCTCAGTGTCTGACCATCTCAGAGGGATGTCCTCCTTTTCAGTTAGTCAGAGAGTAAATGGATGCACATCCTGTGCAGATGTCTAAAGGTGACAGAGTGGGGCCTGGAGCCTACGTTTGGAGCAAGAGAACCACATAGCCATAGCATGTGCTTGCTAACTCCTTGATGGAATAGCAGACAGCCTTACACCAGGTCACAGGGCCTCCTCCTGTGGGTTCGGCTGGCAGGAGAGAAAATGTGCTGCCTTGTGACCTGTGTTGAGTGTCAGGTTACAGCTGTGCCAGAGCCCGAGCAGTAAACACCTGGAAACGCAGCACTGTGGTCCTGTGGTAGATTTCTCACCAGTCAGGTGGGAGGCCTGGCCAGTGCAGGAGCTCACATACTTCTGACAACTCCTGGAAAGAGAAGATTTAGATAAGTTAGTGAAGGCCTTGCACAGGAAAAGCTCTCATTTTTCTGGGATAAGCTAGAAGTCTCAGTAATAGACAGTTTGTGAACTGGTGCTGGTGTATGAGCTTTTTATTTATGGTTTTCATTTTAGAAAAGTTGCACAGAAGGGAAAAGGATTGCCTGTGCCGACAATGAGCAGTGTCACGTTTTTAACACTGCACAATTGAAATGACGTGTCAGTCACACATCTTACTTCCCTGTGTTGGAAGACTCTGTCTTGTTTGTGTTTGGCTTCCTTCTGGCTTTGGCTTGAAGTGAAGGTTGGTGTCTCTGAGTCACCTGAGCAAGTGGAAGAGAACTTGCCTGGACTGAGGGGACAGTGGCGCTCAGACTTCCTGGGACAGATCCTGGTTTCTCAATGCTCTAGAACTGAATAGAGCAGTGGCTGAGCACCTTTGTGGTTGTACTTAGAACCACACATGTATATACTTCAAAATGGAAAGGTTGTGTTAAGCAAAATGTAGTGGTGTGAGTTGTGTTTCAGGTGTGAGTTGTGTTGCAGGTGTGAGTTGTGTCGCAGGTGTGAGTTGTGTCGCAGGTGTGAGTTGTGTCGCAGGTGTGAGTTGTGTCTCAGGTGTGAGTTGTGTCTCAGGTGTGAGTTGTGTCGCAGGTAATATGTGTGAGGAGTTGGCAGCTCTCCCCTTCCTTTGTGCTTCTGAGGCAGCAGTGACCTCTCTGGAAAGGAGCCGATCCACTCCGTGGGTCATGGCAGCAGCTGTAAAGTTCCTGTGAGCTGGAGCATTGGTGGTTTAATGGTAGAATTCTCGGCTGGCACATGGGAGCCCTGGGTTGATTACCAGCCAATACAGTGAGTGTCCTTATCCTTTTAACTAGTTCTTCAAAGCCACCTTTAAGTAGCTGTCTGCTCAGGAGATCATTGCCCTGAGCCAGGGTGTGTTCAACCTGCCCTGGGTTTACTGCCTCATAAACAGCGATGGAAGGGTGAACAGCAAACTATGGTAGTTTCTAAAACAGGAACATCCATCCCAGCTGACAGCGTCACACTTACTCTCAGCCTTGCTCGCCTCATAACTAATCACATTCTTTTCTAGCATGCTACTAGACAGATGATCCAGCCAGGAAATGGGCAAGCTTGTCCCGTCTTTGTCTGATCCTTCTATTCTGCCCAGGACCACCTGTCTGCCACAGGTGCCCCGTGCGTGGTCTTCCTCTCTGAATCTCTCTTGCGTACTCGGCTCACGGTGATGCAGTATGCTCCACATAGAGCATGCTCCTCGCAGCATACCTTCAGGCTGGTCCCCCTCTGTGTGCATGTATCCAAACACACATGTACAGACCCAACTCTCCAGAGCTGATTCTTCCTCCCAAACCTCCCGTTGGGCCAACCCCTCCTCTGTACTTTCTGCCCCAAGCCCTGTCCTCCTGCAGCTGCCCATCGGACCTACCATTTATGGGACTGCAGTGCAAAGTCCTTTCCCTAATTCTGAGTCCTCGCAGTACTCAACATGCCTGGCCTGATCCTACCACACCACCACTTCACCCACCACCCCACCCACCCATTCATCACCCACGCACCCCGTCATCTACTAGATGTCTTGGTGTTGCAGCACTGATTCTGGTATGTTTTGCCCTCCAACAACTGCCTGGCCTTCCTTTGATCTCACCTTCGCCAGCTTCCATGCTTGGCCTTGCTGCTTAGACTTTCCAAAGCTTAGTTTCCTTACTTCTTGAGTCAGGTAACCCTTGTCACCTAATTTGAACGGTAACTATGAATTCCAAGGCAGATTTGGCTTGTATAGCAGACATTCTTCACAGTAGGTGCTGTAGTATATTTTTAAACATAGGCACCCGTTGACTTAAATTGCCATCCATAACCCCATTGGCTGAAAATGCTGGGAGTCAGTGCATTTGAACACATTTAGAACACTTACAAGTTGGCCATAGTCACGCATCACAAACCTGTTGGAGAAGTTATGTGGAGTTTTGTAAACTCTGTATTGAAAGCAAAACACAGTTGTTCTAAGAATACCTCCTTTGCATCATGAGGTAGTTAAGTCTAGGACACCGAGAACCATTGTGAGTCTAAGCATAGATATGTGTGTCCACGTTAGCAAAACCCTCAGCTGGGCCTTCTGCAGTCTTGTTTCTCCTCGTCGAGTTCTAAATGAGTAGGTAGCATGTGAGAAGGAAGGCTATACCGAGGATTCCAGTAGAGAGCTCGTGGAGCTCCGGTGTGCTTGAGGTAAAAGCCACCTGTCGGCAAAGCTTACTCTGGGGGGACTTGTCAGCACTGTCCATGGGTGCTGCAGGTACAGGCAAATCAGATGCAGATGCCTGTAAGAACAGCTGCAGAGCGGGGAGTACACTGACACCGGGGGATGGCTGCAAGGGACTGTACCTAGATGCAGGAGAGGGAGTTTGCAGTGGGCAGGCACTGCTTCCCAGAGGTCTTGAAACAGCATGTGTGTTTCTAAACTTCTGACTGTAAAGGAAATGCAGGTTCCTGAAGAGACGGTAGAAGGATTGTGCTTATGGTGCATTACCCAGGACTCCCCGCAGGACTACAAGTTGGGTTGTTTCCTGGTGTTTTATTTTGTTCTGTTTTCACATACACACACAAATGGAATCCTGAGAAATAGAGCGATTCACAGCTTTAATTTTTTCACCAATAATACGTATCTTTCTAGGTTAGTCAGCACTAATCTGCACTAATTTATTTTTTTAATTGACATTACTTTAAAGTATGCAACTTATTTGTTTAAATATCATTTAATATTATTTAACATTTAAGCCTAAATGTTGGACTTTTGGATTTGTTTTGTTTGTTCTCCACTTTGAGTCAGGAACAAGATACATAGAGTTCACCTAACTAAATGGCCATTCTATTACTGCCTTCTTCTCCCCTCCCAAAAATGTTTTTAGAAACTGGATCAGAGCTGGGGAGGCGCTCAGTGGGTAAAGCATGAGGTCTAGAGTTGGATCCCAGGACTTACAAGGTAGACATGGCGACACACAGCAGTTCCAGGATCCCCAGAGCAAAGACTAGCTAGCCATGTCTAGTCAGCAGGCTCCATGTTCAGAAGACATATCTCAGTACAGAAAATGAAAAGGAAGATACCTGACATCCGCCTCTGGCCTCTACATGCACATACACAGGGTCATCCAAGCGGGCTCACATGCAGTCACACACATGTATATACACCACTCACACACATATGCAAAAGATTGTAATGGGGAAGATACCGGAGACCAGACAAAGGTTCATGGGGAAAACAGGACCACCTCCCCAGTAAGTGACTGGCCGTAGCATACATTGCGGAACTGGCCAACAGCTGATATTCTTGTGGAGAGCTGCCCCATGGTGAGATTCTACCTGCACCTGTCTTCTGCTCCATCTTCTGTCCTGCTTTCTGCCCCTTCTTGAGACAGGGCCTTGCTGCGTCACCCAAGCCAGGGTTCAACTCTGCATCCTCCTGTGTCAGCCTCTGAGGTGCTAGAGTTTCAGGAGGGCAACACCATTCCTGCCATGTCTTGTATGTCTGGTCTGTGTTGCTAGTGGAGAGGGGACTGAGTGGAAATAGAGGCTCTGGCTGAGGGGATTTCAAATTCAGACTTGGTTCCCTAACATTTCATCCACAGGTGTGCAGGTTCCTATAAGACAAGGAGGGTGGGCTTTTGGGGTTTGGACCTCACTGTGGGGTCAGCCTGCCCTGCCCATCGCTCTGCATCCTCTTTTCGCCTGCCTCCAGGCCCTGTGCACCATGGCATAAGTGTGCTCAGCACCACAACAGGCTTGACCTACTGCCACAGCCTTCCCTCCTCTGATCCTGTGACTAGAGAAGGCAGGTGGCAGTGTGGGCCTCTTACCACAGAAATAAAGATCCTCTTTACCAGGGAGGAAGAAGAACCATAGCCTATTTTTGGAATAGGCTAAAGACTTGGTTTGTTATTTTTAGAAAATACTTTATTTGTAAACTTGAAAACATGTAAGAAGTATTTGAATGACAGTAGGAACAACGGTAGTTGTCATCTGTAACAGCTGGGGTGATGCTGCACTGTAATCCTAAGACTCAGGCTGTGGAGGTAGGATTAGGAAATCAAGGTTGATCCTCCCTACATAGAGTTGGAGGCCAGCCTGGGCTACATGAGACCATGTCTCTAAAAAATCAAAATAAAAAAACAAAACCTCACATAATAATTATCTATGGTTCCCTAATGCTTGAATGAATGAATGAATGAATGAATGAATGAGCAAGCGACAAAGAAGGGCAGCTCTTCCTCATAGGAGAGTCCAGCTAAAGCAGGAAGAGGGACTTAGGTGTGACTCTAGTCGTAGAACATTTGCCTAGCATGTGCAGGAACCTGTCGAATGGGTGTTTCCATGTGAGCACATAATGCTGAACTGGCTGGCCCCTAGGAGGGCCAATGGCTGCAAAAGCACTTCCAGCATGGAGAAGCTCAGCGTCCCCTCCCCAGCCTTCCATGGGAGTGAGTCATTTCTTAATGTTCAGGTGCTGGCAAGTGAAAGGAAACATCCTACTCTGCCGTCAGACGATTCCTATGGCTCCTGGCCACTCAGTAGCTTGCCCTCCTCAGAATGCTGCACAGTGACACCCAGCCCTGGGTCTGGACCCCAGCCCCTGTTATCCAGCTGTGGGACCCTGGGCGAGTCTTCTGACCTCACCTTCCTTCTTCACCTCTGTGACAGTCCTGGCACGTCAGCTTGTCACAGTAAATGAGCTAACATCTGGCTGTTCAGAAGTATTCCTCATGCATCCTGAAGCTGTGTAAGCATTCGTTACATAAATGAATGGACTGCTTTGTCAGGACTTGAACATTCTCCTCTCGTCTGCTTTTCTCTATTTTTTTATTTATGTGTATGTATATGTTTGTGTGTACACATGTACACATGGGTGTGCAATAGAAACCAAACCCATGGCCTCATTCATATTAGGCAAATACATCCCTGTGTGACTTCTCACTTGACTTGAAGGGACTGTTTCCTGTGTTGAGTGTTAGTTCTGACAGTGAAATGCATTATAAACTCCCAACAACTTTTTAAAATTGGTTTTCAATTTTAATCAGCCTTCCAGGTTTTTTGCTTTATAATTTTTGTCTGTTGGCCAGGTTGAAAAATTTTCACCATGCATCCTTGTCAAGAAATTTTGAACTCAAGTGTGACTGAGAAACACTGACTGAATGTAGGGTACAGGTAACTTTGACAAAAATCCCAGGCAAAAACTATTGACAGTTTTTCTCTGCCTGCCTGCCTGCCTGGCTCCCTCCACCTCCCCTCTGTCTTTCTCAGTGTGTATATGTGACTCTCTGCAAGAATGCCAGGCTTCTGATACTGTCTGATTTAGAGCGTGTCATGGAATGCCTTTTATCCTCAGTTTCTCATCTTCACAGGACTGCTACTCTGAAATCTATATATTTTTCTAAGTTTAAAGGATCACTTTAAGTGTTCAGAAAAAGAATAAATTGCTCCTTATGTGTCATTCTCTGGGCTGTCTGAAACTTGGTTAGGACACTGCTGACCCCATCCTCTGCCGCCTAGCCTGACTGTCCCCTGTTATCCCCTCCCATCCCTTTGAGGATAACTCCACACTACACTTACTGCTGTCCTCTGAATCACCTCCAATCTGTGACACTTCTGAAGTCACTTTGCTGCCACCTCTCCACATGCATCAGTCTCACCTTTCTCTCATGCACCCTGAAGCTAGGCACTTTGGAAGGATGCAGCAGAAGTCTTTTGTCTGCAGCATATCCTGTTGGGGCTGCATTGGCTCAGTACTGTATACTGATACTGGCCCTGTATCTGAGCGCCTCACGCTGCTGACCCCTCCTCCTTTCCTTCATGCTCTAAGCTGTGGCCATTACCTGGCCAGTATTGGGGTTAGAAGAGAAACGCAAAGTCTGGGGTCTTTAGGAAAATTAATTAGGTGCAAAAAAAAAAAAAAAAAAGGTTGGAATTATCACAGTGCTGTCCTGCCTGAGTTCTGCAGTGTGCAGAAAGCTACGTGTAGTAAAGGTTTTGAGTTGGCCACAAGCTGAGAGGCTTGTGCAGAATTCAAGGTTACAGTTCTTTCCCAGAATCACTTCAACTCTTTTATTGAGGCTTTGTTTATGCTGCACACCCAGCTGAACATGTATAATTCAGCAACTTTTTGTTTATTCACTGAGTTGTATAATTATCACAACCAATTTGAGAACATCAACGACCTGAAGTCTGACCCTTCACACCCCACCCTCCAAAATCCCTCTGTAACCTCTAACCTCCCTTCTGTCTCCAGACTTACCTGTTCTAGGCATTTCCTATGAATGGAATCTTACTATGTAGCCTTTTGGAATTGGCTTCTTCGACTCAGCATGTCTTTAAAGTCTATCCATTCTGTAACCTGTTCTTCCTTATTGCTAAGTAATATTTCAGTTTATCCCTGCATAAGCATATGTTTCTACCTCTCGACTATGGTAGGTGGTTGCACTGGTATAAAAATGCAGGATACAGGTCTCCCTTGCTCTTGGTGGAGCTCTTAGAATGGGATTGCTAGTCCACCTGCGTTTAACTTCTGAGGAACTGCCAACCTGCTGTACAAAGTGGCAACACCATTTCACATTCCCACCATTAATGTGTATCTTGCCAACACTTGCATTTTCTTCCTTTTTGACTTTAGCTCTCCTGGTGGGTATGAAGTAGCATCATATTGTGGACTTGACCTGCACTCCCTGCTGGCTGAGTCATGTAGAGCCACTGCCCTTGGACCTTCAGGCCTTTCTGAAATGTCCCATTTGTATTCAGTTTGAGTGTCCCCAGCTTGTGAGAGCCCTGTGCCTAGAAATGCTCAGGCCTGGCTATTGTCCCCTGAGCACCGGGTCCTACAGAAGCCTAAGTGAAGAAGGAGAGAGCAGGAGCTTGTTTCTACAAACAAGTAGGCAGGCTTCAGCGAGCATCACCTTGTCCCTCTTCATCCCACAGGAGGTGCAAGTGGTCCCTGTGACTCCAGCTTTGGAAGTGGCGTCAATGTCTTTACCTCAGCCAGGTGAGTGCTTCGTGAAAAGCCAGTGGTCCAAATCTTTCTGGGTGCAAGATATTGCAAAGTCCCAAGGAAAGCTGTTTGGAGCCAGTCTTTGGGGAGTATCAGATACACAAGGGATGGACGTACCTGAAGGACAGATACCACACGTGGCCTCTTCCCAGTTCCTCTGGACAGATAACCTTTGGGGAAGATTGGAAGCCACTGGAGGTCTTTAAATGTACATTCTAGAAACCCAGTCACAGGTCCCTTCGCCCAGCATCTTTTCATTATCTAACGCAAGGCTGACTCTGGTCAAGAAGTCATGAAGTGGAAGGGAGGGAGGGAGGGAGGGAAGGAGGGCGGGCGGGCACAGCAGGCAGAAAAGTTACCCAGGCAAGGGCACCAGAACTTTCCTCTGCCTTCTCCCAGGATGGGTGTCATAGCACAGGCATCCACAGGGGGGCAGTGCAGGCCAGGGAGCAAAGTCATATCCTGCCTTGCCAGCCCCTAGGGAGAGAACTGTCTTGCTTCTCTCCTGGGCTGCTTCTGCTGACTGACTGCTAAAGCTGTTATCTGAAGCATTAGCCCCTGTGCCTGAAGTGGACGATAATTCCTCTGAACTTAACGTCAAACCTCTACCTGGGGAGCCAGTCAATGTAAGGAAAAACTGTATTCAGCCCATAAATATGATCCTGACTTCAATACCCTTTAATGGGAGACAGTAAAGTAACCAGCAAATTTCCAGGAGACAGCAGAACTGCAGAGAAAGTGGTTGCACCACAGCAGGGTAGGGGACCAAGCCACTGTGGCTGGTGAAGTGCTCCCATGGCTGGGCTCTGTGCTCACCTAGTGTCGGGCCATTGAATTTGCTAGTCCCATGCTTGGCAGCACCATTGTATCTATTTTAGGGATGAAGAAGGGTGGAGATAGGCTACTCTATACAGAAGGGCTTTAGGAAAGAGTCATGTGGCTGGGGAGAAGGGGCAGCGGCTTGGACTGAGAAGCCGACAGGATGGAAGATGTGTCTGAGAAGTGTGCTTGGCAGCCCTTCTGAAGGACAGGACAGAACAGACAGAGGGATGGGAAGGGCAGCCTCTGGGTGTTAGCTAACGCTAAACCAGGCTGTCCTGGCACATTCCTAAGCTGGACTGCAAGGGAAAAGAGGTGTGACTTAGGTTGTCTAGACTCTGTCCAGGGGATGCAAGGCATCCTCAGGGAGGAGCAGGCCAGTGTGGACACTGGGTTTTGGAGCTCAGGGTTGGAGGAATGGTCAGAGGTGCAGGGCATATGTGAATTCTCTGGAGGTTTCAACACTAGGCATGGAGGAATGGCAGTGTCAGTGAGGGGATTTATGAGCTCCCACTTATAGCCAAAAAAAAAAAAAAAAAAAACCTGTCTTACTTAGCACTGTACTCTGGGCTACAGAAACTGTCATGCTTCGGGGGGTGATGATGAAATGGAGGAACGGCGGCAGCATGACTGATGGACTGCAGGGGTGGCACGACCTTCTACCACTTCACTTGCAGTTTGGAAACATGCTCAGCTAGACAGGCTTACATAGACTTCAGTTCCTCAGTGCAGGTCAGAAACCAGAGACCTGGAGCCAGTTTTAGTTCACCATACCTGTCACTCAGGAGATAATGCTAAATCCAGCCTTTTGAAAACACGGGGAAACAACACACAAGATTAGCCCATGTGTTACTCTGGTGCAGGAAGGCCATCTTGTGGCAGCATCACGGCATGCAGCCCTTCCTGTGCTTGGAAGGAGCAGCCACAAGAGTTGTGAGAACAGATCAGATGCTCAAAGAGCCTCTGGCCTGCTCCCTCTAGGACACTGAGCTCTCACAGATGGCATCATTCAGGTGACACAAAGCAAGCTGCCCTCCCGTCTTCTCATGTGTTGCTTATCCAGAGCACTACCCAGATAACCAGCTAAGAGCACTGGCTAGAGGGAAGGCTGTTCCTGGCCATGGCTCCCTAGTGGTCGCCAGACTTTCTAATGAGAGCCGTATAGGAAAATACACACCCACACAAAATTCTGAGTCCATAGCCAGTCAGGGATCAGACTGGGACAGGGAGTCAATGCACTCTAAGACCACAGGTGCCTTCTGTCCCTTTCTGGGGCCCAGGCTCGGCCCCTGTGAGAAGCCGCTGAATAAACAGGTGACATCTCTGTCTAAGTGTATAGACAGTCAAGCAGCACTGGTCAAAGGGGTTAAACTCCTCTACCCTCCATAGTGCTGGAGATCTGTGGGAGGTTCAAGACTGGCTCCGTGAGGAGAGGTGGAGAAAGACAGCAGAATGGAGAAGTGTGGTGGAAAGCAAGACAACGCAGGGGAGGATTTCACCACTGCTATCTGTATGCCAGGTGACCTCTCCTCTGGAGAGAAAGGGGCCCAGTTCTTATCCTTCAGGCTATGTGTGTGACCCGGAGGAGGTGACAGCATTGACCCCAGAGAGGAATGGACGTAAATGTGTTAAAGTGCGTGAAGAGCCTGGAGCAGTACCTGGCAGACAGCACACACTTGGTTACACTGCTCACCCCAGTTATCACAAGAGCCTCCTTATCCCCATAGTCAAAACAAGAAGGGACAGCGAGGTTACGTTCTTATTGGAAGCCACCCCACTAATTAGTAATGAGGTGAAAATCCAAGCTAAGCCTTTCTGGCTCCATACCACCAGCATTTAGCGTGGCGGATTATTATTGGAGAGTTCTAGGAGGTTGCACATTGACCTCTGATGCATTTGGCAGGTTTTTGGACAGGTGTCAGTGTGCAGACCTCCCCCTGACAAGAGCCTTGCCAGGGGGCCATGGCATCACCACTGTTCATTCAGGACTGTTCTCTTGGTTTGGTTGGCTACCGTGTACCACAACTAACAGAAAAGTCTAGAAGTCGGTGCCGCCCAACTTTGAGTGACACCGCCAATTACAAAGACGACGCACTGACCCGATGTTTTAGAAAGGCAGCCCTGCATTCACGAGCTCTCTCTTCAGAGTTACCTTTCTTCCAGTTTGATGTCAGCTGTGATGCGAGCAGAGTGGAAAGTTAAACACTACAGAAAGACAGTGCTGCCCCCAGGAAGAACGGCTGACTGGATTCTGTGTGCTGGGGGCATCAGAAGCATGGTTGGGCGATTTCTGTGTGCAGCACACGCGGATGTTGTAGTACATGCTCATCTAAGACTCATTATGAGATGCTTAGGGGGGGAAACGCTTGCTGAAGATCCCGTGAAATAATTCGGGATCTCTTAGGAGTGACTTGTCTAACATCTTGGAACTGTTATAGAAATGTATTTTAAACCTCCTGTGAGTACTGTTTGTTCATGATGGCTTTAGCCAGAGCAAAGGACACTGCATCTCAGGCTTAGCCCAGTAGAGGGAAGCTGATCACTTTGGGCAAGCACACCTCACTCTGGGAAGGTCTTGCAGCTCCAGTCCACAAGCACAGGCAGAGCTCAGCAGCCAGCACCACCCAGGGCAGCCAGAGCCGCCTGCTCAGGGCAGGTGGGACCCTGAGCTTATTTTGCTGCCCACTCAGATAAGCGTGCAGCTGCTTGCCTGCTTCCCGTGACCTTCGCCTTGAACCAGCCAGGGGAAGAGGACTCAGGAGGACGTCTCCAGCTAAGAGAACGAGTGCTCAGCCCTTGACCTCTTGGCTTTGGTGCGTCTTACATTGCCTCTGGATCCAGGCTTCTTCCTCTGCACGGGCAGATTGCCTGAACCTCGAAGTCCCTTCCATGACCTCATGGTTTTTGGTTAAGGCTGACACCTTGCGGGGGCTTGGGGGAGGAGGTATCGTTGGAGAGTGCTATCAATTTCCTTTCTTTACTGTGTGAATCTTTACTGTGTGGTCTTGACATGGCACCAACCATCTGAAGAGACGGCCAGGAATGGTTCAGTTGAGGTGTAGCAGTGGTCTTCAGGCACAGCCCCCTCTTTCCCCAATAGCATTATGACTACTCTGTGGCTCCTGCTGGAAAAAGGACCCACTGTAGACTAGGGCACAGGACTGTCAAAGACTGGCTGAGAAGGGGGTGGTTACCCTTCAGTATCCACCCGCTTCGTCAAGGCCCTGGACTGTGACAGGCATCCACTTTACCACTGAGACCGCTGTTCTAGCCACAAAACCTGTAGCCAAAAGAAAAGACAAGCCTTAGGCATCGCTCTGGGAGGATCTCTACAAGAGTCCAGCCCAGGACACAGAACCAAGACCTGGACAAGAGATGGCAAGTTCTGGCCAGCAGTAGCAGAGAGAGGCAGGGTGTGAAGATATCCTAAAAGCCAGCTTACTCCATGGCTGTGGAGCCCCCCTGACCTGGGATGTGCTATTGATAGAAAATGTGTGCTTGAGTCAGAAGACTAGGACCCAAGAAGGATGTAGAGCATCACATTAGAGTCTGTGTTCATCTCATTGAGTGTATGTTGATATGCTAATGCCGTGGCTTATTTAAAACATGAAAGCTAACTTCAGCTTGGAAACTAAAGAATGCAGATGTAGATGTAGAAGGCCATCTGTGGCTCGACTTACTTCTGTTGGACAGAGAAGATGCAGGCCTTGACTGGCCACTGTTTCTGCCACCCTGGCTCTGCCTGTCATTTGCTGCCAAAGCCTTAACAGTTTGAAATGCTCAAAATCCATCAGGAACTTCTAGCCACGTGACTACTGGGACAGCACAGTGGCTGCCTTCCTCTGTGCAAAGGCTCTATTCTGGGTTCTGTCACTGTGTCACATACTGAGATCATCCAGTCCCCTGAGAAATGGGATGCCCACTCTCAACTCTAAAACAGGCACCAGAGAAATACCAGTGAGCATCCAACGGCAGTTCTGCCTAGTCGTAATAGAGCCACGCCCCTTAGAAATCATAGCACATGAGCTTCAGAGTCTGCAGGCTCGTGAGGAAAGCACAGCCATCAAGTTCCTGGTGCAGATGAATAATTGAATGGCCTGGAAAGGCCGAGGAAGACCATTGTGTCCAGCAGCACAGTGGAGCCACCTGACCCCAGTCCTCAGAAAGCACAGCCTGCACTGCCATCACTTTGGGGGAGTGCAGTGTGGTGTCAGAAGAGGAGCCTCCAGCTCCTAAAGTTTCCTGCCTGTGCTGTCCCCACCTTGGAAACCTGACCTCACCTGAGTGCCACCTCCTGTCCTCTAACCCCAGCACTCAAGAGGCAAAAGCAGGTGGATTTCTTGAGTTAGCGGAGAGCCAGTTTGGTGGGAGCTTCTCAGTGTCTGAGCGGCACTTGACCTTCCCCAGGTTTCATATGCCCTTTCTGCTAGCAGGGACCAAAGAGCTTCAGCTGGGAGCTCCAGCTGAACTGCAGCACTACCTGAACAATCTCGGAGTCTCTCAGGCAGGCTCCTACCTCATCCCCCGTTCCAAAGAGCATTTCTACTTGGAAGGCAACCCTCCAGCTTCTCTAAGCCAGATCCTGTGCCGGGTTCAAGGATGGCAAAATGACAAACTAGTAGTTATCACTTGCCTGTGAAGGGTCTTGGATGCCATAGAGTGTTTCAGGGACCTGTCCTTGTGCTGTTGGACCTATTAGTTTGGTTTCATCAGCAAAATGTCTGGCTTGGTGCCCTGGGGATGCTGAGCATCTAGGGTGTTGAGCTCAGATGTCTGATGTGGGCCAACTCTGCCTGTGAGTCAAGCTGGTGCCAGGTAAAGGAAAGGAAAGTGACCAGGAGTCCAGCTAAATGGCTTCCTCCTCCCCAAATAGGGACAGCATAGCTGCACCCAAACTGCTCCTTCAAACGGCAAAGGAAGCAGAGAAGCAAAGCCCTCCTTGGAGCCACTGGACTGAACCAAGTGACTGCCATCTGCTTAGCTGTTTTCCAGTCCCCAGGGTAGAAGTGTGGTTCTGAGTGTACAGATCCAGGGTGCTATGGCTCAAGAGGAGAGAATGACTCCAGGCTTCATTTTGGTCTTACCTACAGCACTGACAGGGCTCCAGTGACCCTGCATCTGGACGGAATTGTGCAAGTCCTGAACTGTCACCTTAGTGACACGACCATTGGGATGATGACCAGGATTGCCGTTCTGAAGTGGCTCTACCATCTCTACATCAAAACTCCACGAAAGGTGAGCTTGGACCCAGCTCTGCAGAAGGCTAGTGGTCATCTAAAGGTCCACTTCAGGTTTCTAGGGCCTGCCCAGGCTCAGTGTTGGGGTTATGGCCAACTAGAGGAAGCCTGGCAAACAGAAGAGTGTCAGGTGCTCTGGGGGCCAGGGAGGGAGAGGGGGGCTGACAGACCAGGAGCCTGGTGTTTACTAAGCCCAGTCTCTGAGTCAGGGAACTCACAAGTACCTCTTCTCTGCTCTCCAGATGTTCCGGCACACAGACAGTCTCTTCCCCATCCTACTTCAGACGTTATCTGATGAATCTGATGAGGTAGGTCCCCCAGTCCCAGCCTTCATTTTAGAGAGCCTTGGGAGTCTTCATAGCTTAGATATGCTTGACTGGTTGGTGGTGTGTTCTTAACCAAAACTGCATGTAGCATTCGAAGGAAGGATGTTTCTTCTGTAGGTCCTTTTGGAATACTTGTGACAGGAGTGTGACTTTAAGGTCACCCTGCTTGAGAACAAAGTATAGCCCCACTTTGCTGCCCAACTACTCTGCCTCAGTTTCCTCCTGTCTGCTGAGGACAGCAGTAATGCCTGTGTTTTAGAATGAAGTGGACATGTGGAAAGGGCTGTGCTGTTTTAGCTGCACCCCACTTGGACCACCAACTTAAAGTTGGTCCCAAAGCCTTGCTTTATTGGGGTGCTTACAAGCTACTAGTGTGAAAAGGAGAGGGTGGCCTGGGTGGAGACAGGGAACTCCTGCTTGTCACTCCTCTGCTTTCATTTTCTGCATCATTTGCTCCAGAGTTTGAGCAGGAGGTTCTTTCTAGGGCTCCCCTGCCTCCCAGGCAAGGGGCAGGGCACGCCCGTTTGCAGGGTCACCTTCCTTCACCATCCAGATCAACCCTTCTGTATTCGATGCTGTGTGTTCAATGCTAATTGATGGTCTAAGCCATGACATAGCCCTCTCCCTTTTTGGGGAGTCACTATGAGGGATGGACATAGTGACTTGGTCACTATGATGGTCATAGCAGTTGGCATATGATTTACCCAATAGGAGCAAGGGGGCAGACTGGGTTGGGGTTGGGAGAAGAGGACATTGTTCAACTTCCTTGGAATAATGCAGCTTGGTCTTCCCTGGGCTGGCATGAGGCTCACTGAGGGCCCTGGCAACTGCCCTGCAGCCTAAACTTGCTTTTCTTGAACCTGGGCTGATGAGAGAAGCCAACAAGAGGTATCACCCTCCTGGTCCTCTCAGGTTCTCTACCTTTCCGGAAAAATCCCAAAGCGGTCTATGCATCCCCTTGGTTCCTCCTGCACACATACAATCTCCTCTCTGCCTCTCCCTCTCCCCCAACTCCTTGCAGTTTGAAACCCCGGTGGATGTGTGGCCCAGTTCTGCCTGTGAGCTGGGAGTGACTCACCAGGGAGCTGAGCCCACAGTTCAGAACAAAGAGAGGAGACTCTGCTGATTGGCCCTTCCTGTGGGGCTCCTCTGGAAGCAGCGAGTTCTCAGTCCTTTAAATTGAGTTGTTTAATCAGTTGTTTGCCGCCTTTTGCTTGGAATTGGTGTGTGTGTGTGTGTGTGTGTGTGTGTGTGTGTGTGTGTGTGTGTGTGTGTGTGTTTAGTGGGGGCACAGGAGATACAGTCCATTAAATGCACTGTTCAGGTTGTGGCTGTGGAAACTCGATTTGCTGAAGTGCTAAATGTTGTCAGGGCTTTGGGGCGAATCTTGTGGGCCTCATGGGGAGAGATTAAAACTGATCTTGGGGACAGTTTTGCAGAGGGCGTGCTATGAGTGAATGGCTTCTCTGCTCTGCCTTTTGGATCTGGGCTCCTTGACAATCGCTGGTGAGTCAGGATTTTGCCACACTTTCATTATTCACTGGGGTCTTATGCCTGAGTGTCCCCTACCTGTTCTATTTGACCTTGAGGACACACCATGAATTTGGTCATGGAAATCTCCTCTTCCTGGGTCCTCTGTAGGGTATCTAGGAAGTGTTCCCTGGTGGGGTTTTTCAAATTTTACAAAAGCTGCTCTAAACTTACTGGAGCTCCCTGAGGTTCACAAACCATGCTGGACTCTAGTCTTAGAAGTAAAGAATCCTTGGGGGAGAAAAGAGCTAGCCTGTTATTTCTGTTTTTTAAACACACACAACTGACACTGTTACTTACTGTCAACTAAGAGCTGCTAGAGCCCAAACTCCAGCCCAGTTCTGTTTGAAGCTAAGCCCCATCTCCTCAGCTGTTGAACTACCACTCGTCTGTCCCCTCACGTAAAGAACTGCCTGGGGAGGTGGGCGCTGGGTTTAACGGTATCATCCAGTTTCATCCTGATTTCTCCAGAAGGATCACTGGCCTTTCCCTCTGTTTGTGAAGATCCTCAGTTCAGTATGGAATGTTTTTAAATTTTTAAAAAGTCCTTCCCACTTCAGCCCTAAGTCCTTTGTCCACTTTTCTTATTGATATGAGGAGACCTTTTGTATATTTAGGACATCTACTTGATACGTATGTTGTGAATGTTTTTCTGTCACTACTACGGTGATAAGCCCATATAATCCTCACTGCACTGTGGTTAGAGCCACTAACCCCAGGAGACAGTGCACACCCAGGTGTTGGTGATGCAAGAGTGAAGCATGGGGAAGGCAGAGCTCAGAAACCCAGCTGACCACCACCACGTACTCTGCAGTCCTGTTAGCCTCACGAGGGTGTCTTGTCTGCCTTGCTCCTCAGTTCTGCCAGAGTGACAGATTGGTAGGCCACACCCTTCTAACATCCGTTGTCTATTCTTTATTCAGGATAAGTGGCTGTTTCCTCCCTACCGCCTGCTCCTTGTAGACATTATATGAATCCCTTTTTGTCAGAAACAGTTTGCAGGTGTCAAGTTAATATTCTTGGCACTGAAGTAGAAATCCTCCTTTTAGCTGTAGATCCAGTAACTTACTTTTTTATGAGGAATGTGACCCTGATTTCCCCAACATGGAGTACAGGACATATGCTCAGAGCTTCCTGAGGAACCTCCAATGTTAGGGTCTGCTGCTTTCCCTGCCCAGAAGGTGTCAGGTGTCAGATGCTAATTTCCTGAGAGAGCTCTGCCTAAAGACAGATTCTTTACCTACCTACTACTTTCTTGATGAGCTGGGTCCAGAGACGTCAAATGACTCTTCCCTCCTATGCATAGGTGTCTCCCAGCCTACATTTAGAATTCTCATAGGAGTGGGGAGCACTCAGTCTCAGAAGCGACTTGGAAGGACATGCGTTCCCTCTGAATGAATGTGGACAGCCTGGACAGCTGCTCCCAATCTCTGGGCAGATTCCTACCTCTGGGCCATCCTGGGTGGTAGCCTTGCATAAGGAATTTAACCTTCCTGAGCCCATGAAGTAAGGCTCGTAATACTTCATATACATTTCAGACATAATGCCAGACACAGTTCTCCCCAGACCCTGCCCCACAGCCGCCTTCCTGTCCTAAGTTCATCTACTGAAAATTGGCTTTTTTGAAACGTTGAATTCTTGCCCAGGAGCAAGGCTTTATTACCCAGGAAGTCATCCTGTCCTTCAGTAACACTCAGGGTTTTGTATGAGGACTGTATCCACTCACAGTGATGGTGACAACATGTTTATTTTGTTATGATCTAGAATGGCAACCCTTCCTGGTAGTATTTTCTTTCTAGGTGACAGTGCAGCTTAGTGGCCAGGTACACAGGCCTTAAGATCAGTTCGTCCAGTTTCTGCCACCTAATGGTTGGTTGACCTGGAGCAAATAAGTTAGCCTGTTCCCTTAAGGGAAAAATAACAGAGGCACCTCCCTCTAGGCTTGTCGAAAGGGTTAAATGAGACTGGTGCTCAGCACAGAACCCAGCATGCAGGAGGACCTCTAGTAAACAGGCTCCTCAGAGTCTGGAGGTCATTTCTGTAGGCGACCTTGGAGACACACATGACCTCAGCAAGATGAACCTCCTGTCTGCCACAACCTTCTCCCCTCAGTTTCTCCAGCCAACACCTAAACACGGGATACTCTTATTTCTGTCTCCCATATGCCTCTGGATAGAGCAGGCCAAGGAACATGTGTATAGAAAGCCATGCAGCAGGTCATGGGAAAATGGAGAGTATCCCTGCATGTTCTTCCTCCTCTCCCTCAACCTCCCGAGAAGCCCTGGATTGAAGCTGGCATTCCACGCCAGCCTCACTCCTTAGAGCCCTGTCGTCAGCATGTTCCTCATACAAGCTGAGGAAGGATTCCAGCTGGCTGCCTCAGGTCCAGGGAGAGAAAGAAAGGACATCATCATTGGCAGAGACACATCAGGACCACAGCAGCCATGGTCTTTCTCTCAGAAACAAGTCTCTTGAGACCAGTAAGCAGGCCCTACTGGATCCCGCATTACTATGGCCCTGTCTTCTCAGCAGTAGGGCCTGTTTGGCATACCCTGCCTCAGCATCTCAGGTCTCTGAAGAAATTACCAACCCAGGAAAAGCTCCTTGCTTTTCCCCTCCTTTAACTTCACAAGCACTATTAAGAGAAGTCACCGGCTGAACTGTATAGCCTGATGTGAGTGGACAAAAGCGGCAGAAGAACGACATCCGCCCTCCTAGCAAATTTGTTGGGTAGCGTTCTGGAGCGTTGTGCACAGCTGTGGCGCAGTCCGTGGGCAGCGGTGCCTCCATGTGGTAGGTCTAAGGGTAGCTCAGGCCACCAAAGAAAGCGCTTTTTATAAAGGCACTCAGAGTCCCCTGGAAGAACAGTCACAGTCCCTGAGCTAAGACAGGCCATTGCCTTTCCTGTCCTCAGCCCAATGGATGTCTCAGAAGTACCCAGACCTCTGAGCACCCAGTGCCTAGACTGAGCCCAGAGGGAAACAAAATTGGGCCTCCTAGAGCTGCTAGCTATCCTCACTGGAGCACCTCTCTGCCTCTCCAGCTGGTCTCCACCTCTGGGCCTCTTGATTCCTCACCAATAGGATAGGGCCCCAGGGATGAGCCTGCTATGCTCTGGACTTCATTTGAGGAAGGGTAGGAGTTGGGAAGTTGCTTTCATGGTGCAGGACTCTAGAGAAAAGGAACAGAGAAGCTGAAGAGATTCTTGACCCTCAAAAGAGAGGACTTGCCTGGCCTAGTCAAACTGCTAAAAGACCCTCCCAGGCCTCATTTATAACTAAAGAAACAGCCTACAAACATGGCTTCTCCAGGCAGGTGCCCTAGGACCCTGAGCAGATTAGGAAAAGGCTACCTTTGTTTTTGCATTTTGACTTTACACTTATTCCCCCACCCCACCATGTGCGCATGCGTGCAGTCAGAGCGTAGCTTATGGGAATCAGTTCTTTCCTCTATCAAGTGAGTTCCAGAGATCAAATGTAGGTCATTGGCCTGGCAGGAAGTCTCCCTCCTCCCTTTATAATGCAGTGAACACCAGCTGGGGCCACTGTTGGCTCAGTCTCAAGGCCAGGCAATCCTGTTGTCCGATTGAGTCTCTTTCCTTCTCAGTACACCTAATCACCACCATGAGCACTACCTTGATTTCCCCATTATCAAGAAGTCTTGCCACTTCAGTCTTTTGAGTTGGCCAACTGAGCTTCCTTGACATGAAGTCTCCCTCAAAGGGAAGCCCCAAGACCAACAGCTATGAAGAATGATATCAGAAGGCTGTGGTCTTTGTGGTTCTTCTGTCCCTAGAGGGAGGGCCTTCAGTTGAAGATTGGCCATCTCTCAGGATCTTCCTCATGTGGGGACTTGTACTTAAATAGAAGCACTTCTGTTAAAGGCAACTTGAAGAGCCACTGATGGCCCCTCTGATAGCCTCACTGGCAAGCTCCTTCAGGAACCATGCTGCAGTGTGCCTGAGAGAAGCCAGGGCACATACATAGGGCCACTACTCCACTGCAGCCATCTTATGGCATCATCTGTTTTTCTGTGCATTGTGTTGTGGCAAAACACTCTGACAAAGGCCCACTTAAGGAAGAAAGGGTTTACTCAAACACTCAGGGTTACATACAGCCCATCATGGTGTGATAAGTCAAGGCAGAACCTTGAAGCAACCAGTAGCATCCACAGTCAGAAAGCAGAGAGAGATAAGCAGGTGCATGCTGCTGCACATTTCCTCTATTCACTGTACAGTTCAGGATCTGCTGCCCAAGGAGTGGTACCCACAATGAGCTGCTCCTCCCAACTCAATTCATACAAACAAAATAATCTCCTGTAGGCCTACCCAGAGGCCTGTACCCCAGATGATGTTAGGTTTGTCAGAGTAACAATATCAACATCTATTGTCTCTGCCTATCTGTCCAGTAGTCCTAGAATAATTTGAATTATCGCAGCACGACTTATGAGGAGGTTTGTACAAGAAGGAAGATAACTTACCTACGGTCATGCAGCCAAGAGCTAGAATTGAGAACTAGATCAATCTGATTCCAAAGGCTCTAAAATCCACACAGGCTCTTCTGTGAACAGGGGGCCAGCTCAGATTGGGGTACAACTTCATGCAGTCCTGGTCTCATGTTATCCTAATAGAATTTTGTCCTGGGCTGGCCTTCAATTATGAGCGTGCCCTTTCCCTCTGAGCATTTGACCTTAACCTTTCTTCCTTGCCCCTTTGCCTGGTTGGCTGCCTCTGGACTACTCACAGATGGGACAGGGAGTCGGCAGCTCTTTCACTCCAGGCCCAGACCAGAAGCCCTCTCTGTCCTCCATCTGGTCTTCTAAACAGCGAGGCCAAGGGCTGAGATCACAAGGATCTCAGAGTTCAGGAAGCCTCTGGTCCCATACCACCCAGCTCTCCACAGGACCAGTTTTCTTCTCTAAGATGCTGACGTTGGACTGGATTGTCCACGGTTCTTTCCAGCTCTGACTGTGTGGTCCTGACTCCTCGCCCTGGAATACTAATGCTGTGTGCTCTAAAGCAGAGTCTGCCCTAAGAATAGGGCTTCTTTTCCTTTTCAGTTCCTTGCCTCGCTTTTTATTTCACTCCAGTTTTCATTCTGTCTACTCTCCAAAACAAAAACAATACCTCCTTCTGCCTCAAGTCCATAGGTTTCTTTAAAATCGGACTGTCAGTAAGACTAGAATCTCCATCCACACTGCTAAGTACGGTTAGAGTCTCCATCCAGAACTCTAAGCTAATGGCGGTAGCCAAGAGCTTCATTCTTATAGCCAGGAGCCTGTTCCATATGGGAAGATGGAGGGCCTGGGGTTCTCTCCCACTGTGCCACAGGGGCCTTATCCACAGCACTATATGCTGTGTGTCCCTGCTCTGCCACAGCTAACCCTATAGCTTCCTACTTCCCTCTTCTCCCAAGTGGCAACAGCCACCAAAAAGACAATCCCAGCATCTTCTTCCTAGGGACAGCCAGGACCCCTGTTCCAACACCACAGTCCAGCAAAAGTACCCAAAGCCACTGCTGGCCACCTAGGGTTATTGTAGCACTTTTAAATTGAGTCCTTGTCAACAAGTCTTTGCCAAGGATAAGACAACAACAGTTGTGTCTGTCTAGAGGGCCTCTGCTTCTTCTCAATCTAGATTTCACATTCTCAGTCTCTCCGTTAGCCTCCCTAGACTGAAGGGGACCCACAGTAACCACAGGAAGCATGTAGTCATCCCACTGCACAAAGCCAGTTTTGTGGGCCACGAGGGTTGGCATGTTTATGTCTGTCTAGATACTTCTGTGGGACAGAAGGCCAAGCATGAGTGAAGTGGAAAAGAAGGCCACTGCCTGGCCCCTGATGGAAGGTGGAGGGTGGGCTGAGAAGGGCAGCCAAAAAGCAGGCTTGTTTTTGCAGAGGTGGGACCTGCTACATAATACTGAGGGCTCCGTTGGGTTCAGCTTTCTCCTGTGATAGGGAACTGAGTTGTTTAAATGCTGGGTAAGCTACCTGCCCATGCTGCAGGGCCCCAGTGCCCATCTCTCCTTGAACTTTAAAGTGATCACCCTCAGAGGCCAGAGTCCAACCATTTGGCATCAAAGCCCTACAGCACTATCCAAACCAGGCCACCATTAGAATCCTCTGCAGTGTTCAGAGACAGCTGCTTGGGCCTTCCCCAGATCCCCTCAACTGTACCCTCAAGCTAGGCCTTGTTGCCTGGACACTGACATTTTTTTTTCCCTTTTTTTTTTTTTGGAGCTGAGGACCGAACCCAGGGCTAGCACTCTACCACTGAGCTAAATCCCCAAGCCCCTGACATTTTTTTTTCTTCACAAAATCCCAGAAGACTCTGATGCACATGTCTGAGTGGGAGCTACTCCTGTGGACCAGCATGAGATCTGTGGAAACTGGGACCCCCAGCTCTCAGCCCCCCCACCTCTTCTATGTGGTCTGGAGACAATAGCCAGGCCAGATGACCTGTGCTCACCCCATGCCCCATGCACTGCTCCTGGCATCTTTAGAAGTCACATGTTCCTCCAGACTGTGGTGGTTTTCCTCTGGAAAGCTAAATTTCAGTGGCAGTTTCCTACAGCTTCACAAGACACTCAGGCCAGAATGAGACCATTCCCCACAGGTGACAGTTCACTCCTCCTACTGACTCTGTCATGGACCCTGGACCCAGCACCCGTCTGCATCCTTCCGTGCACCTCTCAAGGGGACTCGGGGCTTTCCATCTCACCCAAGAGGGAACTAATTCCAAAGGACCCAGAGAAGTTCAGGAGTTTAGTCAAGATCTCCAGATGGCTTCCTGAAAGACCACTTATGACCTGACCTGACCTCTCCCTCTCCATGTCCCTTCCTTCTCTCTCTCTCCATCTTTCTGTCTCTGTCCCCAGTACACCTTCTTCTGCACATTAAAACTGGGCCAGGGGCTGGAGAGATGGCTCAGCGGTTAAGAGCACTGACTGCTCTTCCAGGGGTCCTGAGTTCAATTCCCAGCAACCAAATGGTGGCTCACAACCATCTGTAAAGAAATCCGATGCCCTCTTCTGGTGTGTCTGAAGACAGCTACAGTGTACTTATATATAATAAATGAATAAATCTTTAAAAAAAAAAAAACTAGGCCAGAACCCATCTGTCTTTATATTCATCCCCACACAGCCTTTATCACTCTTTATAATGGCAGCTTAGTGTGGGCTTTAAGAGAAGTCTGTCTAGCACAAAAAGGAGAACAACCAAGTTGGCACAGTGTGTTGGTCCCATCCAGCCCTGTCGCCTTCGCTAAGGCCAGGTGCTGTGGGACACTTATCAGTAAGCCATGTTTAAGCAGAGCTCTGGGGGGTAGTCAGGAAAGCTTCCCCTCTCCTGGTTACCACAGTTCAGGAGCTCATCACCTAGTGATAGAACTCTAAGGATATGTATGCATGTGCACTCGGACTTGGCAACTCTAAGAGCTAGGAACTCAGGACAGTAAGCGTGGATGGCTAGATCACAGGAAGGAAAGCCTATGGGGTTAGGAGGTAGGGAACACAGTCTAGTTTCTCAGTTGATCCTACCCTAGGCTGTACCCCAAAGGGGGCAACCACTAGCATCATCTACACTAGTCTACATGATTGGTCGGTGGAACTGACAGTAGCATTAAGTACTGGGCCTTTGTATAAACCCATAGAAAAAAATCTCCCAAGTCCATTTTGGGGGGAGGGGAGCAGGGGAACTGCCTAAATCCCCTAGGACATGTGCTGTGTTAACCAACATTACCTGTGAGCTGTGTAGAGCTAAAAGGTACTTTGCTTTGCAAAACCCTATAAAGCAACCTGAGTACTCTTCTGATGGGAAAGAAAATGTGTTCACACCTGGACAGAATGCCTCACCTACCAAAGACTGGCCTTTCTCCTTGGGGCACTGCTCATCTAGCTGCGGAAGGCAGGGTTCTCATGCCATGTAGACCACAGCTCTGTTCAGAATGCCAACCTGCCTGCTGCCTTCTGCAGCTCCTGTTTACCTTGTGTCTAGGGCAGAGGCCTCCAGCCCGAGTGCCAGCTACTGTGGGTGCATTTCCCACTGCTCTTGGCCTTCATTCTGGCTTCTAGGGTGAATTCTCTGGCTGATTCCCCAAGCCCCAGGGCAGCAAGAGCCAAGTTCTATGTGGTCAGGGATGGAGGAGGCCTGGCTACTGAGCTATACCCTTATAACAAAAGGAGCTAGTTTCTATGTGAGCAGAAGCAGAAAACCCAAGGATCCTGTGAAAGTCAGACCTCGGTGCCTCTGCCCTTCCTGTCAGATTTGCTCCACAGCATGAGGGGCAGCCTGACCTGACCCAGATCACCTACAAGGCATTACAATCAGCCGTTCAGATGTTCCTTGGCATTGGTTGACACTGACTAGAGTGCAGCTTCCAGCGTCTGAAGCAGCATCCCTCTCTCGCCTCTCGGGAACATTCTTGCAGCTTCCTCCTAGCCAGCTCTGAGGAGAGCACAGTCTGGGGATTTCCTGACAATAGAAAGAAAAAAAGTTCCCCTTCAGAGGAGCTGGATAGCTGCACCAGTTGACATCTAAAGCCTGAGCTAGTACTTGCTGTGTAACCCTAGAGCTTCCAAGTGCTTTCTAAAGCTCAGTGGGACTTTAAAGTGGGACATTTGTCCATCCATCCTGTTGGCAACAGCTATTCCAAACTATGCATCTTTTATTGTCTTCCCGTGCTGCAAATCAGTATCTGCTAAGTGATTGTCTGGGCCTTCAGAGCCATACTATTGGTTGGAGGCAAGGACAGGCTCCCTGTGTGAGGACTTGAACCTGCCGTGCTTGCAGCCACAGTGCCATGGAAGGGAGAGGGCAGGTGTGGTAGTGGATGCCCATTAGACCAGTGAAAGATAGCAGCACAGTCCTTGGTTGCTAGAAAATGAGTGTGACAGATGTCATTATCTACATTTATCCTATGCAAAATGCCAGTTGACACTATAAAGTTGTCTGCAGCAAAGGGGACGATCTGAGGAATCCCCTAGTTTTCTCCTCTCTGCTGTCTACCCCATGGGAAATATGAAGCCCTTTTCCCCCCAACTCCTGAGGCTTCCCTTAGAGACACCTTGGCAGATTCTGTCTGCATTCATTGTCTTCAACCTTGACCCTTGAACTCCATCAGGGAGTCAAGGCAGCAAGCACATTGCACTCCAGAATCAAGGACCAGCTGATGGGCCCTCCCCACCCCTACCCCCACCCACTGCCATGGTAACAGCAGGAGCTCCTGTTCCTGCAGAATATTGCTTTCTTGTAACCTCCCTCTCCCTCCCCTCTTCTTTCTCTCACACAAAAAGAAAGCACAAGTGTTTTATATTCATTTTGCAAAAATGCTGTGTAGTGCATACTAATTGGTGTGGCTTCCTCCGGCTTTCTTTGAGCTAGTCTCCATCCTTGGAGCCAGGACTCCAGGCCAGCCTCGGGCAGGGGCCCAGACAGCCTGTTCATTGGCAGAAGAACTGGATCTGGGTTTCTGGGGATGGAGCAAGGCTGGCCACATGTCTGTGGTTCTGGGGCATTTCCTTCTGGCCTTGCGGGATCCTTGAGCAGAGATCTTCGTCCCATAGCTTCCTGCCCCCACTCCAAGGACTGCAGGGTCTCCAGGGAAGTGTAGAGCACCACAGTCGTGATCTGGGCATAGAGACTGAAAGCCAGGTCTCTGCTCATCTTTCTCAATGCCCTGTTGACTAGACCTTTCTCTGCAATAGCTTTCCTCCCTGGGCCAGATCTTTGTTTTGATTGCTGCTTCAAAGGCTCAGGATCCAAGCTGGGACTGTGGATCAGCTGAAAAACAGCTAGCAATGGGATTTGATCACTTGTGAATGTCAGAGAGCCATTACAGCCCCACAGTACCTCCCCAGTATCCACTGTACAGCATTCCTGCCCTCCACTCAAGCAGTCCCTTCCCTTGTTCAATTCTGGTCTGACTGTTTAAGGAGCAGGAAGGGTCAGTTCATTGTGTGTGCACCTGTATATGTATGGTGCCGCAGGCAGGGGTGTGGGCTTTTTGCCAGTCCCTAGGACTGAAAACAAATCATTTGCTTTGTAAGCACAGGAAGAGTGGCTGGGATCACCAGAGGAACCTGTAGACAACATTTCCGGCTTTAATTGTGCAATTGAAGTGTAATTTGCATTCGTTTGCCATTTGATATTAGACTTTCTAGAATAAGAGAGTTCTGAATGCAAAATGTACAGCCTTCCTGGCTCTGCTGTCCTGTCCAGTAGTGGGCAGGAGGCAGCAATGCAGAGACAGGTGCTGCACATTCTCATGTAAAGCCCTCAGGATGAGCCATTATTCCCACCGCATCACCAAGCCAGGGCCACTAGCAGCTTGATATTGGAATTAAAAGTCTTATAATAAGGATGGATGTTGGACTCTTTGTGCTTGCTTTCTGTGCTTGTGCATACGAAGTCCCCTTGTTCTTTGGTACCCATAGGGGATTGCTCCAGGGATCCTCTGGATTCTATAAAATGGGCCAGTATTTGCATATAGCCTACATATATTATCCCATGCACTTTCAGTCATCTCTCAGAGACATGTAATACCTAATATAATTAAATACTGCAGCAATGACTGTTATGCCTCAATGTTTAGAAAATAAGACAAGGAAAAGCCTTTATATGTTCTGTATAGGTGCACATCACCTGATATTTTCAGTTGACAGTTGAACCCTTTGACACAGAGGGCCAGCTTATCTCAGTCTTCAGGGCAGCCTTGCATGATCAAGCCTCCATTTGTACATACAGAGGAATATGCTATTACCTGCTAAATGGAACCCAGATTCTTTAGTATGGGCCATAAGCTTGGGACTTCCAGCCTGATTTCTGACTAAATACCCCTCCTGCCCCACATCCCTCTGTGGAGCTAAACCACCACAAGAATGGATTGCCTTGTTCTCTGTATCTATAAGCAGCTTATGCTAGTTAAGAAAATGCTTCAAATGTGTACCCCAACCTGTGTGCGTGCGTGCGTGTGTGCGTGCATGCGTGCAACACGACCTTGGTGGACGCACCATCAAGTACTTCCAAAGGCTCCTGGCTTCCCTCAGACCAAGTTGCTGGTTCCTGAAGCCCAAAGGTTCTCTTTCAAGTAAATGTTTTTGCATCCTATAGCCTGTGGCTCTGGCAGAGCCTGTCCTGTCTAGCCCTGTGTCTCCTATAGTCAAAGCACCATGGGAGCTGCTCAGTAGGTGATAGGAAGAAGAGAGCTGTGTTAGACAACATTAACTAATGTAGAGTAGGTGTTGGAAACCTGGAATGTCTGACCACAAAGCCCTGAGTAGTTTTATTAGCAGATTTAGCCTTCTAGACCAGAGCTGAGTATGAAGCAGACGCTTTTTATATTGGGCTGGGACTATCCAAATCTCAGATTCCTCGTGTAGAGTATAAGGTGACACCAGTGGTGATTGAGAGTGTTAGTTCTAGCCAGGAGCAACTACACCTTACTCCTCTGATCTCCTTGTCCTTATACCCTGGTTCTTGAGCTGCTCCGGGAGACAAGATCTTGTGCAGGCCATTCTTCTTGCATGCTACTGGATCTTCCTCCCTCCAACTGGAAAGAGGTGCCTGTTGGGTATCTAGTGTCCTGTGTCCCTGTGCTGGTGCCAGGGCTCTTACAAGAGCTGGCCTGGTGTAATGTGTGCCATACCCCAATTACCATTGCTGGGTCATACTTTCTCATTGAGCATTTGACCTGCAGGATTTGTTGCCCAGAGGGTGTGTCACCCTGTCCACCTACACAGATAGATCTGAGAAGGACTATATGACTTGAAGAAGCAGAGTTCTAGAAGGAGATCAGGGTGGCCTTCTCTTCATCATCATCTCTCCTGAATCTGAATCAGTTGTCAGACCATAGGGCATTGGAAAGAATGACCACGTGGGCACTGGTGCAAGCAACACTGAATGGGAGTTAGGTTACCAGTTTGAAACTTTGCCTTAGTTCTTAATGTTTTTCTTGCATATACCAAACCTCAGCTGTTTTCAGATGTTTTCATAAGGTTGCACAACCATCATTGCTGCCTAATTCCAGGACACTTCATTTCCCTACTCTTTCCCCCAAGAAACTAGCTGCACCCATTAGAAGTCTCGCTCTTAACTACTGGCAACCACAAATGCACCTCATCTTTTCAGATCTGTCTCTTGTAGACATTCATGTAATCATTGTCGTTTGTAGACTTTGTGTCCACCTTCTTTGACTTAGCAAATGTTTATAAGCCTCTTCCTGTTGTTACAGAGTCCAGTGTCCTTATTTATTTGTGTGTACGATGTGTGCACATCCCATTATCAAGAAGGATTTTGAGGACTCAGTTCCTACTTCTGCCTTATGAGTCCAGGCCTCTGTTATTTCTGATAACTGCTTATGCCAGGCTTTGTCCATCTCTATCTCACTCTAGGAGCACGGGCATTACGGTTGTGCCCTACAGCTTATGTTTCTACAGCAAGTGCTTTTACCCACTGAGCCATGGCTCCCTTTCCTCATTTCTTCTTATGACCGGGTCATTCTGTGGAGTGGATGTACCACATTCTGTTTATCAGAAGAGGAGCCTTTCCATTGTTGGGCTAGTGTGAATGTTCAGATAGATGTGCCTATGAACACATGCTTGCAGTTCTCTTGGTAACACCTCGGAGGAGGAGTACCCCTGTGGAAACTCTGTTTAGTTACTGTAGAACTCTTGGCTTGATTCTTGCTTTGCTGTTTAGTTTGGATGAGTCACCCCATACTGTCCCCCAACTCCAAGTTCGAGATCTTGAAGTTTACCATTCCTGACCAGTAATTTACTTGTGAAATGGAGTACCAGAGACTGGTGGGGTGGGTTTTTGGTTTGTTTGTTGTTTTTTTTTTAACTCTTTTAAAACTCTATGTAACTGTGCCATCTGCTTCCCCACGACACCCTCTTCCCTCTGTCTCTTCCAATCCTGGAGCAGTGAACCTGCCAGAGACTCCCTTCAGGGAACAGAGCCCTAGGCCTGCAACCCAAACCCACCTAGGATCCTCTGGTCTTGGTCTGACATGGGGCCAACTTTTGCTCCTGCCATCTGACAGGGGTATGTAGGGCCATGTTTTCCAGCCACTACAGATCCATTTCCCACAACTCAGCAAATAGAACCCATTCCAAGAGCAACCAGGACCCAAATTCCAGTGCATGAAAGGACAGTCAGTGATAAGCTTCTGGCAAAGCTTTGTTCATTCTTGTGTCCACAGTCATAGCAAGGGAGGCTCTGACTCCTCCCTCCCACAGCTCAGTGCCTCCTGCAGCTCAGCTCTGATGCAAGGCAGAAGCTCAGGCAGGGCCTAGTGAGGGAGCAGTGGGGATAGCATCTGTGTGAGTGATGTCATGACCATCCTGGAGGAGGCCAAGGGGGTGCAGGTGATAATATCATGTGCCAAACATGATACAGCTTAAAGAAGACCAGGAGGCCAGAAGGGTCAGCAGGCAAAGGGAGCCTCAACAGGGTACTGGAAAGCTGGTCAAGCAGAAACTAAGAAAAGTGACAACCAATTGCATAGGGTAAGACACTGACTTGCTATCTGAACTGCTAGGACCGCTTTTGTACTTCAGACACCATGTCTTCCATTGTTGCACGCATGCATGCCATGACATGTGTATGTACATGAAGGTCAGAGGACAACAGTGCTGGCTGGTCCTGTCCTTCCACCTTTCGAGTTCTGGAAATTGATCTCAGGTTGCCAGGTTTGATGGCAAGTCGTTTTACCTGCTAAGAAGCCATCTTGCCTGCCCCCTCTACCTTTTTGAGATAGTCTCAGAACCTGGAGCTCACCATCTTAGCTAGACTGACTGGCCTACAAGGACCCTGGATTTGCCTATCTACTCCAGCACAGGATCCCACTGTGCCTGACTTTACATGGATGCTGGAGATCCAAACTCAAGTCCTCCTGGTGCTTGGCAAGCATTTTACCCACTGAGCCCTCTGCCGAACCCCAAATTGATCCTACCTGTATCTCCCAAATGCTGAGATCACAGGTGTACACCACACTTTATACCCTTTGATGCTGGGCAGTTCCCAGTTAGCCTTGTGATCTTGACAGGAAGCAGTTTGTCCTCTGCAGTATGCTGTTTTGCCGAACTCCAGTCAGTATTCATAGGTTAGGTGTGTGGAGTACATTCATAATCATGATATTTTCAAATTGCAGTTTGTATTTTAGGATATAACCCCATCTTCACTTGAGGAACATTTGTACTTACAGGGTTTAGTAGCCCTTATCACTGATTCCAGAACATTTCATCACCCCCAAAAGGAACCTCATCTTTGCCTTACCTTGACCTTGTGCTTACCATATTCCACTAACTAACCTATCAGGGCCCCACCCAAGAGCTCAGCAGCTTTTCCACTGGTCCCCACCTACTGTGGCTCTCTTTTCCACCCTCTTCCTTACAGTGGTTAATTCTTTCTTGATCTGGGTTTAGAGCGGTGCAGTAAAAGGTGCAGTTGTCCCTGTTGTCACCTGATGCTTGTTGAGCATGTGCTGGGTGCCAGGGTTGGTCCTAGGGATACAGCTGTGAGTGAGCATGTGCTGGGTGCCAGAGTTGGTCCTAGGGATACGGCTGTGGGTGAGGCAGAGGCAGGTGTTACTGAGAACTAAAGAATAGGAAGCAGAAAGCACTCGCAGGACCTACAGTGGGAGGAGCTCCCTGTGGAGGGAGTTAGACTGTGGGTCTCTGGGCCAATGAGACTTAGACAAAGAGGTATGCATCCATGGTGATGCCTTCCCAACAGGGCGTGTCCATGACCTTTCTCTAGTGCCCACTGTATGGTACCACAATGAGATGGGCTTTGCCATCCTGCAGCTCTGGTGCCAAGTGAAGATAGTGTAGTTTCCAGGGCTACTGGCCTTTAGGGGCAGCCCTAAGGGAAAGAGGACAATATGGCCTGGAGTGATGTGCCTTTCCTTAGAAGAGTGCAGTAGGCCGGTAGGCAGCTGAAGAGGCCTTGCCTCGCTCATCCAAGGTTAAGTGGAAACACTTGAGAGACAGTCCTGTCTGGCTGTTAGGAAGCCTTTTAGCACAGGAGGCCCTTTGGACTCTGTGTGGCCTGATGTTACCACTGCAGTGACAGCTGTTCTATGAACAGGGATGGATAGGACCAAGGCCTCATACAATACAGAAACTGAGATACAGCCTGTGTATGGCTCACCCTGGTGCCCAGGACCTGCATCTCAAGGAGCCCCTCCAGTCCTTGTTCAGATACAAAGAGGAAGGAAAAAGATTCTCCAACCTGGTCAGCTTCCTTTCCTAGGAATGGAAGGCCGTCAATGGCCTCTTAACCCATACCTTCACCACATTCTCTCTAGTACTTTTTCACAGCTAAAATCTCAGTAGCTCTCACAACAGGCAAGCAGCATGTGGTCTACTGACCCTCCTGTCCTGCAAGCCGCTCCTCGTCGCTGACTGAGCTCATAGTAGGGAGTTTGTCCTTTATCCTCCGCTTGTCTCCCCAGGTTGTCTTGAAGGATCTGGAAGTGTTGGCAGAAATTGCTTCCTCCCCTGCAGGCCAGACGGATGACCCAGGCACACCTGATGGCCCTGACCTCCGAGTCAACCACTCGGAGCTTCAGGTGCCCACCTCCGGCAGAGCCAACCTACTAAACCCTCCCAGTAAGTATTCCCTGAAGGGTCTGGCCTAAGGAATGCTAGTACTGAGTCTTATTCTGTCTCTCCCAGGAAGTCACTTATAAGTCTGTTCTGCCACTTATGAGGGTCAGTAGATTGCCTACCCATGGTCTTCTACCTCAAGCTCTCTTGCCTCCTGGCTTACACTCCATTAGCCCCTCCCTGAAGAGATCCTCACAACCCTTTTCCCTCATCTTCAGCACTTTTGATGTTTTTGAACCACTGACTAAGCACAAAACCCTCTGAGGCAATTTCTCCACAGGCAGGCAGCCAGCCAGGGCCTTCACTCTTGGGTCTCACAGGTGGAAGAAAGCTAGGCAGCCATTTCCTCCTCACTGAAGCTGAGAATAGCTCAGCATGGCAGGCAGCCCAGGCAAGAGACAGGATAATTCAAACAGGCTGTTTCCGGGCTGTCCTTACAAGTAAAGGTAGCCAAGGCATTCATAGTGCTTGTTCTTCGGGTTCCTTCAGTGCTTGTTCTTCGGGTTCCTTCGGGCTGGCAGGTAGCTCTTCTCCCTGGCCACACTGCCCACCCAGCTCCTCCCTTCCCAGACAGAGGCCACCTCCCTCAGCCAGTGATTCTTAAAAGAGCTCAAGGACACAGGTTGGTAGGAAATTACCTAGTGAATCTTGGATGTTTGCCAGGTCTTTGTCCCTTGAATCCCCTCAGGCTGTCTAGACACCAGGACCTCATTAGCTTCTCATAGACTCACAACCTTTCAGAGACATTGTCCCTCCTGCAGCTCTGTGGCATTCTAGGCCCTAGCCCCAGGCCCATATTATGCCTGCACTGCCCCAGTAGAAGCTATTTGATGTCTGAGAAGTTCAGGGTATTTTCAGAGCTCTACAACCTTGGTGCACCCCTGGACACGCCAAGTCAAATGACAGAAGGCCATGTGCTGAGGACACCTATCCATGACACTCAGGCCCTGTAGCAGGTAGCACCTGGGAACCCAGGCTTCAGGCTCTCCTGCTGCATGTTCTCCCTGATGGGTTAGTGATGAGCTCGAGCAGCAGCCTGCCTTCCTCCCTCCTGCTTCCCAGGATGCCATCACTTCCTCACTCAGGAGACCAGCTTCCTGGGCAGTCATTAACTATGGTCAAGGAAACAGCTCCCTTATCCTGATGCCAGGACCCCTGCTGTGACTCCCACCTCCTGTCCCTTAGCAGAGGAGCACTATGTACCCTCTGTCTCCAAGTCAGCATATGGGGCCAGCCCCAAACTTGGGAACAGATGGCAGAGATCAAGGGTGGTACAGAGCAGTGGGAGCTAAGTGAGGTAGAGAGGCTTTTCCTTAGATAGGAGAAATGGGGGCAGAGAGGAACCCAGAAGAGAGGAGCCCTGCAATGGCCTCAGCCCTTCCCCCCCAGGAGACAGCATGCTACCATCTTCTGTATTCTCAGAGTGACAGCAGCAGCAGCTGAGCAGACCGGGATACCTAGTGCTCCCAGGATCCTTCATCTGTAAGCATATTGTGGGTTCATGCTGCTGAGGGTATGAGCCAAGAAACTGCTTTGGGCACCCACCCTAGAGCTGGGATCCTGCAAGGTTCCTCCAGGCACTGGGATATCAAAATCATCTGCTGCTTAGAGAAAGAGCTGAGGATACCTACGTGGCAGAGAACTCTGAATCTTGGCTCCTCGCCCCCCCAAATGAGTAGGTGGCTAATGAGTCTGAAGAGACTCTTACACTGGCCTGCAGAAACTATCAGAATGGTTCACCTCAGCCAGAGACACTCAGAAATCATAGGAAAAAGAACAACAAAACATCCCAGATGGAAGGAAAGTCAACCCTGGAAAGAATCCCAGGGAAGTGCCCGTAGCCAGTCCTGTGATTTCTTTCACAAACCTGTGAGAGTGGGAGACACAAAGTGAGCCTGAGCCATTGTAGAACTTGGAGCCCTGAGGCCCTCTGGGTAGATGCATTCATAGTGCACATCTGCAGCTGGCATCAGACTTCACAATGTGTTCATGGCTCGGGAAGGTCAAGATCAAATCAGTGATGAAGAAATGCAGGAAGCCAGCCTGTCCTCTGCCCTCTCCTGGCACAGATGTCTTGGGAGGCCCATGGCAGACTCAGGGAAGTGTGGGGTGTTTTTGAGGTCAGAAAGAATGCAGGAAATGTTTTCATTCCTCTGTGGCCACTCTTCCCAGAGTACTTCCCATAAGAGGAAGTCACTCCCCTCTCCTCCATGCAGGAACTTTCTAGAAGGCAATGTCAGGGCATCTGCAGGGAAACCAATGGCCCCTCCTTCGCATTAGATCTGTACATTCAAACGGTGCAGATACCACAGTGGTAGGGAAAGACCCGTCACACCCCCAGGTGAGTGCTGTGTTGGCCCAGGTGCACCACTACAGTTGTCCCCAGGGCGCTGGAGGAGACAGAGTTACCCACATGGGATTTTTTCCTCTCGCCTGACTTAGCATAAACATCCCTCTCTCTCCAGCACAGAGACCCAGGTCTGGGTCCCACCTCCGTTGTTCTTGACCAGAAAGGAACTGCTTCCAGAGCAACGGAGAGCTGCCTAGGCAAGGGCCTCTGAGCAAGGCCAGCTCCCACCCTGGGGCTCCTGGGCTCAGCTCATTGTGTACCATCTCTACCTGACTCAAGAAATCTGTAATGCGTTGCCAGGCTGTGGGAAGAAGGGGCAGTAAGCAGGCCTCCGTGGGCCCTCCCTGACCCAGAGCTCTCACAAAACAATTAGTAAGACCCAGGAGCTCCAGCATCCATCTCTTTTTCTCCCAAGGCCTTGGACAGTTCTGCTCTCAGGTAGACATCAGGCCTTGGGAGACCCAGGTGTCCTCTGCATCCTCAGCTAAGTAAGCAGCAGTGACAGGCTGGGCCGAGGGTCATGGCAGGTCTGAAGGTTGGCCTGAAATTTCAGGCTGCCATGACCTGCCAGTTTGTTGTGGCCCATTCTTTTTTTTTTTTAAGCAGGGTCTCATGTATTCCAGGCTAGACTTAAATTCATCAGGTAGCCAAGGATAATCTTAATTTTTAAGTCATCCAATCTCCACCTTCCCTGTGCTGAGATTACAGGTGTGAGCCACCACTAGGGAGAAGCTAGGGATGGCTCTGGACAGGCTCAGCGAAGCATCCTGTTCCCAACACCACTGACGGCCAAAACTGATCATGGCAGCATACCCTGCATCCCAGGCCAGTGTGACCAGATGTCACCAGACAGGCAAGTCCTGGAAGAAACCCGGGAGGCTCTCGGGAACTAGGCCATTTCTCCCCGTAGCAACAGTGGTCACAATAGCTGCCACATTGGCCATGTGCTTACTGAAACTGGCACTGTGCTAAGCCCTGTCTTTATAGGACTGTTCACCTGGATCACTCTAGCTCCATCCAGTACCTCTAAGAGGAGAGCATGCTTTAGTCCCTTGATCAAGGATGATGACAGGCATTTGTACCTGGCTAAGTAACCCCATACGCAGAGGAGCATAGGAATTCTATTTACAGCTGTTGAAGGTTTCTTCACCTAAAGGGAGAAGCCTAGCTAGTGGTCTGAGCTGATCTTGGTGCCCTCTTCCCAGCTGTGGCCCCAACCTGTTCTAGAATTCCCAGAGAAGTAGTTCTTCACAGTGATTCCAAGGACCCCATTCTGGCCTCTTGATACATACAGCCACATTTCCTGTTCTGCTTTCCACTTACTATAACCACAGCTTCTCCAAGAGCCTTGCCTCTTGCTCTTTGAACCTCAGAAGTCTCAGTCAGTCTCTCTCTCTCTCTCTCTCTCTCTCTCTCTCTCTCTCTGTGTGTGTGTGTGTGTGTGTCTGTGTCTTTGTCTGTGTCTGTGTCTGTGTCTTTCACCTTCTAGGAGGCAGCAGAAACATCTGCCACCTATGCCCTGTAGTGGTCCTGCTTCAGGCACTACCTCCTCATCTTCTAAACTGGGATGGCGTGCAGTGCTTGGGGGCTCCAGAGCTGCTCCATAAGCAGGGCTAAGATCAGTCAATACTCTGCAGTGAGAAACTGCCCTGATATCTGTCCTTAGTATCACTGGATCCCTCGGGTCTGTTCTAGTGACATCCTCTGCAAGTCTGTCTCCCCTTTAGCCACTCAAGCTTGTCAGGGTGGATGGGAGAACTGACCTGTTTCCTCTTGGCTGTGAGGAAACCTTGGCTCAAGGTGCAGAGGTATAGGCTCCAAATCTGAAATAGCCCAGAGTCATAATAAGTGCAAGCACGCAGATCATCCCACTTCTAGACTCAGGTTTTGTCAGGATTACCTAATGTCTTGTGTGTCCTTGTGTGCATCTCAGGCTACAAGAGCTAGGTTTTCTTCACGTGCGCGTCCCTAACAGTAGGTACCCAGCAAGGATGAGAGATCATCAAAATAAAGGATGGCTGGAAACAGGTCGCTGGTGTTCCCTAGGCCCATTGTCCGGAAAGGTGTCCCTTGGTCCTACAACCAAGACTCCTTGTTAGTTGGTCTTGTCAGTTTTAACCCTCTCCCTTCAGCACCAACCTTGGCCTTAGCCCTTGCTTCAATGGCAGCCCCTTCCTGATAGCGGGTGGCGGTGTAGACCCACCACTACCCTAAAAGCTTGGACATTATCCCTGAGTCCTTCTTTGACCCTTTCTTTATCTTATCTTATAAGGCAAACAGCAGAAATGCCTCCCAGATATGGGTGGGGTTCCAGTTCCGATCTTGGACTGTTACTTCCAGGACCAGGTTGCAGGGGGTTGGTTGTTGTGTCCTTTCATCCATGAAGCCACGGAAGGGGTGCTACCTCCAGTTCTACAACTTCCTCTTTAAAAAAGAAAAAGAAGACCCCACTTAGCCTCCTTCTCTCCCAGCCACTTAGTTCTAAGGGGAAATTGCTCCTTCCCCTTCATCCCCTTGGACCTCGGTCAGCTTCCCAATCACTTACCCTTCCATGAAGTGTTTTCTTTTTGTTGTTATTGTTGTTTGTTTGCTTGTTTTGTTTTGTTTTGAGACAGTTTCCCTAGTAGCCCTGACTGTCTTAGAGTTCCCTATGTAGACCAGTATGACCTGGAACTCATAGAGATCCTCCTGCCTCTGCATTCAGAGTGCTGAGATTAAAGGTGTGCACCACCACACCCAGCTTCATGAAGCATTTTCTGTGCCAAGAATGGACTGTATTCCTTTCCCCTAACACAGATGAGAGGCCAGCTGTCTCCGTGGCCTGGCTAAATCAGCAGAGTCCAGGTCTAACCTGTTCCCTTGGCCTTCTGGGTGTGCTTTCCACAGCCACTGGCCCTTTCCCTGCCTCTTCAAGGCAGCAAATCCTAATGGCTCTTCAGTCGGGCTGCTCAGATCCGTGGGCCTGACCTCAGCAGGGAAGCGGGTAGAGAAGGAACCTGGAACCTTGCAAGTGGAGTCTGAGCTTGGTGGCTAATGTTTTCGCATCTGGTTCTGCTGCACTGTAACTCGGGTTGTGTATTGAGGCCAGAGCTATTTTTATCCTGACATGTGAGGCTCCTTCACGTCATAGCCACAAAACTCAGTCAATTCAAAACATCCCAGGGAAGGTTGTTTGTGAAGCACTCTGCAGATTCTCATGTCGCCACATCAGGTTTCACTTAGTAACATCTGCAGGGCTGGATCCCCAGCCACCACCACACCGGCCTGTCTTTGTATACAGAGGGCTCCCCACAGCATCTGTCTGCCCCTGAGCAGTTAGTCAGTCACGTGAGCTTCTTTCCAGAGCCCCACAGGCTTCTTCCTTGCCCAAACCAGAACTACAAGGCAGATCTGTGTGGCTAAGAGACTGCACTCTCCCTCACATCCCTGTCAGGAAATGGAGATCCTGCTCTTCTCAGCCCTTCAGGAAGAGCCCTTGAGACACACAGCCCTCTCCTCTCCTTCCTAGCCTGCTGGTTCTCACCAAAGCAATTTGTGCACCATTTGAGTGGACCTACAAAGTGCACTGTCGGCAGTGCTGAGGGAGTAGTTGCTAGTCCACCTCTGTCCAGATGCAGATCTGGAAGGCATGCCTCAGTCAGGCCGCCAAGCCAGGCCCAGCTCTGCCTCTCCTCAGGCGTGTAGAGCACCAGCTCGTGTTGAGACAGAGCCACTGCCGACAGCACAACCAGATGAACAAGAGCCAGAGGTGGGCGGAAGAGGCTGGTGGAGGCACTTGAGCTGTCCCCTGGGAGGTGCAGGCTTCAGTGAGGCAGAAATCAGTGCAGTCACACTCCTGGGGCCAGTTTGTTCCTCCCCCTCCCTCAGCCCTCAGCCCTGGCCAAGAACCATTCGGTTCTGCGTAGGGCAGGTGACTCAAGAGGACACTGAGTCAGATTACTGGGACCTGAAGAATTTATTAGATGGTTCTTAAATACAAAAGACAAAAGGACAGAGAAGGTAACAACATGGTAGGAGATCCAAGAAGAGAGTTCAAGATGCAGCAGCAGAGAGAGACATGGCAGGCTCTCTGAAGAAAATCGGTGTCCAGGTGGCAGAAGAGGGAGGCCTTTTATACCTTTTTAGGATGAGGGAGAAGTTTATCTCAAAGGTCTGCACCCGAGCTCTCCTATTTGCCAGACAGCAGCAGGGAAGGGGTGCAGAGCAGGGTGGGCACCTCTTTGATCTAAACTCACTTTTCAGGTGAGATGTGATGGCACAGACAGTGTCCCATCTGGGTCTGCTGGTTTCTCTGAAGGAAGGCCTGAGCAGAGAGAGGCCAGAATCTAACAGGCTTACAGGAGCCTTCTTTCTTGGGTTCTCCAGACAGCAGGCCTAAAGGCTGCTGAGGTCAGAGGAGGTTGGGCAAAAGATAAAACCAAGGTGGAGAGAGCTCTCACAGACCCTGCCACTGTCACCAGTGAGCACTGACAGCTGCTCCCCTTTCTTGCCTGGGACTCGGACCTTGCATGGGTTCAATGTCTTCCTGCAGGTGAGGTTCTAAGGTCAGAAGTCCTGCTCCTGCACTCAATACAGACCAAGCTGGGGCTCTGGGTGGCTCCCCCTAAATTGCCCTGCCTAAGTTCCCATCTGAATGAGCATCTTGGGGAAGATACATGGCTCCAGTTGGGGAGAGTGGCTTTCCTGTGTTTGGTCTTTGGATAATGGGCTTACTTGAAGGACTGAGTCCACAGGTTTTCCCAGAGGACCCTGTTCCTAAGAACTAGAGTCACTTGTCCCATGTGCTTTCTGTCTCTCCACTAAAGGCCACTACCATTTAGCTTAGGCACTGAGAGTCCATTTGGACCAATGAGAGCCCTTCCTAAGAAGAGCAGAAATGTTTCCAGGGTAACCCGAAGCCATCTCTCCTGTTGTTTTTGGCCAGTCTGTTGGCTGAGATGGCGCAGGTCACAGATAACTCTTTCTCTTTCACCCTGAGCGCCTCAGCAGAATTCTGTGAGTTTGAGATCCTAATTCTCACTGCATGTCCAGCCTGTTCTGCAAGGAATGAAAGCTCCACTCAGTGTGCCAGGACGAGAGATATTTGCTGACGTCACACTCACCCCATTTATTGAGCACAACGTGTGGCATGCATGACCCAGCACTATGTGTATTGTCTCAGTTATTGGGCACTCTTACTGCCCCTACTTAGATTAAGAAACTAAGGTCAAACACCATGCTTGCACTTGATTTCCATGTCTCTGTGAGGCTGGAACTCCAGTGTTCCCAGAATACCCAGCTCCTTAGGCCAGGGAGGACTTATTGATGGTTACTCTATTCATTGGTCCTTTTGTCCTTTAAGTACTTCGAAGCCTGGTGACCTTAGGCCTGGAAGTGGGATGACCCTGGAGTACACATAGAGAAGCAGGAAGGAGAGAGACCCAGACAATGCAGAGATAGACACCCAGGAGAAGCTTACTGTTTGCTGGATTCCTGTCCATGTGTCTCTGGGAGTGTGGGTTAGGTGGCCAGGCATGACAGCCACCACTTAATTTATCTCCTGTGGGTGAGGATGTGGAGACAGGGGCTGCTGCTACAGCTGTGTCTTCAGCCACCTCTCCTAAGATCAGCCCCAGCTGATCTTAAATTCTTACTTGATCTGTAAGAATTTGACACAATTCTTCGAAATGGACCCTCTGGGCCAGGGAGCAGAAACTGTTTGCCATCCCAAAGTCACTCAGGACCAGGGCAGCCAGGCTGCCTTCAGCAGGACCCAGAACAAACAGCAGAAAGTTGAATGCAGCCTGCCCTTAGGCTGGCTTTTCCCTCAAGGCTCCCTGGTGCAGTTGTCTGGGAGGATGTCTAGAAAAGTCTTGGGATTCAGGATGGCAGGGTTGTGTAGAGAGGTCTTGGGATTGAAGGTTACAGGGGTCTGTTGAGAGTCTGGGCAGTGATAATGACAGGTTTTAAGGATGCAGCATCTGTAGCTGGGGAAAGGGGAAAAAAAATGAAAAATGTCTTTTAGTTCCCAGTCACTTCCCTGTGAAGATCAAGAGAAAACACAAAGCAGGACTCCGGGGTTCTAGCGCCGCCATGGCCGTGGGACCAAATCTTCTTTGGGAGATGCATTGTAATGCCCTGGTTGGCTTTTTTCACATTCTTTTATGCACTTGGCCCGATGCGTCTGCAGGCTCACATGTGTTTCCACAGCCAAATGTGGTCCTCAAGGACCCCTGCATCGCCTACCTGTGCAAGAGCCTACCTGACCTTTCAGGAAAAGAGGCTTCCAAACCAGAGAGGCCAGATCAGAAATTGACAGCATCTGCTGCCTCAGTTTGCCCTGTTTACCCTACTATCTCAAAAGCTTGAACAGCCAAAGGGGGAAAAAGGCATATTGGACTTAACCAAAATGTCAAGTTTATGGGACTGATGGTGTATCTCAGTGGCAGAAGCTCCCTAGCATGCATGCATGGGACCTTGCAGCACCACAAAAGTTCTGTTTTGTTTTGCAATTTAACCTAGGACCTCGAACTCGGTGGGCAATTGCTCTTACCACCAAAGTGTATCCCAGCCCAAATCGTTTTGTTTCCGAGGATAGTATCAAAAAAGCAGACTGGAGATGTAGCATTGTAGTGGAGCATGTTCCTGACAAGAAGTGGGGGGAAACCCACAGAATAGGAGAAAATGTTTCTAAACCACCTACCTGATAAGAACCTCATATATGAAGAACTCTAACAACAATAAAAAGACAAGTAATTCAATTCTGAAAATAAGCAAAGGAACTCGAGTAGCTGAATCTATGAGATAAACATAGGCACCATAAATATCACCAGAGAACTACAAGTCAAAGCCCCAGTGAAACACCACTTTCCATCCATCCACTAGAGTGGCTACAATGAAAGACAGTAGCACATGCTAGAGAGGATGTCGAGAAGGAAGAGCTCCGGTACAGCCAGTGCCCTGGCGGTCCGTCCCTCTGGACCCAAACAGTTTTATTCCTAGGGATAGCCAGGAGAAAGGAAAACCAGTCCATATAGAACTCACAACCGTTTACAGCAGCATTAGTTATAATAGCCACAGAGTGGAAACCACCAAGTACTCACCATTTAATGAATTAACAAATGCAATATGATATGTCCCTCGTTCAGTGGTAAGAATGAATGAAGAGTAGATATATACAACCAAAATGAGCCTTGAATATATGCTGCATGAAAGAAGCCATTATGGGGTTCCATTTATTCATGCAGAATGTACCGAATAGGCCAGTCCATAGAGATAAGAATTTGTTCTCAGGGGGGTTGGGGATTTAGCTCAGTGGTAGAGCGCTTGCCTAGGAAGCGCAAGGCCCTGGGTTCGGTCCCCAGCTCCGGAAAAAAAAAAAAAAAAAAAAGAATTTGTTCTCAGGACTTGGAGGAGAGGCTGGGAAATGAAAGTAACAGGTGCAAGATTCCAGTAGAGGGGTAATTAAGGTATTCTGTAGTTAGTGGTATATTCTGTACAACTTTAAGAATATTCTGAGAACTTATTTATGGCATGCTTTGAAAGGCATACTTTATGGGGCAAGAATGAGGCTCTAATAAAGCTGTTATTTTTGACAAAGATGTCCCAATGTTGTCCCAATGGACAGACTGTGAACCCTTACTTTTCAACACTGTGGTTAGGGCCCACCATGCATTAAAAGGAAGAGGGATCCTGTGGGATATGTGAGTAGCCTACACCAGAATAAGCCCAGCATCCCATCAGCCTTCCCCTTGTTTCCTCAGTGCTGGAAGCTTCACCAAGTGCACATTGCGAGAGCCAGCCAAAGGCAGGGGTGTGAGGCTTTCATCTGAGGCATGTGAAAGTGATGCTGTCTGCATCACACAGCCAGCCCGGACTTTGCAGGCTGGAGGAGTTCCACCTGAGAACACCTTTCTTTACCTATTTCCCAATGCGAGGCGAGGCGAGGCGAGGCGAGGCTCCAAATCTGTCACCTGTGTGCTTTGTGTTGGTTGTCCTTAGTCCAGTCATTGTGTGCACGGTTCAGTTCTTTTCTCAGCATTAGAGAAGGGATTTTGTCTTATGCCCAAGAGAGCTGCCGGCCTTGTTAGCCATGGAGTAGTTGCACCTGTCTAATCTCGTTTTCGTTTGTTTTAGTCATTTGGGGTTTTTTGGGTTTGGTTTTTTTTGTTGTTGTTGATGTTGGTTGGTTTGTTTGTTTGTTTGTTTGTTTGTTTGTTTTTGAGAAAGGGTCTCTCAGGGGTTGGGGATTTAGCTCAGTGGTAGAGCGCTTGCCTAGCAAGCACAAGGCCCTGGGTTCAGTCCCCAGCTCTGAAAAAAAAAAAAAGAAAAAAGAAAAAAAAGAAAGGGTCTCTCTACATAGCCCTGTCCTAGAGCTCACTACATAGACCAAGTTAACCTCAGACTCCTAGAGATCACCTGTCCTGCCCTTGCCTCCCAGGGGTTGAGATTAAAGGCATGCACCGCCATGCCAAGCTGCCTAACTTCTTTATGCTCTGACTGGCCATTGTCCTTAACTGTGAGAAGCAAACCCCACATATACCTAATGTGTTGGGATAATGGGGAGAATTGTGCTCATTTGTTTTTATTTTTAAGATTTATTTTGAATTATGTGTGTGTGTAGCCATGTGTGGATATGAGCACATGGTCACAGATTCCCATGGAGTCCAGATAGTGTTAGAGCCACTGGCGTTACAGGTGCTCTTGAGCTGCCTGATGTTGGCGCTGAGAATCAAGCTCAAGTCTTCTGCAATCATGCCTGTAAGCACAAAGCCATCCCTCTAGGCCCTGCTTTGTTTTTATTGAGCACCTAATGGAGATCTTACAATGAGATGTTCATTAGGAGCAAACCAATAAACTGTATGTACACTTAGGCATGCCCACAAAATCTGTGCGCACACACAAACACACACACAGAGAGAGAGAGAGAGAGAGAGAGAGAGAGAGAGAGAGAGAGAGAGAGTGAATGCATTTACAATGGTATTGTATTCTATCTCATTACCCTGTAGACACACAATCAGATTAAATCTTGGCTGTTTCTTTCTCTGCAGATACCAAAGGCTTAGAATGCTCTCCCTCCACTCCCACCATGAACTCCTACTTTTACAAGTTCATGATCAACCTTCTGCAGACATTCAGCAGTGAACGGAAGCTCCTGGAGGCCAGAGGCCCATTCATCATCAGGTCAGCCCTATATGTCACAGCTTTGAATGCCACTGTATATTGTGACAAAGTAGCCACCTGCTTTCTTTCTCTCTCCCCCTTTTCCTGGCTTCCCTCTTGACCAGTGGAATCAAAACCTCAAGGCAGTAGGGTTCTTAAATGTGGTTGCGAGTGCTTATGGGTCAGACAGTATTGGTGTGGCCACAAGGAGCTGGGTAGTTCCAGCAGAGCCCCCGTTTACACAGAGGACTTGAAGGCCAGAATGTACGTGAAGAGTTCATTTTGCTATGAACCTAAATACAGAGTTTAGCAGGCTCATGGATCCTTCCTCCTCGTCCTCGGGGGCCCCAGTGTATTCAGCACAGCAGTCGGTTGCTGTCCAGAGCTGAGTCCTCTCAAGAACTGTGCTGAGATCTGTTTGACAGGGCATCAAGACCAGCCTTCAGGCCAGTCCTTATTCCACCCAACACAGCCATAGAGGATCTCTTAATCTTGTTTGGCAGAGAACCCAATAGAGTGGGTTCTTCACCATACTCAGAAGTCAGTGAGGGGCTACATGTTGAGGAAGTGATGTGATCAGATTTCCGATTTGAAGGATTGCTGTGTTGGGAGAACAGGTTAGAAGGGCCAGAAGGACAGACAGTCAGGAGGCTGTGGTCTAGCAAGACTGGCTGATTGTCAAGGGGGTGGACTGCAGGACGAACAAGGGGAAGGAGAGTCAGAAGGGCTTGCGGGTCCTGAGCCCTGGGCGAGTTATCAGAGAAGACAGTCAGATGCTTGAGTCTGAGTTGCTTTGAGAACATCAAAGTAAAATGTCGATGCAGCAGTTTGATGCTTCAGAGAGAGACCTAGTTCCAAGATGCAACATCTGGAAACAGACGATGCAGTCAGTCAGTCAGTCAGTCAGTCAGTCAACAGATAATTGCTCAGCTCCAGCCCTGTAGAATGTGCTTTTATAGTTGGTTCTGCCCTGTGGAGTTTTCATTTTTAGGGAGTAAGGAATCCGAGAGAGGGAAGGAGTCTGAGGTTGAGCCCTGAGAAGCTTCAGATTTGCCACTTGAAGAGGCTGAGAAGAGCCAGACAGGTGGGAGGAAGAGGAGAGAAGGTGAATCCTGAGAAGATCTGGGAGCTGACACAGAAGCCTCTCAGCCTCAGAGTGAACCCAGGAGATGGGGACAGGACAGAAAAGGGGAGAAAGGGGAACTCGATGGAGGAAAACATGGGCTAGATTACAGTCAGAGAATGGAGTTGAAGACACCTTGGGAACTGGGCCAAAGAACTGACCCATAAAAAAGGACAGAGTAGCAGGAGGAAGGGGCTTCTGGTGTCTCGGTCCCAAAAGGACATCCCTGTGCTGTGGGACAGGTTATCACCCCTTGGCACTCTGCACATTTGAAGCCAGGTAATTCTTTGGGTGGAGCTCTGGGATGCTTCAACAGCATCCCTGGCCGATACCCACCAGGTGCAAGCAGCACCTGCCCCACCTGCTTTGGACAGTGCTCAGGGCCGGGCAGGCAGCGCAGCTGTAGAGCATCTGTCCAGTGTGCTTGAGACCTGAGAGCGTACCATTTAAGAACCACTGTAGTCTAGAAATGGCTGAAATGGCAGTAGTAGTCAGCAAGTTCATGGTACACGTGGGTCCTTCAACTTGCTGGCTAAAAGAGAAAAATCACTATGGTTTTCTTCCCATGAAGTTGGACAGTTCCAGTTAAGAGATTGAAGCAGACATCAGAACAGTAGAATACCTCACATGAGTGACAGTTAATTTCATGTGGTTTTCCAGACTACAAAGGTGTCAGCACTCTTGATGAGCAGTCCTCCTCTGGTAGACTGAACCAGTGGAGAGAGGGAGCTTTGGAAAAGGTAGGAGTAGCCAGCTGCAGCTTGGAGCCTTGGGATGGAAGCTCAAGATGGTACCAGCATCCCCAGACTCAGCAGAAAAGCAGGTGGCATGGAGATGCTTAGGCCTCCTCCCTACTTAAGACTCCAGGAAGCTGATAACCATGGAGGCCACTGCCATATTTCTCTTTACAGACTTCAGGCCAGTAAGACTTTGCTGTCTTCTCAGTATCCCCTTAGTGTCTGGAAATGATAAGAATTCTCATTTTTGCTTAAGGGAGAGTGTACTGACTAGTATCGCTTGGAGCTGGGCTGCAAACTCCTTGCTCTGCTAATTTAGCATGCAGTATGCTGTCCCTCTGGGACAGCTTGGAGCCTCAAGGATTCCTCAACAGCTAGGGAACTGGGGCCAGCACTGCCTAGACCCAGTTCCTCACTTGGCTCAAGAGAAGGTTCCATAGGTCATCTCTCGTCCTCTGGGAACTTGGAATATCCAGCATGGCAGTTACTTGCTATTCCAGAGCTGAATTCCCTCAAGAATTCCCTCAAGAAGGCATTAAGCCCAACCTACAGGCCAGGCCTCACCCAACCCAGCACAACCACAGAGGGTCTTTTAGCCCTGGCACTGACACCACAATCCTTCACTATGGTCTCCCCTTGGCCTTTGCTCTAGCTATCCTGTTTGTTTGACAGCCTTCAGTACCCTGAGAGCCTGCTGTCTTCTAAGCCACTGCCCAACCACTGCCAGTTCCCTAGTCTGTCTCAGATACCCAGTGTGAGCTCTGAGAATACACAGGTCAGAATCTGGCATCACAGACATGCAGCTGCTATCCCAGCACTGGGGAAGCTGCCGCAAAAGCATTGCTGTGAGTTCAAGGCCAGCTTAGGCTACATAGTGGCCCAAGCAAGCTTGGTCTACCCTGGCTTAGTCGGTTAAGTACATGCTTCACAAGCACAAGGACTTGTTATATCCCCAAAGCTGACTTAAAAGCAAGGCGTGGCAATGTGTACCTCTTACTCTAGCGTTTGCGGAGGGGATGGGTAGATCCCTGAAACTCACTGACCATCTGGCCTGGATGAATTGGTCAGCTTCAGCTTCAATGATAGATCTGGTGCCAATAGATAAATAAGTAAATCTGGAAAGCACTCAAGAAGATACTAGACATTAACCTGGGCCTCTTCACATCAATGAAAAAACAGCATGAAGGACAGCTAATGGCACACATACTCATGGAGCCACAGACCCGATGAGGAACACAGTAGATGGTTTCTCAGGCCCCTCCTTCAGCTCCTCAGTCGCTCCTCTTGGTCTCTAGTTCTACCCACTGACAGAGATAAAAGGCTCCTGTGAACAAGTTAGATGCCATTATTGGGACAGTGGGCCCAGGGCAGCTGCCCTTTGTAGGAAGACAAAGGCATCCAGAGCTCTTGAAAACAAATATCTGGTAGATTCTCACTACTGAGAGAGAGACACCATTTTCTTCAGTTGCCTCACCCCACGTTTCCCAGCGTGGGAAACACCATCTTGATGTGGAACTGGAGTCAGGAATGGAAGACCAGAGCTCCAGCTTGGTCTCATCCACCCAGCTCCTTGCCTTGTGGATGTAGTCATTGAGACCACGCATTGAGATGAGGATGGTGCAGACTCTCACCTTCCAGACAGCCTCACAGGCCTGAGTCTGGGTCTAGGCCCTTTCCTTGGTTTGGTTGAGGGAAGTTGAGGCAGTGCAGCCCGCAGTTTGAAGAAGATGGCAGGAAAGGGCAAGGTACCCCAAACACTCCCACAGTCTCGAAGCCTAAGGAAGTGTGTGGCTTTGGAGTAAGGCTTAGGTTCTGTCCTCGTTAGGATTACTATTGCTGTGATGAAACACAGCAGACCAAAACCAACTAGGAAGGAAAGGGGTTATTTCAGTTTACACTTCCAAATCACTGTTCCTCACTGAAAGTAGTCAGAGCAGGAATTCACACAGGGCAGGGACTTGGAGTCAGGAGCCAATGTAGAGGCCATGGAGGAGTGCTGCTTACTGACTTAATCCTTATGGCTTGCTTAGCCTGCTCTCTGATAGAACCCAGGACCACCAGCCCCAGGGTGAGCTACCCATGATGGGCTGCGCCCTCCCCCATCAATCACTAATTAATGCTTGCCTACAGCCCAGTCCTTCAGCAATATTTCCTCATTTGAATTCCCTCCTCTCAGATGACTAGCTTGTGTTAAGTTGGCATAAAAACTAGCCTGCTAGCACAGGTTCAAATCCCAATTTCTCTTGGTTATAACCTTTGTAACCATATGACAATGCTTCCAGGTCCTTCTTGCTTCGACCATAAAAGATACATGTTTGGGTTTCTGTTTGGTTTGGTTTGGTTTTTCAAGATAGGGTTTCCCTCTGTAGCCCTGGCTGTCATGGAACCCACTCTGTAGACCATGCTGGCCTTGAACTCACAGAGTTTAACCTGCTTCTGCCTCCCGAGTGCTGGGATTTTTAGAGACATGTGCCACCACCGCCCAGCTAAAAACAAATGTTATTAGTACCTGTCTAGCCATTCTGTGAGGAAAAGGAAGTGCTCTTCAGCCCCTGACATGAGCTTGGCCTCCATTTCCCCTTATGGCCTGTGGAGAATGGGAACAGGCTTCATGGGAGGATGGGATAATTGAACCTTGTGTCCTAAAGCTAGCTTTGTCACCCCAGTGCACAGGGCATCCACCAGCGCCCAGCCCGGCCCCACTAAACCAACTCTGTCTAAAGTAGGTGTTGGTGTGCATTGCCCTCCTCCGGTCTCTTCCCACCCTTCATGCTAATGCTAACTGAACAAGCCCAGGCCTTGTCTGCCTGTGAACCACCCCACTTATACACAGGAGAAAGGGAAAGGAGGGAGAAAAGCTAGCCTCTTTGATAAGCTGTGATATGAACTCTGGCGTAACCCAACAGCTGTGATCTTTACAAGCCTGCTTCTGTGCTGGGAAGTAGCAAGTCTGAAGACACTCCACTCTGCCTGCCAACAGGGCCTCTGGCCAGCGTCCTTTGGCTCCATCAACTGTGTTTCCCCTCCTCTTCCTCCCTGCTGCCTTGCAAAGAGCACTTGCCAGAGAATGCTTTCATTTTTAACAAGCCTCTGTGTGCTGTGAATGCAAGGTCTGCAGCTTGACCGCCCAGTTGATGGTAGATGACTCTCAAGCACCCTCCCCGGGACAGGAGCACTGCTAGGATGAGGTCGGTATCTTGAGAGAATGAGCCGAGACCCAAGTAGGAAAGGAACACAGTCATGGGACTTCCTTCCAAGACCCAGAGCCCAGAGACACCCAGCTTGAAGGTCCTCCATTCTGGTCCTGCTCTCCGACCCAATGCAGATAGGCATGGGAGCCCCTCCCAAACATCCCTAGCTCATGCTCCTACTGATTACCACTGCCTTCCTAGGCCCTGGGTTTGCATATAAGCCCTGTGGCAGAAAGACTGGCATAGTAGAATTGGCCACTGAGGTAGGTAGTGGAGCCAGGCAGAGGCAAAGGAGGAGGAGGGTGTCAGGAGAAACCACTCTTTATTTCTATAATTGGGGGATTCCACAAGCAGCTCATATGGGTTAGCACCCCGCCCACTCCAAGCTCAATTCCCTCTTACCCTCAGGATCCTCCAAGTATTCCCCCAGTCTCTGGAGTCCCCTTTCCCAGGGGCGCCCTCCTCTTCAGCTTGTGACTCTTTATAGTCACCACCTCACCTGTCGGGGACAAGCTCCCAAAAGCCAACATTGTGGTATGCTGAAGAAACAAAGAGTCAGGAATCCCTGTCCTGGTTAAACTGTCATTTCAGAAAACCACGCTTGGCTCCCGGGGCCCTGCCTCCAAGAGTGGTGTGAGGGACTCCAGCCAGCTCTTCCTGGTCTCCTTTAAAGGACGGCCTTCGTTTTTTGAAAACAAAAACAAATCTCCACAGCAAACACACACCAGTCTGAATGTGCCTGGGAGGACAGACCCTGAGCCTCCTACTGGGACTGCAGGTGGAGTTCGCTCTTTCAGCCATATTGAGTGGGTCCCCAGCTGAGGGAAGGAGACAGGACATTGACCAAAACTGGAGGAAACCTTGTAACAGCCAACACCTGCTCAGAAGAAACATCTCTTGCCAGCTTTAATTAAAGTCTGCCCAGCTCCTTGTATGAATCTTCTAGTTTTTCCGATTTGTGCCCCCTCCTGACCCTGGGGCTGGGGAAGTGATATTCTTGTTTTGGAGAGCGTGCAGCAGAGGCCACTTTGCATAACCAGCCCTCAACTTGAGAGCTAAGTGGAAACAACTCTGTGGTAGTAGGAGTGCCCTGTGAGAAGGCCGTCTTCTTTCTTGGAAATGGAAACCACATGTGATGGGCCTTGTTAGGCTAGGCTGGGTTGATTAGTTCCTCCTGGGGCCTGTGGGAGAGCAGAGCACTGCCCAGAGGGAGCCTGGGACTTCCAAGAGCAGCAGCCCCATGTGCTCTGAACAGGGCTGTGTTAAAGAGCACAGAGCACAGGCAGAAGGAGCCATGTGTCCTTGACGGTAGCCCTGGTTACAACCCACACTGCGAAGCTCCCCACAAACCAACTTCCATGCTGCAGTTTCCAGGAAGCCTGTAGGAGAGGAAGATTCAGCAGCAGACTGGGGAAAGTTGCTCAGCCCACTGTGTAGTATTGAACTCCTTACCATGGGGATGTGGCACCTGCGTGGCCCCCATCCAGCCTCTCACACAGTACCTACTTATAGCCTATACACCTGAGATCTCAGCCCCACAGCCCAGGCAGCTGGCAGGACTGTGGTGACCATAAAGAATGGTTTTCAGGGGCTGAAAACTTGATAACAAATTCAGTCTGAAGCTTGTGAGCTTGTTTCCAGACGGACTTACAACACTCTCGGGATCTGTTTAGACTGCCTAAGTGTGCCAGGAAACTTACAGAGTTTTGACATTGATAACTCAGATAGCTTGGTGAATTAGCAACCAGCTAAAAGTGTGTTGCTGTATAGAACCTTAAAAAAAAATTAATAGCAGGTTTGGAATTGGCCACTGGAAGTCATGTGGCATCCTCCTGCTTTCCTGAGAGCCAGGACAGAGAGATGGGATCCTTAGTTTCCAAGCGCTTGTAAACTCCTGGAAAGACAGGTCCAGAAACATCCTGTCCATCCATTGTATGGTGAGTTCCTTTTCTCCTGCTATCAGATGTGCACACACTTCCTGGGGCTGCCTTTGAGATAGACCCTTAGGAAGTTCTCTCTCTTGTCCTTCATGTGATTGCTCTTAGCTCCTAGGGTTATTACAGAGCCCCTAGTGAGCCCTGACCAGTGGGTGTGTGTGTGTGTGTGTGTGTGTGTGTGTGTGTGTGTGTGTGTGTGTGTGTGAGAGAGAGAGAGAGAGAGAGAGAGAGAGAGAGACAGAGAGACAGAGACAGAGAGAGACAGAGAGACAGAGACAGAGAGAGACACAGAGAGAGAGAGACCTCCAAACCAGTTGCCCCTTACAGAAAAGGAGAGGCCCTATCTTAGAACATAGTTGATGATAGCCCTGGAAAGGGCTTGTCCTGGGGGAACTGAGGTGCCAGAGACCCTGCCTCAGACAGTGACCATAGAAGGCAGTCCACAGGGAAGGTCAGGCCAAATGCCTCTTCATAATGAGGGTGAGAAAATCCACCAAAGAGGCTGTTGGGATCTGAAGTGAACGGTGAGCTTTCTGTAGAGTTGATTGTCTCAGCCCTCAGGACATTGTAGGCTTTGGTTTGTTATTGTTGTCAGCATCTTTTTTTTTTTTTTTTTTTTTTTTTTTTGGTTCTTTTTTTTTTTTGGAGCTGGGGACCCGAACCCAGGGCCTTGCTTCCCTAGGCAAGCGCTCTACCACTGAGCTAAATCCCCAACCCCAGCATCTTTTTTTAATGTCCCTGTAACAGAGCATTGACCCCACTTCCTTCACTCTCAGACTTGGAGTATGATCTGCAGGGTTATAGACCCCAGAGCTAAGGTTTCTTCCAAGATGTGGGAACTTGAGTACAAGAAAGGGAAAGTGATTGACAGGATTATGAGCCAGATACCTGGAAGCACCAGCCGTGAACACTAGCAAGCAAGCTCAGTGACCCTGTGCTGCCTCGGAGCTCCTCCCAGGAGCACCAGTCAGCCCGCAGAGCCCAAGAGGCACACCTGGAAGGATCCAGAACATCCCTGATGTTCCTCCCCGAGAAGTGCAATGGCTCTCCCACACGCACACGGTAGGCAAAGCAAGCCTGAAAGCCCACATCTCTCCATTTCCACACCAGGGCCAGACTCCATGTCAGCTAAACTGGTTCCCCTTTTCACAGAGCAGAGACTTTCTTGGAGAATGGCTGGCACTGACCTTTGGCAGGCCTGGCCTTGGGAACCATGGTACTGAACTCCACCAGGATTCTGGGAGGAGCTTAGCTATTTTTCAGAAGCAACTGTGCTGTCTGCTCTGGTAGCATCCCCCAGTGTTCAGGTTGTCAGCCCACAGAGCATCCACACAGAGACCCTTCTGACAGGACGCCTTCAGGTTCTTCATGACCCTCCGTGACTCTGTTAGCTGCCATCCTTTCAGGCAGAAGTAAATGTGTCTTTCCCAGTCTGTCTCCTAGGCCCCTGGACCTCCACACTGCCCCACCCCACTCCGTCTTTGGTGAGCCGAGCTAATCTCAGACCTCTCTGACACTTTGACAGTGAGTGTTTCTCTTGATCAGAGTCTCCCTAACTATTGCTCAGAGGAACACATCTCATCCCTTCCTGCATCATTTATTTTCCCCTGGCTTATCAGTTGCTTGGGCCTCCACATTAGCCCCTCTCCTTTGAGGTAGATTCAAGGGAAGTCAGGTCAGATTACATGTGAGGTGTGCTTTGAGCCTGGGCTCTCATTCCTACCATCCAGATGCTGCCTTTTGAAGAGCAAAGTATTTGCCTCTTTCTCCACATCCTCCAAAAGGGCTCTGCACCCATCCCGAGCTCCATGCACATGTGTGCTTTACTTCAGCCTGTCATCAGTCAGTCCGTGCCCTCAGGCATGTTCTCCTTGTGCTAGAACACTGTATGCCTAGCCCGTCCTGAGAATGCCCAGCCCTCTGGCTGTCCCAAAGAATAGGATTTGGAGACTCCATCCTGTGCCAAGAAGCTCCAACTTGATTTCAGCTTGATCTTGCTATTTCCGGTAAAGCTACCTCCATTTCTTAACCACACTTTCGCCTCTTTCTGTGGGTTGGTCTTTCTTCCCTCTCCTGCCTGCATTACAGTCTTTTCTCCTTCTATTCTATGATACCTTTCATGAGTATAAATTTTAAGAGAAATATACCACTAAAAAGCACAGGAGCCAGACACGTGACACGTGGCTGTAATCTAGTACTTAGGAGGCTGACAGGAGGATTTTGAGTTCAAGGGCAACCTGGCCTACATAGAGCCACAAAAGTATATAAAAGAGAGGTGTATTGTGACTTAGCTAATCTTTACTAGTTGTCCCATGCATGGCATTAACATTCAAATGAGAACTAGAACCCTCTAGCACTGATCACTCCCTTCATGTGTTCTACAAGTATCCACCTCCCTGCTCTTCCCCAAGGAGCCCCTCCCAACCTCCTGGAGGTTCTAACCATCACTTACATTTTGTGTTCTCTTAGAAAGCCTGGCTTCTTTCAGTCACACTGAGATTGTGCAGTTCCTGTTTTGGCTGTATCAATAGTTCACGTTTCCATAGGGTCTTCCACTCTCAAGACACCATACTTTATTATGCCCTAACACGGGTGGGCTTATAGGTTCCTTTCAGTCGGCGTGATTCAGAATCATGGTGGACGAATGTCCTTGGGCATGTCTTTCCGGGTACACACACACACACACACACGTGAGGTTTACACCTAGAAATTGTGGGGCTGCATGTGGACGTGCACTCACAGTGTCTAGGAGGTGCTTTGGAGAGTGCTTGCACCCCCTTCTCTGGTGGTACAGGTGTACTCTTAGTCACATTGCCTAAAGACTGATGGAGCTGAGCACTTACAGCTCATTTGCTTTCTGGACATCTTCCTGTGGTGTCCATTGGTTTTTCAGTGTGTTTCTTACTGATTTGTGGAAAGGTCTTCATCTGCCTACCCAAATGCATACACCGCAGTTACTCATTCTGGCATGCCTTACGCTTTTAATATCGAAGTCCTTTACAGTTGGCATACTTAGTGATTTACTTGCTCTCATGGGGTTGAGGGACTCCTAAGACCATCCCATGAAGCTGCCCATTTCCAGCTTATGCTTGTGGGGTATGTGCTGTGAGCTGGACACAGAGCTCAGTCATCTAAAACTCACAGGCATTATTTCTTTGCTCAGACCAAGGACCCAGAAAACACACAAGGGTCCATCATCCTTGTTTGGTTTTTTTAAGTCAGACACATGGCTACCATGGCTAGCCATCATGTCTCAAGAAGGTCATGGTCTAGGGGAGACTGGTGTAAACGGTGTCACGTGTGTCAAGTAGGAACAAGAGTGGGCTGTGGGGTTCTGGACGTGGCCTAAGGAAACCCCACACAGAATAGGGAATGACTTATCGCCAAGCAACAGGACAACTTCACTGCAAGATGCTGGGCCATCCAGAACATATGGCTACCTTCCTGAACAATGGGTTTCTATACATTTTTTGGTCAAGGTAGGAATTGAACCCAGGGCATTTCACATACTATGGGCTTTCCCACTGAGCCATTCTCCCAACCCTGAATTTGGGCATGTTCATGAGTGTATACATGGGTGTAGGTATGCATGCTACATGCATGGAGGCCAGAGACCAACATCAGCTATCTTCCGCTCTCCACTTTTCTTCTATTAAGACTGAGTCTCTCAAGGAATCTGGAGCATATGAATTGTATGGACTGGCTACTGACCGAGCCACAGGGATCCTACTGTTGTCTCTGCTCCCCATCCTTATTCCAGCCCCCTGTTCTAGCGCGTACTGCCATGCCCAGCTTTTAAATGTATTTAATTTGGTTAGTTTGGTTTGGTTTGCATTTTTAGAGGCAGTGTCAGGCAGCCCAGGCTGACCTTGAACCTCTGGTCTTCCTGCCACCACCTCCCTCCCAAGTGCCCTGTTGCTTGTGAGGATTAAATGAGAAATAATAGAGGTGAGCCTCATGCCAGAGCATGGTGTCAGGAGTAGCTGCCGTGCTCATAGCAGCCAACGAGTCTCAGGGGTGGCTGGGTATTCTCATAGCTGAGCCAACCCTCACTGCCTGCCTGCCCCTTCTGCCCCTAGGCCTCAGCTCATTGGCCTGGTTTGTTTTTTTTTTGTCACAGAATCTATCTCTGTGTGTCTGTCTGTCTGCCCCCCCCTCTCTCTCTCATATCCTGTCTGTCCTGGAAACTTGCTGTATAGACCAAGCTGGCCTCAAACTCACAAAATGCTCCTGCCTCTGACATTCCTGAGTTCTGGGGTATGATATCACGCTCAATTTTAGCCTTGAGTTTTAAAAAATAAAACTACCCAGTAAGATGGCTTAGCTGTTGAAGCTACACAAACCTGACAGCCTGAATTGTCCCCAGATCCAGGATCCATCTGACCCCAACCTGCACATGCACTGCCTCCCTCTCTCTTGCACTGGGGTCTCTTCCCTCCCTCTCTCCCTCATATACACACGCAATGGGAATAAAAAAGATTTTTGAAAAATAAAATGATGGCCAGAAGATAGCTAGGCAGGTAAAGGTGTTTGCTATGCAAACCTGGTGATCTGAGTTCAATCCCTGGAAGCCACAAAATGATGAAAGCCATGGCACATGCGTTCACACATATACATCATATACCTACACACAAAATAATAATAAATTAATAAAGACATGGGGCACAGTGGCACACACCTGTAATCCCAGAACTCAGGAGACTGGCAAAAGAGGATCGTGAGTTCAAAGCCAACCTAGTCAAAGAAAGACCATAGCCCCACCCCTAAAAATGTTTTTAAATACAGTTAGTGTGCAAGTGGAGACAGAGTTGGTTTATTAAAAGCCTCAAAGACTAGAGCCACATCCTGCCCCCAAACTAGGTCTCCTCCCATCTTCACAGCTGACTGGCTCATCTTTCTCCCATCAGGCTCCAGCTGCATGGCAGCATGGTTCACTCCTATCTTTTCAGTACCAAGGCCATCAGCAGCTATCCTAGGCTTGAGTTTCATCAGACCAATGTGACCAGAGAGCACCAGAAACTTACTGGTTCTTTGCCCACCCTTGGGTACAGGAGGCTATGTAACCATCCTGGGCACAGATGAGGAAGCATCCCCAACGACCCTGTGGTCTAGATTCAAATGCCAACCTCAGGGGAGTGGCAGCAAGGCCACTATGGTACTGACAGGAGGGACTTTCCCCTACTCCCAACAGCTGTGCATTCCATCCCTCCAAGAGAGCAGAGTGGAGTAAAGCAATGTGTCTGACCCAGAGATCTCACACACACCCCAGGCATAGCATGGGAGCAGGCAGTAAGGTAGTGGTCAGGGTATGTGGGCAGCACACATGGAAGGCCAGTGCCTCCCCTTTTACTAGCAGAATTATACCTGGTAGAGACTGGAGGCACTCGTGCTAGCAGAACCAACTTCATGCTCCTTCCCACATTGTGCCCCCCTCCCCCCCATGAAAGCCACAGGCATTACTGAAGAACATACATCGAGAGTCTCAAGCAGCAGCCAGAGAGTCCTTAAGGGTCAACTGGGTTCTTGTTAGTAAATCTGTGTGTGCAAGTGCATGCATCCCGTGGTGTGTGTGGAGGTCAGAGATTAACCTTGGGTTTAAGTCCTTGTTTTCACCTTGCTTTTTAAGCCAAGCTAACTGACCTGTGAGCTTCTGGGGATTCTCCTGTCTCCACCTCCCCTTTTAGCAGAGGAGTGCTGAGATTACAGTTACAGTTAAGTAACCAATTACTTGTGCCTAGCTGGGATGCCCTCACAGCCCCACCCTCCACAGCCCCACAGTCCCAAGGAAGATGTGTGCAGCATCCAGGGAGTCCGAGAGCCTGCGTAGTTGAAGAGGAGCGAGCGCCTACCTTGCTAGAGGCAGGATCAGAGTTCCTTCAGTACAGCAGTGTGTTAGTGCTGTGAACACCCCAGGCCCCATGCCAGCTCTGAACCGTAGTGCCTGCCTGAACCAAGGTAGCCCTCGTAGCATAGGTAAACAACTGGCAAGAAAGAAATGCCACCCAGCGTGTGATCCTTCTCTGGTATGGTGGTGTTGACAGGGTGCAGTTTCAGGCCAGTAGGAAAAGGGTGCCCCACAGCTTCCACAAAGCTAGGAAGCTGTGACCTGGATCTGATGTTTTCTCAAAGCATAAAAGTGCCCTAGTTTCTCTCTTCAGGCTTCGGTGAAGCTGTGCCAAGATTGGCTTTTAAAGGCTGCCTGAAGTGGTTTGGAGCCAGAAATCTATAGAGCCAGTGCATTTGTGACCTTGTTGAAAGTGCTTACTGGGAAAATCTAGGAATGCGGTGGTGGGGCACTGCTTTAATAAATTTAAAGGAAAAGTCATTTGGTCCATCCCCACTCCCATTCCTAGCCCCACCTCTTTTCCCACCTGACTACTGACTCCAGCCCCATAGCATCCATGTCTCTCATTCATCCATACCCTTCCCCCACCTCCAATCCCTCACCATCCCCCATGCATCAGTAATGAAAATACCAAGTGGGTAAAAATAAGGAGCCCAGTGACAGCCCTGGAAAATAGGCCACAGCTGTCAAGCCAGGCAAGAGCCCTCGGTCTGAGGATGAAACTGCTGGGAGCAGGTGTCATAGGCCCACCCCAGCTCTGTGAGGGCAGATGAGAATCTACCTGGCATCCAGTAAGGTGCAGTGGCTGCTGCTAGCCCAGAAAGCACCAAGCAGCCATTCATCACTTAGCAAGCCTGCCTTGTGTACTCACAGTGTCGGGCCTGGTGCCCACTGCTGTGAGCAGCTAGGTCCTGCCCACTGAGGTTAGTCATGGTCACAGCAGTAGCCTCACAGCATGATAGTGCCCTGTAGGAGCAGATGGGGTGGGGGTAGGGTGCACAGGGAGTGGAAGAACCCAGAAAAAAAATTTTGTCTAAGCTGAGGCATGAAAGGTCCCTAAGAACCCAGTGGGAGTAGGAAGGCAGGGTCACTCTGACCCTGCTCTGAGTCCACGGCTGGAGACTGAAAGGAGCAGGAACCCAGAAGTGAGGGCAGTGCAGGCTGCTTCACAAGTGACTCTACAGTACCCGGTGAGCCACTAAAGGGCCAGAGCTGGCTCAGAAAAGTCCTCCTCCCCACAGGGAATTGGGGGGAAGGGGTGGGAGGAGTGCCTGAGTCCAGAGTCACTCTGAATTACAGGTATGCATGAGTGAAAAATTGGCTTCCTCTCGTGCTTTTAGAACTTCCAGTGAATCAGAAGGCATGTGGGGCCCAGAGCCTGTTGGGAGAAAGTTGAAAGAAATAGAGGGACTCACCCGTCCACTGTGACAGCTGTAGCCTTTCACCCCACTCCCTGCTGTCATCATCAGAAAACTCCAAAGGTTATTCAGGAAGGCGATGCAGGCAGCTTGCTTGACAAGGACATTGCTGCACTGCAGCCAGTTCTGTGTTCCTGGGAGAGGTGATTTAAACAGACTATGTGAACTAAGTTAAAGACCTTTGTGCTCCAGGCATGTGGCACCTGTCATGTGACTGTTGAGGGATGCTGTCATGTGACTGTTGAGGGATGCTGTCATGTGACTGTTGAGGGATGCTGCTTCCATCAGATCGCTCCAGGTCCCATAGAGTTTAGACTTTTCTTTACCCAGTCATCTGCCCTGAGGAAGGCCATTTCCTTCCTCTGCCATGGGCTGAGTCCTTTCTCGCCTGTCTCTCATTTCCTGAAGAAGACCCCTCCCACTTCTGTTGGAAGCCTAGCCCTAATAGTTGGCAAGTCCCAGAGTTCCCTTCCTTCCACCTGCCCTTGTAGCCTGACAGACCGCCCCAAAGCAAACTCTCTGGCTTCTTGACCCTGTCTATCCTGTCCTGGGAGAAGCCTGAGGTAGAGAAATGACTGCCCTCCCATTCCTTCTCACTCACCAGGCTGTGTGTAATGTACAGAGCAAAGCTGCTACCTGAAGCCCAGCCCCTCAGAACAGTGGACCGGCCCAGTGTCACAGCCAGAAGAGACGTTCGTGGAACAGCTGTCAAGTGTTCCCCGTCTCTGGCTTGACTCCACAGATAACTATCTGTAGTTAAAGCTCTGGGGAGGTGGGTCATAGCCTGTCTCACTCCTGTGGTGTTCTAAGGACCGTCTTAGTGTCTTCACAGTGTACAATCAGGGTCCCTTCTTCAGGCTGCTGACTAGTGTCCAGCTACGGAAAGACAGGCATTAAAGATGTAGCCATGGGTCAAGCAGACAGACAAGAGGCAATTCTGTCCAACCCATGGTTTGTGACCTTAATGGGCTGCCTCCCTCAGATGTCATCACTGTGACCTCATGATTATCCCCTCTGCCACCCATTCTCGGTTACCCTTGACTTGGCTCTTACCAACCACCCAAAAAGTACATCTGGATGGGCAACCCAAGACCCCTGAAGTTTAAAATTACAGGAAATTGAACAAGACAAAAGCACTGTTAAATGTTTCACAATTGTTTAGTGTGTGTGTGTTGGGCATGGGGTGTGGAGGTCAAAGGACAGCTGCAGGAATCAGTTTTCTGCCTCTGCTGTGTATGTCCAGGAGACAGAGCTCAGGTCCTCAGTTGAGGCAACAAGCACCCCTACCTGCTGAGCCCTCTCACCAGCCCAAAAACGATATTTAAATAGCACCCTTAACAGTAACCTGCCAGGGCCAAGCTCTGGCTGCATTTAAGCAGCACACATGGTAACAACCAGGAGGGCGGGGTGGCTGCTCCAAGTGAAGATGGGGCTTTAATTTAGCTCCATTGATAAGACGTTAAATTCCAGGAGAACCCCCCATAGTAGGCTCTCTTGCCTCCATGAGGAGCCCAGCCTCTTTTTCCCACTCGTATTATGCTAATCACTCCTTGCAAACAGGCAGACTTTGTAGGAGGTTTGCCTGGTTTTAGATGAAACATACGCCTTTGAAGCAAAGAGCCACAGTAGCTAAAAATACCATTTCCCGGCTGTTGATCCTCTCATTTGTAAAATGCATGTTTCCATTGTTAAATGTGCAGCCATCACTATGCCCTGCCTCCACTGCCACCATATCACCCAGCCGGGGTCCTGCCACCCACTGATGAGGTGCCACCGTCCCTGAGTCTTGCTGTAGACTCAGCCACGGATAGTTTCCCCCTTCCCCACCCACTACCACACGAGCCGTCAAACTCATGCCAGGCAAGACCTCTACCACTAACCTGGCTTCGTTTTACAGCAAGGTCTCCCTGAGTTGCCTGAGCTAGCTTTAGTACAGGTCCCAAGCAGCCTTGAACTCAGACCTGGCTCTGAAGCTGTAGCCCAGCGGTCTGGGGACGGGGCTCTTCTCTGCGAAGGCCAGAACATGGGTGCTGGAGTCCCCTGCATATCTCGTGTGGCTGACTGCTCTCTGCTCCAGTGTGTTGCAGTGGGATCCTGAGGGGAGGACGGTCACTGGCTCCAGTCCTGCTCACAGGGATCCTAAGCTATAATCATGTCCTGGGACAAATGCGCCCTCCAGGGTGAGTCTCAAGGACACCTCATGACTAAGGTTCTTCCTTGTTCTTCTGCATTCAATCCAGTGAAGGTTTCCTGGGAAAGAAACATTTGTACCAAAGCCTTCTTCACAGATCTTAAAATTCCCTGAAAAGATGATCACAGAAGGCATATTTACAGCCTTCTGGGCTAGCAGTAAGAAAGGGTACAAAGCAAAGAAAACCTTCTCTTTGGCTCCAGACTCCTAGTTCTCCCTGTGCCATTTTCTCTCACCAGATCTGCCCTTTCAGACCCTGAACTTGTTACCAGTTTTCAGAAAGCTCTGCAGTGCACTGCTCTGATGTTTGCTCTTTGATGCCAGTCGTGGGTAGTAGCATCTAACTTCCTCTTCTGTTTCCCGCTGCTCAGCCCAGTGCTAAGTGGGCACTTGTAAAGAGCCGCAGAAAACCATCTCAGTTCACACAATCTCACAGAAGCTCAGACTAAAGATGTGAAGACCAGAGATGCTCTGGTTGTTACAGCTCCTGAACGAAGGACTGTCTGTCATCGCCGTGAATATCAGATGCAGTCAGAAAGGCAGGTATAGCATATGCCAGTGCAGTGGCTGGCTAGCTGCTCTTCCTCCCCCAGCGAGGCTGATGCTGATGCCTCAGGAGGAGAGACTGGTCACAAGGTTGCCAGGGGAAGCCACTGTCTTAGGTGAGAATGCTAGGAAGAGTCCTGGGTCTCCCTGAAAATTGGTCTTTTTCTCCTTCTTTGTGGACAGAGAAAGTTAGGACTATACACAGCAGGCAGAGACCAGCAGGGGAGAGTAGGGTACCATACCAGGCAGACATGAAGACAAGGGACCTGTGGAGGTGGAGGTGAAGCCTTCTGCCCAAATCTCCAAGTCAGAGCCCAGACTCTACAGCCGCACAGCTCCTGACAGTGCTGGTAAATCCCCCATGTTCTCCTAAGATGGCATTGCCAGGGCCCGGAGCAGCCACCCTAATGGGCAGGTTGGACAGTACCTCTCAGGCCTGTTCTGGAAGCCTGGGAAGGTAAAACACTCCAGAGAAGGGGTCTCAGTGCAGAACCCAACATTATATAGAGAGATCCAGGAACTCCTCAAGTAGGGAGTCTCTCTAACTTTAGGGAGCCCACACAAATGGGTGAGGACGCTGATGGAACCAGGCATGATAGCTGAGGTCCACCAGAAGTCAAAACAGCAGGCCCAGGTTAGGATTTTCAGAACACATTGACTCCTATGGAGACATTTACCACGAGCAATTGTCAGGCTCCCTGGCCTGGATCCACAGCTGCAAGGCCAGTATCTGAAGGGAAGCATTGTCACCTCAGGCCATGAGCGCACGCACACTGGAACTGCTGCATCCACACCAGCTCAGAGTGTAGAGCAGAGGAACCAAGGAAACCCCGCCAAGAGCTTGGTGTCTGGCTGCACACTGCCAAAGTAGAAGGGTGTGCTACCCATCTTTAAATGGGGATCTATAAACAGCAATGACAAGCCATCCCTCGGCCTAGAATGAAAGGCCTCACTTGGGAATGATTAGATGAAGTGAGAGAAGGTGAGCAGAACAATGTAGGAGCAGAAATGCTGTTGGGGCAAGGGACACCCCAGTCAGTCGTTCAAGGGTCGAGTGGCCCAGCCCCACTGGGCTCTGGGCACTGCAGTTGCTTGCTAACCAGAAGCAAGCTCCTGAGGTTGAAGAGAGTGGCGCCGGTGGAGGGAGGGGGCCGTCTCTGCCCTGGGCTTTCAGGCTGTAAGAATGAAGCCCTTAGGTGGAGAAGAGAGGTAGCCTGGTTCTTTTACTGTTGCCATACACTGTCTGGCCAAACAGATACCAAGTTCTGACACCACTATGGTCCTGGACTTAAGTTTCTTCTGTCCTATAAGAGTTGGAACATGTGAGCCAGGCTGGAAGGTGACAGATACATACATCAGGAAGCTATGGGGCCAGAAGCAGCATGGCAGGCTGCGAAGCCTCTTCACAGGCAAGCACCTCTGTGGGGAAACCATAGCATATTCTCAGGAGAAAGTCTTGCTTCAGAAGGTCTGAGCCCAGAGGACTTGAGAGGGAAAGCAGTTATGCCAGTGGCTCTCCGATAGTTACCAAGGAGACTCCAGGGAACTTAGGTCACAGGATGCCGTTTCCCTGGCAGTAGCAGCCCTGGATTCAGAATGGCAATTTCGACCATATCTCCTTGGGTACCAGAAGTTATTATTTTAAAATCCCCCACTCTGGACCTCAGGCAGCAGCTGGCCTGAGACCCCTGACAGAGGTTTCTGGGAACCTGCTGTTGGAGTCATGTCTGTTACCCTCTCCTGTAACCTGAGTTCAAGTCTGACTGTGAGCTATGCATGCAGTTTCTAGGCCCACTCCCTTCCTGGCCCCTTGAACACAAGCCATGACCCCAGCAGCTAATACTAAATATGGATCACAGGCCAACATTGCTGCAACCGGATGTGCCTGCCACTGGAGATGTCTGTCCTAAAGGCAGGGTGGTTCACAGTTACACTGCCTCGGGACTAAGCTTCTGGGAAACCTAGGCTCAGGCCTCAGTGGGCAGGCAGATTAGTAGACAGCTCTTGCCTAGAATGCACTGAAGAAAATTAATTAAAAGGCTCCAATGGCTCCTGTAGCCGAAGTATCCTTAGTGTCTTCTTGTAAAACCAAGTTTCAAGTTGTGCCTTGTACCAGCTGGGCCTGAAGCCTGTGGGTCGGCTCTGTAGTGAGGTAGCAGCTGAGAGAACTGGTGCTAGACAGAATGGCCACCTGGACCTGGATGAGGCCTCTGGCTGGCCTGTGCCACATCTGCATCCTCGTGTTGAAAGGGCATCATCACAGTGACACCTGTGTGCATGGAAAGGTGTTCCACAGACAGACTGCCTGATGTCAGAATACACCTGATGTTAGAATACACCTGATGATGTCAGAATATACATGATGATGTCAGAACACACCTGATGATGTCAGAATACACCCGATGATGTCGGAACACACCCGATGATGTCGGAACACACCCGATGATGTCGGAACACACCTGATGATGTCAGAACACACCAGGATATACCTGATGATGTCAGAACACACCTGATGATGTCAGAACACACCCGATGATGTCAGAACACACCCGATGATGTCAGAACACACCTGATGATGTCAGAACACACCCAATGATGTCAGAACACACCCGATGATGTCAGAACACACCCGATGATGTCAGAACACACCCGGCGCTTCTTTGTATATAGCCACTGATAGAAGGAAATGGAGATTCCAGCAGAGAAAATGCCCATGGTGGCAGAAGGCAGGAGTTAAGAAGTCTAGGTCTTCAAGCAGGACCCAGACATGCCCCCATTTCCTCTCCTCTCACCAGCCTTGTCCTCTGTGTGCTGCCTCTGTCTCCAGCACCAAGGCACTGCCTCAGGCCCCTACTTTGTGATCTGTATCCATCCATATTCTGGGCTGTCTTTGCATAAGAGGTAAGGCACCACCTCTTCTGGGACACAAACATAGACCTAGTTGAATCACACACCTCTGCGGCTTCTGAAAGTATAGCCACCAAAACCAAGTACCTCATAGACTCCCTGAGCACACTCCAGATCCATTTTACCCCTTGGCCCCTATGCTAGCTGGTTTTATGTCACCTTGACACAGCTAGAGTAATTTTGGAAGTGGGAACCTCACTTGAGAACATGCCCCCTACCGGATTGGCAAGCCTGTGGTGCATTTTCTTGACTGGTGATTGACATGGGAGGGCCCAGCTCACTGTGGGCAGTGCCACTCCTGGGCTGGTGTTCCTAGGTGGCAAAAGAAGCAGATTAAACAAGAAGGAGCAAGCCAGTAAGCAGTACTCCTCCGTGGCCTCTACATCCAACTTCAGGTTCCTGCTTTCAGTTCCTGCCCTGGATTCCCTGGTTAGTAACTACAAGCTGAGGGGAGAAATTAACCATGTCCTGCCCAAGCTGTTTGTGGTCAAGGCAACAGACACTCCAGCTGAGACAGCCTTTCAGGTGCAGCTCCACAGGCTGAACTCCAGCCACACCAGGTGACCAGGCTCCTGGTCCTTCCTAGCCATTGCTTTTCAGTTTCACACGTATCCTTCCCTTCAGTCCAGTTTCCTTTACTGAGAAATTTGTATGCCCAAGAAGAAGCTAGAGCTGGTCTTGAAGGGTCAACCCCAGTTCTGGGAAGGGATACTAGGAACAGACTGGTAACAAGACAAGAGGACGAAGGCTGTCCTAACAAGGAAGTAGGTGCTTGAATACAGCCCAAAGGAGGCTCAAGTAGTACCAGGAGGTGTGCCTTGGAAAACATTTAATAAATGTGAAAAATAAGACCCAGTAGGTCCCTCGGCCATCATAAGATAACTTCTGTTCTGGGGAGTCCTTCCTATGACAGGGCTTTCTGCACTTTACCCTGGGCTATGGAAGAAACACAAGTCACCTCTCCCACTGTTCACTGTAAGTTCAGTGCCTAGAGCAAACTCAGAGTAAGGACCAGCAAAAGGTCAGCTTCCTTGTGACGGCTCCCACCCTCATGAAACCATGCTGGGGTAAGCCCACCCAGGTGTCTATGACAACTCTTCCCCCAGCCTGGCAGGCGCTTCTATTGAACTGAGGGACAAACAGCATGAGGACAAAAGGCCCCTTTCTTCCTCTCACTTCATCTTCTGTCCCCTTTCCATCAACTCCCAGCAAGACCCAGAAAAACAAGCCGTCATGCCCTGCAGCCTCCTCCTTCCCCTCCCGAGAAAGTAAGTATCAGGCACATCAACTGCATTGAGCGCAGTGGATTTTTAAGGCATGAGTTGGCAGAGTTACCACAGCTCCCTTTACCCTGAGGGGCACACTGCCGAGGGTTGATGGAAATAAAACAGATTTACAGTTTTCATACTTGGGAGCAGGGAGTCGGAAGGGAATAGAAGAAGAGCAGGGTGCACTGGGACTTTGGAGCTTCTGAACCTCGGCTGAGAGGCCGCTCCTCCCACCCAAACTTCTAACTAGATGTTGCTTTCTCTTTAAACCCTGAAGGAACCCAGCTGTTAGGTGGGGAGGGAATAGGCCCTGCTCTCTGCTGATGGCTTGGCCTCTGCATTTTCTAACCTTGCTGCTAGGTTGCACCCAGGCTTGGAGACTCTGGGCATTTGGAGGAAAGTATCCAGACCCCCACCTCCACCCCCTGGCCTCAAGCTATTAAAGGGAAGATGAAAATCAAGTAGTGGCCAGTGTAGAGAAGAAGCAAGAACCCCCTCCATGTGTGGTTCCGCTGTGAATGGAAATGAAGGGCCAGAAGGAGAAGGAAGACACTGAACAGGAAGGCTGAGCTGGTGGGAGAGACAGAGTGATCTGCCCTGCTGCCCTCCAGACAGGTGGGGCACTGCACACGTGGAGCCTGTGCCCCTCGCCCATCTTGCAGAGGCAGGCTTGAAGGCATCACTTTGAGCCCAGGCACCTACTGGAGACCTCTGGACCTCGGTGAGAGACAGAAAGAACCCACAGTCTTGATGCCAGACGGTAAAAGTAGGCACAAAGAACTAAATGAGGCAGTGTTCGGAGCCAGGGACAGGAAGTATCCAATGAAATTATCTAAAGCTTGCTCCTGGTGTAACCCAAACAAGATACTCAGGAGCCAGGACAGGGTTAGGGGAGAATGACAAGAGCTGGGACACCCCTCCTCCACCTGAGACCTGCCAGCTAAAGGTTACTCTGCATTTCCTGCTTGTCACTGACTGGCTAGCATGAAGGCAAGTGAGGGTTGGAGCAGAATGGACATTATTAATAGGCATCGGGAGAGGCTGCAGCAGGAGGAGGTGGGCGCTCCAGCCGCCATCTCTTTTCGCTCAGCAGGTTTGCAGTGGAGTGTCCCCACAGACCAGCTGTTAGCCTCTGCCGATGGCCATTTTATTATGGTGGCATTGAGACAGTCAAGAGTGTCTTGAGATTCTTGCCTGGTGTTCAGTCATCCCCATTCTCCCTTCCTTATCTTGGGTGGCCTTCCCACCTGTGCCCACTAACCAAGGCTTGTCTCCTGAACACACCGCGTAGGTTAGCACCGTCTGCTCATCGGGTGGAGGAGCATTCATTGACCGGAGCCTCTCGGTCCCTTCCAGACACACCTCCACACACCAAATGTCCCTGCTGGAGGTCAGAGGCCTTTCTGCTTCTGCCTTTTGTCACTCCCTAAAACCAGACAAGCCTAAAGCCTGAGGGTAGGAAGGGAAGGAAAGAGACAGCAGTCTGCTTTCCCAGTGATTGACATAGCCCCCTCCCCAGCTGCCCTCAGGTCATATGTTAGCACTGCCACACCCCCTCACTGTGATAAAACAAGTCAGGCCACAGGAACCGTAGGGTAGCAACGTGCAAGACGCCAAAAGAATCCAGGAAGGGGGCTGACGTGAATGTCCGGAGCATAAGGCCATGGCACCTGGGAAGGATCAGTGACAACACGGAGTGAGAGGGCTCATTTGACCTTGCAACTGCTAGCTTGTACTTGAGGGACAGACGGGAGTAGGGCACGTCAGAATGTTTCTAACACCACATGTGAAGTTCAGATTCCCCAGGAAAACAGCAAAGGAAGGCACACGAGAAAGACCTCTGTTACTGCCTGGCTCTTCTCTTGCTCTAGATCAAGCTTTCTCCTGTCCTAACCTGGCCACATAGAGTAACTGGTGGCTCTGGAGTCACCCAAGGGCGCAAGGCACTACAAAACCAGTAAGACCTTCTTCCCTACTGCCTTGGAGCAGGGTTCCCTAGCTTCGGAGCTAATGGATGAGTACCCAGGGGTGGGGGTATTGGGGGACCAAGCTTCCACCAGCTTTCCCAGGATGGAGCTTCCCTCAGACTTTTGACCAGTGGTGGTAGTTTAAATGACAGTGATAAACAGTTCACAGCAGCCAGGCCGGAATGCTACAGCACTTCCAACAGACACTGGCCCTCCACAGATCTCTGGACAAAGCAGTGTTGTCTCAACTCTGAGGGGAAAGTGACAGCCCCTCTCTTGGGTCCCAGAGGTTTTCAGTCCTAGAGACTTCCAGGAGCAGGAAGCAGTCATCACCCACCTAGGAAGCACCCAGAAGGCACTGAATGGTGAGGGGCAAAACCACATCCACAAGGCTCTGGGCTGTGCCTGATAGGCACAGAGCCCCAGTTGGGACCAACAACCCATTTGCTGCCAATTGTACCAATTGAGTTTCTTTCCACATCTCCCCACCACCACCACACACACACACACACACACACACACACACACACACACACACACACACACACATCCCTAGCCACTTACCTCCTGCCACTAACTGGCTCTTTGCCCCAGATGAAGAGCTTCTTACTGATAGGCAGAGACATGGACCCATGTCCAAGTTAGCATAGGAGACCTTCACCGACCCTATTTATGTTCCCTTCCACCCCCTCTCTGCCTGTCCCCAAGCACTTTCTAGGCCGTTGTCTCATGATGAATAGCACTTTAATATGGGTATTAAAAAATATGGGCAAATGTGTAATGCTTGCAAGCTGTGTTCCATTATTGACGCTATGCTTGAGAGCCAAGCAGGCAGCTCAAGCCGAGCTGGGACTCAGCAGAGAAGTGATGACGCAGCAGCCCTGCAAGGCAGCCATCTGCCAGGCCGCCCATGGGCAGGGACAGGCACACAAAAGGCCGAGTGATGAGGACAAACTCAGGTCAGAAAGCTGAATCCTGCTTCCAAAGTCTCCATCCCTCCCATCCCCCATCATGTGTGTGACAGTGGCATGGGTCCTCCCTGGACCTTAGACCTCTTCTCTGTGAACTGCAAAAAAGCACAGGAAGACCTTGTTCACACGCCAGGGCTAGGCACATGGACTCTGTGGCTGCCCGTGCGGTCCTGTGATAGGATTTGGGGATATCCCTCCCCTACCTCCTGACAGAGGAGATACAAGCATCCTGTTCTGACTTAAAACTCCCTCAGGTGTGAGCACTCGCCTCTTCCCCCAGGAGCACTCTGGACTGGACAGAGCTGGTCCTTGTGCCCTGGCCTGCGCTGTACGGTCCTGTTGGTGTCTTGTGCCTTTGTGACACAGTGGCTCCACCTCAGCTTCCTTCCCTTACCACAAGTTCTGGCTGAAGGACTAGAACACCCACCGGCAGGAGTCTTGGGAGCCGCTGGCCAGGGGAGTCTCCCAGGTTAATTATCAGATGTCCAGAGCATCAGGAGGGCTAAAGGTCAGGCCTTGGCAGGGACTTCCACTGTTGCCCTCTAGGGACCAGTTAGCTCCCAGCTTCCCACTCCCCACCATGGCCTTTCACAAAGGACACCCGGTGAGAAGAGACTGTGGTTAGATACTGTGTAGGTAGTGCCTCCCTCCCAGAGGTAAAGACTTGGACCCAGGCGGTGCTGTTGGAGGGAGGTCACTGGGAACATGCACTTGGAGGCGATCGTAGGACCTCGGTCTCTCTGCTTCCTGGCTTCTGATGGAAGTGTTTTGTGCTACCCCATGCTCCCAACATGGGAGTCCATCCTTGACAGAGGCCCAAAGCCAGGGATCCTTCAGGCTTGCACTGGAACCTCCAGAATCGTGAGCCAGAGAAAGTTTTGGGGGGGGGGCATGTACTGCGTTCTCGCCTGCCCTCCAGGCTGTCACGGAAGCACATGCTCTGGAGACTTCCTAGGATAAACTGGCCTCCCTGGGGGAGTCAGGAGACAGCGCAGGTTAGCTCTGGGTTGGCACACTTGGTGCAGGGGTAAGTTCATGTCTAGATGTCTGTTTTCTGACAGCCAGAGCTTTTACAGCATGCTGCAGCCTGCCCGTGAGTGAACCGAGAAGTCAGAAGTGGGGACAGGAGTATCTGAAGCCTGCCCATGAGCCTTTTATTCTTTTTCCATTTTTCATGTGTAGAGGGGCTTCTTTTTCATATGTGGGTGTGCATGTGTACGTCACATAGCAGGTAGAGGCCCAAGTTTGATGATGGGGGTGGTCCTCAGCGGCTCTTCCGTCATACTCACTAGGGCGGGGTTTTGTGACCAGACCCAGAGCTTATGGATATAGCTACTCTAGCCAAGGTACTCTCAGGATTTCACTTCCCCCTTCCGAGGCTTGCTGTCACACACATCTGACACCTTCCTGCATTTGGGGACTCCAGATTCAGGTCCATGCGCTTGCATAGCAGATGCTGTAACCACTGAGCCGCTTTCCAGCTGCTGCACCTGAAGCCTTTGATCAAAATGAGCAAAATGAGCAAGGTCCCTTCGCGCAGTAAAACCCAGCCACAGTGATAGAGCAGCTGCCGCAAACCAGGCCCTCTTAGCTGGAGGCACTTGAGGGTCACAGACAAAACCGTGCCTTTGTAGCTCATATTCTAGTGTGAGAGACAACAGCCTAGCAAAGCACAGCCACAGTGGCCGGTGCTCTGAAAGAAATCGGGCCTGCTCTTAGGCTGGCAGACAGAAGGCACCTCAGACCCAGGCTTTCCCCAGGGTGCAAAGTGGACTTGAGACCTCCAGGGCCGTGAGTCAGGACCACAGATGTGGTGAGGTCCACATCAGAAGAGCAGCCCAGAGGCTAAGGTGTCCCTAGCAAAGGACGTCAAGCAGGGGCTGCAGAGCTTTTGTGCTTGGCAGCAGGAGCTGGGCTTCACAGTGGGTCCAACAGGAAGCCGTGGATGAGGCCCGAGGAAATGGAGAGGCTGGCTTGGATTTGCCTTTTAGATTTGTCAGAGCTAGTGTGGGAGGAGCCAGAGAGAAGGCTTAGCCTTGTGAGCTCACACTCCTTTCACAGAGGACCCAAGCTTGGGTCCCAGCACCCACACCGGGCATCTCACAACCATCTGTAACTGTAACTCCATGGGAATCTCAAGTCCCCAGCCTCTGTGTTCCCATAATAAGACACACACACACACACACACACACACACACACACACACACACACACACACACAGAGACATAATTAAAATAAGGTATTTATTTGTTTGTTTGTTTATTTATTTATTTATTTATTTATGAGTACACTGTTGCCATCTTCAGACACACCAGAAGAGGGCACCAGATCCCATTACAGATGGTTGTGAGCCACCATGTGGTTGCTGGGAATTGAACTCAGGACCTCTGGAAGAGCAGCCAGTGCTCTTAACCGCTGAGCCATCTCTCCAGCCCAAAAATAAGTATTTTTAAAATTAAAAAAAAATTTAATGAGCAGGAAGTCAGACTGAGAGGATCCAGCACCTGGATGTCTTAGGATTGACCCAGATAAGACATGGCTGATTGTTTTCCCCTGGTCAGTGGGCCATTCCCAGAGGAGACAGTGCTGAGGTGGGGAGGGGAAGGCAAAGCCCTGAGCATGGCGGCCCAGGGTGAGGAGGAGCTAGTGATCATGAAGCTAGGTTGGCAGCATAATGGTGTTTACCACAGCGGGAAGGTAAACCTGCAGGGACACCAAGAGGTGCACTGAGGCCCGTGAAGCTCAAAATGCCTGGGAGACATCCACAGGGACTGTCCCCTCTGGAGTCCCTTCAATGAGGCCCAGGGCTGAAGAGGCACATGTGGACATCACTGATTCTAAGCCACTCTGAACATATTCATGGGACTCAAGCCCACTGGGAGACAAAGACCAGAGAAAAGGGGATGTGGCAGTCAGGTGAGGTAGGGAGAAACAAGCGGCAACTAGATTATTTACAGAAAACTCCGCCACCCTGACGTATAGAACCGTCAGCATTTCCCAGGTTCCCTGGGACAGCAGGAGACCATGGTGCCTGCATGCTTTTTCTCAGCCTTGCCCTGCATGCCCAAACCATCCCTAACCCATCCAAACGTGAGTGCCACCCAGGCTCTGGCTTCTGCAAGTCCCAGCCTGGCTGACCCCGGGTCCTTGGGAAGCACCGCCTGGCAGCCACTCAGCTGCTACTATCTGTCATGGAAACGGCAGCAGCTGTGGGCAATGGACACTTGCAGCCATTTGTCAGTACCCCCTTCTCCCCAGCCTGCCCTTTTGAACATTTCTGTCCCATGGCCCTGGAGACGGCTCCTGCAGGGGTGGACAGAGGGTAGAAAGCACTGAGTTCTCAGAAGGGCTCTCACCTGTCTGCCGACTGTCGTCTGTACCAGAGGTGCTTCTCCCCCGGTGCCATGCACCAAACGTCTTCCCATCTGCCGTCTGGCTACTCCCCCCATTTCAGACAGGTATTGCCCCCATTTAAGAAATAAATTGCTATGTTGACATACTGGGGTCACCTGGTTGTTTGAGACCACAGGGTTCCAAGGTCTTTGCCCATCCACATAGGAGTGGCCATTTCTTGCCCAGGTGGGTATACAGTGGAGATTCGGTAGTCCCTTGTTCATGGGTCCTCCCTCCTCCCAGCCCCAGCTCGACCCCACCATACCCAGACCTTGTTTGGCCGTCTTTCATGGTCTCTTGCCCAAGCCTACCCTGTCTGTGAGATCTAGGCTGGAGACATTCAGGATTTATGGGTTTGCCTCTCCGTTACCAAGTGCTCTGGGGTTTGGGGTTGGGGTGGGGGTGTGACAGAATCGTCTCAAATGTAGTTGCAAAGCCATTACTGAAGCAAGAAATTCAGCTCTGATCAGGTCCCATACAAGAAGTAGCTTTGAGGCATGCTGCTTCAAAAGGTGGTCATATCATTCAGTACACAAGACCCTAAAGCCTCTGCCCCTTGTCTAGTTCTGTGGTGTTGCTTCCCTGGTACAAGGATAGTCAGGCAGGCAGCAGTCATCAGCTCCAGACCAAAGACCATGGGGACAAGGTACCTTGACCACTAGTCCCTATCCAACAGGAAGCATGCACACTTAGCTGCTCACTGCCCACCCCTGCTCCATCAACAGGCCCCTCACAGTCTGACTGCCCCAAGATGGAACCTTGGGAAGCCTGCTTTTCCTCATTCTCCAGGTTCCTCTCTGTAACAGAGCCTCTTTCTTAGAACCAAGTTCTAACCCCAAGGCTCTTTCTGAGAAGTGTATGGGGCAGGGGGGGCAGGCACCACTGTGGTTCAGTTGTTTTACCTCCCTGTGCCACTTGGTGGACGTAGGGTCACTTTAGACAACAAGTGCCGCTGGGCACAGCAACCTGCATACATCCCTTCAAGTCAGGCTGGAACTGAACAGCACAGGCAGTCTCACCCCAAGAGACTTGTGTGTGGAGACATTCTCAGATGAAGATGAGCTATAGAGAGGTAAGATCAAAGAGAGGCAGAGCCACCTTGGTGTAGGGAGGCATTGTTGATGTATACAGGAGACACACATGATAGAACTTACAGACTTGCTGATAAATGTGAAATCCCAGGAAGGTATCTCCGTGCATTCCTAGTAGCCAGAGGCCTGACGGTTTTCTGAGGAAGAAGGGGTACAAATAGAGCTTGTGTGCTACGGTTTCTAGGTCAAGTAGTTGATATTGGGAAGTAAAGAGATCTGTGTGCTGCTGCCATCCCTGGGGTCCTTTTCCCATGCATACCCCAGCACTGAGGCCCCTACAGCCCTTAAAGAGCAGGTTCCTCTGAGACCTGAAAAGCCTGAGTGTGACCTTTCCTGACTTGTTTTCCAGGCAGCTCTGCCTCCTGCTGAATGCAGAGAACATCTTCCATTCGATGGCAGATATCCTGCTGCGGGAAGAGGACCTCAAGTTTGCGTCCACCATGGTGCACACCCTCAATACCATCCTGCTCACCTCCACTGAGCTCTTCCAGCTGAGAAACCAACTCAAGGACCTGAAGACTCTGGTACTCCCCCCGACCCCCGTGCTAGGCTTGTGGGTGCACAGGTACCCAGCCCTCTCCTCAGCTGCCCCCGGGCGGAGATCGGTAAACTGGGAGTCTTCACTGCCCAAGACCAGGTCCACATGCCCTTCCCAGTTCCCCCCACCATTCACTCACTGTCCATTATGAAACAGGCTCTGCTGGTTCTGGGATGCTCTGATTAGCAAGGTCCCTTTCTCATAGTGAAAATTGAAATGTTGCTGGGAAACAAAGGGTTAATTGCTCTCCTTGTGTTCCTCTCTGCTCTAGCCCCTCTCCCAGCTGGACACATCTGTCTCGTAAAATGCCTGTCATCATAAATGCATCAAAATGCATGACACCTCACTGCTTCCTGCCCCAGGCTTTGGCTTAGGGTAACCAAAGGTTGGTCAGAAAGAGCAGAGAGATTGCCCGAAAGCCAAGACACTGGACTTCCCTCAGCTTACAGGGACCAGTGCCATCATCAGTCCATGAGTACCAGGGATTTATCTCCCAATCTGGTTTGGGTCACTTTGCCTCTGCCCACTGCCTAGCATGACCCTACCTCAACCTCTCCCTGGGAGATCAAGGGCATTTAAGCCAATGTCTATGAGGATATCTGAGGCAAAGTGGTTTGGAATGATCCAGGCCACAGCCCTGCCTTCTTCCTGTGGTTCCTTGCAGACATTTGCAGAAGCCTTAAGAATTTTCCTCAGGCTCGGGGCTCCCTCAGTGTGGGCCCATGAGAGTATGAAGTGGACACCAAGGAGGGGAAGATGGGATTGAGGGAGAGAGAAGAGCCTGGGCCAGAGGAAACTTCTTCCCAGCCCAGGCTCTGGGGCCACAGAGTTCCAAGAGACAATGACTGTCATTTTGCCAGTGGTAGGCTCACTTTTGGCTAGGCCCTTGCTGCCACTGCCACGTGACTCTGTGAGGCCAGAAGGTAATGACAGGGTCTAAGGAGCTGTCAGCATTTCCTTTGTGACAGCTCGTTCCCAGCTGGGCTGCCAAGCACAGCCCAGTGCTGAGCTGGCGTCCCAGCTGCCCCCCAAGAGCTCCATGTCACAGCCCCTCAAGGTCCTTCCCACTTTAGGTCCTGTGGACCCAGTGATCGGAAGCCAACCCTTCTAACTGCTTTACCTCTCTCTCAGGAAAGCCAGAACCTCTTCTGCTGCCTGTACCGCTCCTGGTGCCACAACCCAGTCACCACCGTATCCCTCTGCTTCCTCACCCAGAATTACCGCCATGCCTATGACCTCATCCAGAAGTTGTATCCTCTTCTTGTCATCCCCCAGGGAGGGCCAAGAATGACCCTGCTACCATTTTCCTGTACCTACCTTCCAGGGCCTGGGATATCACCAAGGCCTCCCACCAGGAGTGCTGTGGGCTGTGGTGTGTTCAGGAAGGAGCTGTTAACTGCTCCTTCTAGAGGGCCCCTTTAGACCTCCTGCAAAAACTCAGGAGTGGAGACTGGCTGAGGTATGGCCCACCTCCTCCCTTAGGAAGACAGGTACTCAATTTCCTGTATCTCCTGCTAGCCCCTCCTCCTACTCTCTCTTTCCTTTTCTTTCTCTTTCTCTCTTCTCTCTCTCTCTCTCTCTCTCTCTCTCTCTCTCTCTCTCTCTCTCTCTCTCTCTCAATGGAAAAGGCTTTGGTGTAGAACATGCTGTGGAAACCTACAGGACTGTCTCACAGGTCTGAACTTTGGAAACTTCAAGAAGGACCAGGAGCCCACCACCCATACACAGGATGCATAATGGCCTGCCTCACCAAAAAGCATCCATAATCAGAATACTTTTTAATCTATTGCCGGGAATCAGAACAGCCTCATCTTTGAACATGTTTTATGACCTAGAATCAGAACAGTGTTCAGGAAGTAAGACTTACTTCCTGCTGTGATGGCGTAGAAATTAAGGCCATGAAGGGTCAAGTGTTCTTGCATGGCACCCTTCCACAGTCTAAGTCTGCTCTTCTCGGCCACTTGTGTGACCCAGAAACTAAGAGCCCACTGGCCAGTTCTAAGCTTCCCTGGCCTGCTAATGAGCTGTCGTCTCAGGCAGAAACCAGGAGCCTCTCCTGCCCAGCTGCAGGGTCACAGTAAGTGTCTTCCTGGGACCAGGTAGGCAGAGACCCCTTCAGGAGCAGAACCCAAACACCCGTGCAAAAGGAACAGCTGAGCCACGCCCCATTTAGAGGGACAGGAAGAGAGAGATTGGATGTGTGTCTGTCATGTGCTGAATCCCACTTTGAAAGACCCAGACTGTGCACTGGAAACTAGGTCTGGGGAAGGGACACATGGAATGCTGAGCCCAAGCTCAGGTGGACTCCCTGGAGTTCATCCTTCGCCACTCCTTGGGCAAAGACACTCCCAGTAAGGAGACTTTCCTTGACTGCCCACTCAGTGGGGACCTGGAAGTCACAGTGGATTTCCTCACAGAGGTGGACAAACTGGTGCAGCTAATCGAGTGCCCCATCTTTACATGTAAGATCCTGTCAGGGCTGTAGACCTACCATGGCCTTCAGCTGGCCTGGAGGCAGAGGGGGAGGTATGGAGCCAATTTCAGATACCACTTTTAACTGAGCTTGGAGAGAAAAAGAGGGCAGTGACCCCAGGAGTCTTCTCGAATGTCAAGACTATAATACCAGAGAAGGTGGTGATCGGTGATAAGGGGCCGGCTGGAATGGGATGTGGTGCATGGCCTCAGAACTTAGGTCTGTCCGTTTCCTCAAAATGGGTCGTATACACACAGACCAGTGCTGGCATGAAACCCATCAGAATGTTAAAACCCGACCCTGCCCTGGGCTGTCCCTAGCTGCCCCTCCCCAGCCTGCTGCTCTGCCCTGACTCTCTGGGGTTGTAGGTATCCCTGCTTGCCCAGGAGCTGGCATGTGCCAGGAGCCAATGGGCGAGAGCTGCCTGGTGAGTAACACCCAGGCTAAACGTGCAAAAGCAGCGGCTGCCTGGGCAAGCACAGCTCTTGGCGCCTCCACACATGCAGCGCCTGCTCCCCAAAGCAGGCAGCTCTCCAGTTAACACACGTGTGTTTATAGTGTAGTGGAGAAGCCAGAGACGGCCCTGGTCTCGCCACCTTCCTAGCCTAGGTGGCTACCTAGGCCCTTGCTCCTTGTCAGCATCTCTGGCCTGAGTGATAATCCTCTACCCTGGACCCGGAAACAAATGTGGGGCTCAGCTCCCCCACATTTAAAGGACCAGCTGCTCTAAGCAGCAGATGCTGCCTTGACTCAGACCCTGGAGACAGCAGGAGAAAGACCTCTTCTCAACCTGTCCAGAGCATGCCTGGCCTAGCATTTCACTTCCCGAGAGCCTCACAGGGTAAAGGGACTCACTTGAAAGCAGGTCTAAGCGATCAAGAGGAAGCCCTGAGCAGCTCACCCTCAGGTATAAAATGGAGAAGGCACTGACAACACAGACGCTAAACAAGCCAAGCTTCCTCGAGGCCCAGCGGAAGAAAGAACTGGAGTGGCTCAGGCTTCTCCACAGCTGTGTGCGGGTGAACGGCTGCCTGCCTGGGCAGTGGAGACGCACACCTGTAATCCCAGCTCCCAGAAGCAGAGATGGGCAGATCTTTGAGTCTGAGGCTAGCATGGTCTACAGAGCGAGTTCCAAGACAACCAAGGCTACACAGAGAAACCTTATCTTGAACAACAAAACAGTTCCCTGTGCACACACCTTGCAGACCAGCTCTTCGTATCCCGGCAGGTGTCCCTTCACCTGGCTGAGCGTCCTCCAGTGCAGCCTACCTGGAGCCAGCAGCCAGTCTCGCCAGCCCTGGGCTTCTGAGCACCCAGCTACAAGTCAGGGCTCCACGAGCTCTTCGGTTGGATTGCTTTGCTTGAGTGTCTCCCAGAACTAGGAAACACCATTGTTGCTTCTCATGAGGGACACTACAGTGGAAATGGAGGAAAGGAGAGTGCTTCTAACCCGATGCTAGGTTTTTATGGGAGCTTCATTATTTAAGCATGGTTGGTTTACCTTGGCCATTGGCGATCAGCTCAACCTTCAGCTCCTTAGCATGAAAGACTTTGCTTCAGAGACAGGATTATAGGAGTTCTGTGCTAGGAAACGTGGGTGAATCTCAGATATGTATTTTACAGTATCATGGTGCCATGACTTCTGCCTCTTGGGATAGAGGAGGCATTAAGAGGCCACCCAGTCCTCTGCTACCGGCCCCAGGGCCTGACTGCTCAGGCTCCAGCATCCTCCCAGACTCTTATTCCTACTGGGAGGCAGCCAGTCTCCACGACTCAGGTCTACTCTGAACTGCATGCCTCAGTGTCTACAGATATCTCCCGGGCTAAGATGTGGGCAGAGCAGTCCTACAGAGGCTCAGGAGGGAAAGGGGAGCCTCTCTCCGATCTGGTCTCCCTGTCAGGTCTCAGACAGGCTTAGCCACCTTGAGGTGCAGCCAGTAGCAGGTCCAGACTCCTAGGATTGGCATAGATGCTGGGCAGAGTGTCCCTGCCCTTGAAGGGGCGAGGTCTAAGTTAGATATCCAGATCACCTCCTGGACACTCTGGGCTTTGGTGTGCGCCTCACTACACACAAAGGCATTTTCCCATCTGCCCTCCCTTAGCAAAGCCCTAATCCACGCTTTCTCTCTAGCTCATCCTATTTATAGCTCACGTGCTGGCACGTGCAGCACCAACTGGGGAATCTGTTACTCTACAAGCCCCCAGCCCCCAGCCCTCATTATAAGGAAGCAGCTGAGCCTAGGGAAGGTAGGCTTAGCCCAACAGCAGGTTTGGGGGTCTTAGGCTGAGGGGGCTGCTAGATAGGTCAGTCAAATGGGTGGGTAGGGAGAAATTGGGTCATGGAAATGGCTAAAGTTCTCTGAGAGAAGGGGCCCAGGCCTGGCTGCCTGTGGAGGAGCAACTGCTTAAATATAAGGCAGGTTTGTCTTGGCCTAGCAGTGCTAGGGCCAGGGTGCTTCCAGGTCTTTCCAGATAGTGCAACAGGAGGTCTGGGCTAGTGTATTCTAGTGCAGGGCCAGGACCCCGACCCTTGACTTCTGCCCCACTGCAGATCTCCGCCTGCAGCTGCTGGACGTGAAGAACAACCCGTACCTGATGAAGGCCCTGTACGGCCTGCTCATGCTGCTGCCCCAGAGCAGTGCCTTCCAGCTGCTCTCCCACCGGCTCCAGTGTGTGCCCAACCCTGAGCTGCTGCAGACCGAGTGAGTGCTGGGCCCCAGCGCTGCCCTCTGCCTCCAGGCCTATTCCATGGAGAGCCAAGGGGCTTGCTGAGGTGCTCTACCCCCATACCTTACCCCTTTGTCGTTTAACCCTGTTCACTCCACAACTACCTTTCTTCTATCTTCATATCCACAGCAGATCCCAAGGTGGAGGTTATGGGAGTGTTTAAAAGGCAGAAATATATAGCCATGCTTTCCCAATCAGGCTGGGGGAGCTTAGAGAGACCAGGCCTAAGTTTTGAAACCTTTGCCCAGCAGAAGTCCCTGGAGAGAGGAGCTCCAGGTACGAAGAGTAAGTGGAAGCCCAGACAGCCAGATAGAGCCCAGTGTTGGGCACCTCACAGGCTTAGATACCTTGCTAGTCCATTCTATGAGATGCTCAAGCTTGGCACTCTGAGAGCTCTGGCATCATCAGGACCTGCCCACCGTCATTCCAGAGGAATAGGAAACCAGTGCACCTGCTGCTCTCCTCTGCTAGGGTCCTGCTCTCAGGACAAACATGGCTGAGTTGCCCCGCCTGGCACCCTCTGGGCAAGGGGTTCCAAGCTCCCACCCTGAACCCTCTGCTGGCCCTGGCCCCACAGCCTGTTGGGCTGTGTCTATATTTGGTAACCCTTGGAGGCTTTGCCTCATCCACAGGCATTTGGCATCGGAGATGGAAAATTTCACTTGTCAGGTCACCATGGAAACAAGCAGAGCCACTGAGAAGATTTACGCTGAATGGAGTGCACCCAGCTTGCATCAGCTGCCCTGTGTGTCTAGAATTCCCTCCTAGGCCATTGGAGCCACTCAGCAGGCCTGGCGCCTTTCTGCAGCGAAGGCCTCAGGCATTTGCCCTTAGGGTAGACACAGACAGCCTCAGGATAAGGCTGATGCACTCAGGTCTCTGGTGACCCTGTGTCCTCCAGACCCGCCTGATAGGTTGTCCCTGCCCAGTCCACCCTCCCTTCCCCTTTCCCAGTCAGCTGTGTCTCATCAGCTCTGGGGGGTCAACCAAGTGAACTCTGAAATCTTTGATGGGCTAAGTATACCCCAGGGTTCAGGGACACCACTGTGGGTTTGGGCTAGTGTCTAGGTCCCTCTCAAATGGACATCTCCTTCTGAGAGTAGAAAGATCTTAAGGTGACAGTATGTCTCCTCATCCTGACTTCTACAGTGACCCTACAATATCCAGGTAGGACTGACAAGGAGGAAGGGAGAAGGCAGCAGGAAGGGTACTGCCCTGGGGCAGGCCTCAGGCCAGGCCAGGCCCAAACCCTGCTACTTCTTGAGCCCAAGGAATGAATCTTCTATGTAAAAGACTCTAATGTGGGTCAGTGAATGGTTTCAAGCCTAGAATGGAATCTGGGCTAAGTTCTCCATAACTGTGCTGTGTGGCCTCAGGCAGATTTCCATACCCTCTCTGGGCTCCCAATTTCTTGGTAGATGCATATGTGTACTAAGTGGGCAGGAGGTGTTGGGGTAGTCCCAGCCTTCTAACTTGTACAGGGGCCTGGGAAAGTTGAATGTAGACACGGGCATGGATACAGTAGATGGGAAGGACATCAGACAGCTGGAGGAGGAGTCAGGTTGCAGGGTTGGGGTGGGAAGGGGCTGTGAGTAGCCCCAGCCCAGGGTGGGGCAGGCAGCCGGTCTACAACAGAACAGCCAGGGCCAGTCACACTCACTGCCCACTCTCCCTGCATTCTCATCAAGGGCTGGGGCCGTAGGCCACTCTCAGGCTTTCTAACCGTCCTGGTGAGGTAAGAAGGATCCTCTGAAAGAAAAGCTAGTGCCAGATGGATGGGTAGGACGGCAGGGGACAGTGCCAGCTCTAGACTTGTGAATCACCATCCACCCTGCTGCCGGGCATCCCTGTTACCCTGTACCTGAGCATTGTGGGGAAGGTCGTGTGTGACATGGTGGGTAAGGGAGAGGTGAAGAGGGCAGGAGAATCATCATCCAAGGTGCTCTTGGCTATAAAGGCAAGCAAGCAGCAAGGCTACTTGTGACAGCTAGGAAGGACCCCCTGCCGTGGAGGAGTCCAGAGAGCGAGATACAGCTGCTTCCCCAGGCTCCAGTCTGCCTGTCTTTTTGTTCCAGCTTGCTTTCTCTTTCTGTGGCAAAACACTAACCAAAAGCAACTTGGAAAGAAAGGGTTTATTTCACCTTATGCTTCCAGGTAATAGTCCAGTCACTGAGGGAAGTCAGGGCAGGACTGAAGCAAAGACCATTATAGCTTACTTTTTGCTCTGTATGGTTTGTTTTGCTTGCTTGGTTGCTTGTACAACCCAGAACCACCTGCCCATGGGTAGCACCACCCACATCAATCATTAATCAAAAAATGTCCCACATGCATACCTACAATGGCCAGTCTGCTGGAGCCAGTTCCTTAATTGAGGTTCCCTCTTCCCAAGTAACTCATTTGTGCCGAGTTGACCAAACTAAGGAGAACATTCCTCAATTCCTCATAATAGTCCCTGCTCTTTTTATCCCCCCATTTGCTAATGGTGTTGTTATGACAGTGTGTAGACTTATGGGCACACATCCCACCCTATCCCCAGTGTCATCTCTGTGGTCTTGAATCTCACTCCTGCCCCAGACTAAGTGGCTTGGATAACGGCTAGACACACCCTGGACCTAGGACTGCCTGCTCTAGGTCCCTCTGCCCCTCAGGAGTCTGGTTGTTCTCCAGGACAGAGGCTCTACCAATAGCTGCTGGGCCAGAGGCCCCTCCCCTCATCCAGGGAGTCAGACAGGGGCAGAAGCCCCCAAATGACAGCCAAGTGGGCATCACCAGGCCACTTTCACTCTTTAGCCAACAGTGACCAAGCCTGGCTCAGGAGAACGTTGGCCACAGATGCTAAGATGTTTCAGGCAGTGTGTGTCATCCCCGAAAGAGAGGAAAGGAGCAGTGTGGGCCGGGGTGTGGGAGGAGACTCAGGTTCCCAAAGGTGCATCTGGGAGCAGTTATGCCCCCGTCCTGGTCTGAAGCTCAACAGGCCACAGCCATGCCTTCAGGCTTAAAGCCACTGGCTTCTCTCACTTGGCCAGCCTCACTGGGGAAGGTGCCATTGTGGGAGCTCTGTTGTGTCTCCCTACTCAAGGTAGAGGAGCCAGGTGTACCAGGCTTGGGCTGCCTGCTCTCAGAGTCGTAGAACTGTATGTAGCTGTCCATCTCATACCCGAGCTGGGGCTGGACACCAGGCAACTCAGGCCATGACTTGTCTCCTGTGGCAACCTCTTTTACAGACTCGGAAGGAGTTTTGTGCCGTTAGCACCAACCAGGCTGGGGCCTCTTTACCAACCCCAAGGTCCCAGAGAGTCTGTTTAGCTGAGTGGGTCACAGTCTTCATGAAACCCTTTGCCAGGGCCTCTAAGCCAGTGAGCCAGAAAGGAGTGTGGAAAACAGAAAAAGTTTATGCTGGGGGGACCATTGGGAATGGGTCAGGGACCTGAGTGGCAAGCTAAGCCCAGCTGATGGGAGGCAACAGGATTGGTCCATCAGTTGGGAGGACCATGTATGCTGTGGATGCACTGCTCTGCAGAACAGCTAAGAATGGCAGCAGCGGGTGGGTGGGTGCCCTCAGCATGGCCTGTGGTAAGACAAGCTCTTCTCTGGGAGCAGGTAGTGATCACAGGCCTTGGGACCTGAGGCCTGCCAAGTTATGAGTCCAACAGAGAGACTTCACTGATCCCAGCTGTCTGCAATCCCAGCCATACCACAGAGAAAAGGCTGGGCTGCCCCCTCCCCCTTCTCCCCAGACCCTGTTCCAGGCCCCAGCTGCCTTCCTGGCTGGCTGCTAGCCCTGGCTCTTACCCCAAAGGGAGCCACTGGTAAACAGGAAATGCTTCCCCATGCAATGCCTGCTCTGGGCGGGCGGGCGGGCGCCATCAACAGCCCACAGGCTGAGAGACATCCAAGCAGGGTCGGCTGTTCCCACCAGCTGCAGGAAAGGGGGTGGACATGGGACCCTAAGCACTATGGGTCTGGCTGCTGGGAAGATGTTACTGGGCAGGGACCCACAGATGCCCAGAGGCTGAATCCCACCAGTACCTACCATGATGCAGACACTGACTCTGACTTCTGTCCATCTTCCCAGAGACTGTCTAAAAGCTGCCCCCAAGTCCCAGAAAGGTGACTCGCCCAGCATCGACTACACAGAGCTGCTGCAGCACTTTGAAAAAGTCCAGAAACAGCACCTGGAAGTAAGACACCAGCGCAGTGGACGTGGGGATCACCTGGACCGCAGAGTTGTCCTCTGATGTGCCTAGCATGGAAAAGGGCCCTAGTGGCCTAAGAAGCACTCAGGGTCTCTAGGCTGAGGCCACAAGGAGCCTGAGAACCTGCCTCCAGTAGGGCTGGACCTGACCACCAGTCCAGGGTAGGGAGGGGGACAGTCTTGGCTCTGTCAGCCCCAGCTCTTCCCAGCAGAGCACTTGGACCCCAGCACTGTCAGCTACACCCTGGCTTGGGATCGATGGCTTCTCTCATGATTTGGACCACAGCCTCAGGATCCAGAAGCAGCCTCTTTCTAATCCCTGTCTGTGAGAAGAGCTTGACCTTGGCCCCAGAGCACTGTCATGGTGTGTATGCATATGCACATCTGTGCAGATAATGCACACAGGCCAGCACAAAGACCTCTACAGAATGATGTTCACCCCTGCCCCAATAAAGAAATGACAGAATCCTTAACTACGCCTGCCTGCTCCTTCTCTGCTAGCACCTATTCCTAGCCTGATGCTGCAGCTACCCTGGGGCCTCACCTGTCCTGGAAAGCCAGCTTCATTCTGGGCCCTGATGGGGATGTGAGTCCAGGGCTCAATTCTTCCCAGGACCAGCACCTTCCTCCTAACCTTACTCTCATTCCTTAATCCTGCTTTCTGATTCCCTGTGCAATGTGCATGTCCCCATAAGCAGGAATGGCACAGCAGGACACTGAGCAGTAGGAGGAAATAAGGCAAAGATAGATGCCCCAATCTTTGACTTAGCTCAAAGAACCTCTGTGGCTGTCACCTGGCTTTGGGCTCTGGTGAACCCCTAATTGCCTGCTGCGGCTCTTTAGTTGCCAGGAGCTTGTACCTTCTTCCCCCTGGAGCCCTAACTGTGTGTCCCCCATGAGAATAGGTTCACCTGGAGTCTCCTGGACGACAGCAGTACTTGCCCTCTCCCACGTGCACATTGCGTGCATCCCCACACATTACACTCAGCAGGTTGAACACAGACCACTACTCACGAGGAAGTTGGGCCGGGACACCATCACTATTTCCACCCCCAATCCAGGTGACATCGGCACTACTTAGAAAAGGAACTGAAGGACATTTGTGCAGGAGGGTTGGACTTTATGGATGGTCTGTGGTGGACAGCTCCAATAAGGCCAGCTCCCGTTCCCCTCTGCGCGACGCTCGGTGCTACTCATCAGGCCGGGATGCGCTAAGGACCGCATCCGCGGCAGGTTTCATCTTTGTCGAGCCCAAGGCCTTGAAGGTGCAAACCCGGGCTGCTCGCGCTGGGTGGGGGCTGGCCGGGCCCCGCCCCTGCGCCGCCCCGACCCGCGGTGGCGCCCGCTCCCGCCAGCCCCTCTTGCCCGACCAGTCTGGCAGCGCTAGAGCTCGGATTTCAAAGCCCTGGTTTCTGGCCGTGAATGGGTCCTCGCCCGCCCGGCCTTTCCCACAGCTCCCTCCCGTGCTCCCTCCCCGCGGCCCTCCCTCCGCCGTGCCCACGTGACGCCCGAGCTTCGGCGGCTCGGATTACCGCCGCCGCCGCTCCAGTGCCGGCGCCGAGGCTGCGCCGCGAACTGCCCGCGCCGCGCCCCCAGCCCCACCGAGCCATGGCCCGCGCTGCCGGCCCACGGCCCGCAACCCCGGAACGCGGCGCGGCTGGCCGCTGAGAGCGCGGCCCCGAGGCGGGAGCCCCGGCGCGGCCCCGGAGCAGCGCCTGCGGCGGTCCGGCCCCTCCCCTGCACGGCTCCCGCGCCCTTAGCGCGCCCGGCCCCAGCATGGAGACGGCAGAGAAGGAGTGTGGCGCCCTGGGCGGGCTCTTCCAGGCCATCGTCAACGACATGAAGGTACCCCAGGCGGGCTCCAAGCACGGGTCTCCTCTGAGGGACGTGTGGCGGGGCAGTAGTGTCCTGCTACGGCCGTGCAGCGCGGGTGTGTGCGGGTGTGTGTGTGTGTGTGTGTGTGTGTGTGTATGTGTGTCTGTGTCTCCTCTGAGGGACGTGTGGCGGGCAGTGATGTCCTGCTATGGCCGTGCAACGCGGTGTGTGTGTGTGTGTGTGTGTGTGTGTGTTTCTTGTCTGAGCCTGTCCTGCTGCGCCCGCCTTGCGCCTAGTGCCTGTCTGGGTCCGGAGGGTGGGGGTGAGTGCTCTCAGGTTGGGGTGAGGTCGCCCTGTGGAATCCTGACTCAAAGCTGAGCATCCGCAAGCTCTCAGTACCCTAGACCCCTAAACTATGAATTGGGTTTGTCTTTAGGGCCGACCTTTAAGGCCCTTTAACGGATCCAAGGTCTCTCGGGCCTCCGCCCCCTTCCACCACAATGCCCCCACCACACACATACCCCTGATGCCCCGAAGCCCAGACAATGCTGTCACCGCCAAAGCAGGAAAAAAATAATAAAGCAAAGAACCGTTAACTCTTTCCCCGCCAGCCTCGGGCCTCTGCGTGGACGCAGCCCCACCCCCACCAACACCACCCCCCCACACACACACACCAACAACCCCAGTAAGCTCCAGTACTCTTAATCCTCGGGTGGGGTCGTCCCTGAAGCCCGAGGGTAGAACTGAATCCACCTTGGGGAGGAGGAAGGCTGTGTGTTGGCTAAGCAACCTGGGGAGCGCTTTCACCAACCCCCACTTCTTGATCACTCAAGGTCAGACTGAGCAGGCACCCCTTTCAGGTGGGGAAACTGAGGCCTGGGAAAGGCTCAAGGTCATAAGGAGACCATTGGATCCTGCTTCGGACCTCAGCCCTTATTATCCATCTGGTAATTTGCTGAATTTTCCCTCACCCCCAAAGAGGCCAGTGTTTGACAGGACTGCTCCAAACTGACTAGGCAGGGAGAGCTTCAGTGGCAGGGTAGGAGTGGAGTGCCAGTGTCCCTGCCCTGCACTGTACCCCTTGTCTAGGGACAGATGGAAACAGGGAAGAAACTAGGCCCTGCACTCCTCCCCACGTCCTTACCCTAGGCTTGGACTTAGCAAGAACAAACCAGAATCCTACTAGACCCAGGGGGCTACAGAACCCACATACCCTACCCAAGTACTCGAGAAAAATGCTTTGGAAGGTGGTGGCTTGTAGAGAGGCAAGAAATTGGGGCTCCCCTCCCAGTACTGCCAAGGAACACCCCCAGTGAGGGGAGGCATCTGCCAGATACTTAGATAGTTGCTCCTTAAAAAGAGGCCTGAAACCACACTGGCCTGGGACTTGCCAATTAGCAGCATGTCAACGCCTTCCCATAGTTCTATACTTTCCCCCGGGACAGACGGACACACACACACACACACCCCTGGCAACTCCACCTGAGGACCTCCTCACTGGCCCTCAGCATAGTTTACCCATCTTGTAAGCATTATATGTTCGTGCCAACATCCCCCTCTGAAACTGGGTAACCCAGACCACCTCCCCTAGCTGGCACTCCTGGGCTGGCAGAGGGTGGGAGCCGCCCACACTGCCTCCCACTGGCAGTCACTCAGCAGCAAACACTGCAGCAAGCAGCCGCTTCTGCCCAGACGAGCCTGTAAGATTATGTCCTCCGTTTCTGCCAGTTGCAAGGAACTCTGTTGAGACACAGGTCCAGTCTCAGCAAGGAGCTTGAGCTAAGCGGCAGGCAAGATTTCTAGATATGTGGGGCCAAGATGAAGAGACTTTACCAAGTACCATCCTACCACATATGCATATGTTAGGGACCCTGAAGGGACCAGCTACCTGTACTGACTAGCTGGACTTTAAAAGCTGCTTCTGGCTGTCTCACCCAGTAGCCACTGTCAAGAAGTTCAAGGAGACTCGGCTCTCCATGATTCTCTCTGGAGTCACTAGAAGGTTCCAACGCTGTGCTGAGGGATGGCCTGGGAGGAAGGTTCCTCACTCAGAACTTCAACCACAGGGACAGAGGAGGGTATAAACCCAGAGGCTGAGGGGACGCTGAAGAGCTAGTTAGCTTGCCCTGCCTTCTCTGTCTCAAGCCAGCTGAAACCAGAGATTTGAACTTGCCTGAGGCCCTAGGCCTCGTCAACAGAGGAAATAGGGTCCCCATTCCAGAAAGGGTCCTAATCCAGAGTGAGGAGTGTCACACAGACACATAGGTTCTGGCCATGGGAAAAGGCTCCTAACAGAGTGGTGGGGCTTTTGCCCTCTTAACCAATTACATCCGATTTGTCCACAGCAAGTGCCCCCTGAAGTCTACACACAGGCCCTGATTTTACGGCTGAAGAAACCTAAGGCTAGGAGTGCATGCATACCCAGGGTCACCCCCAAAAGCCATTTTTGAGACTAGAGCCTGGGTTGCCCCCCAGACGTACCACAGCCACACCAGTCTCATCCTGGCCACTTGAGCACCTCCCCTCCCTGCTCCAGAGAGGGTCACCAGGCTTGTGGCGGACCTGATGTCTCCCCCTTTCACTTAGTCCCTGTCACCTCCCCACAGAGAAGTGTATGTAGTGCCCTAGCTCCCTGCTTCTCTGAAAACAGGGTCCCTTCATCCTAATATGTCAGCTATAAGATAAGATCTTGCCTCCAGTCCCTAGGACCTCAGACAAACCAGTTAACCTTACTGAACCTCCAGTTCTCCAACAGGGAAATGGGGCAGAAATGAACTTCATTCAGGATTCACTCACGAGGTGGTGAAAGAGTCGTGAACCAGCTTGGCCCAGAACACCTGGCCAGCAGGTGCAGTTCCTATGACCAGTGATGACACAGGGACTTAGCACCTGGGCCAGGTGAAGCTAACACTCCCTGGGGCACCTGTCATTCCGGCCTTTTTTTTTTTTTCTTTTCTTTTCTTTTTTCTTTCTCAGGTTCTTTTATGACCACGGGGGTATGGGGGAAAGAAACCAGGCCCTTAAAGGCTGAGATGTGCAGATCCATCAACCGGGGGTAAACTGGTTGCTGAGGGGACCGAGCTTTCCCAGGGACCAGGAGAACTAACTTTGGACACCCTGTTCCCCAGCATTTTCTCATACTCTGGGAGTGAGGTCTTAGTGAGCCGGCTTCCCTGTCAAGTAGCATTTAGAAGGTGTGAGGGTGCCCCATCTTGAAAAACCCCTAGAGGCCAGGGCCTGAGCTAGCTCTGGACTGCCAGGGACAACCTCGCACACAACCTGTGGGCCTTTTTTACCCAGAGCTGTGTGGGTGGGGACAGCCCACCCACAGTCTCCTCCTCTTGTTCCAGCCTTGCTGTGCTTCTCAAATATTTGCTTTCCCTGACACTGACTTGACTGGGCAGGAAGAGGGTGTTTTTGAGGGTCTGTGAGGCAGCCCTCTTCCTTGCTGTCCCTGGAGAAGCTGGCTAGACCTACTCTGGGGTTCCAGCCAAGTATAGCTCCCCCAGGATCCCAGAACCTGAGGCTTTTCCGTCCCCTTTACCTTGGTACTGAGAAGCCTCAGTCCCAGTCAGCCCATGTGGGACAGGGACTGGGCCTTTGCTAGCCCTGGGCTACCCTTCAAAGAGCAAGGTCTCCCTCAGGGTTCCCCCCAGGCCAGAGCTGAACTTTTCCAGGCCTGGCGGCCATGAAGGGAGCGCATTAGCCAGAAAAGCCCCTTAATCAGACTGGACAACTCAGTCACCAAGAGCCCAACCTCCCTATTGGGAAACCCCCTCCTAATATAGAGCCTCTGGCCAGACTAGGATAAAGGCCACACTGTTCCCCTGGAGGGGAGAGGAGGGGCTGGAAAAAGGTGGCTCTGTTGGCCACACAAGGCCCCATTCAGCCTGGGGCCTAGTTGTCCCAGGCAAGCTGACCAGCCTGTGTAGCAGCCATGGCCTCCCTGGGTCTGTGAGCCACCAGTGCTGGCCAGAGATGACTGGCCTAACAGAAGCAGCTTCCGGGCCACATACGACCTTGTGTGGCTCTAATTCTGCCAACCTCCACTTGCCACCACAGGAGGTAGAGGTATTGGGCCCCTAAAGAAACTACCCACCATCCATTTTCTCCTCCATCTCCCCCAAGGGAGCACGGGTACCACCTGGTTACCAGCGACAGGCAGGTAAGACCATGCCATCCTGTGTCCTGGGCACTCTCTTGCCCGATAGGGCTTAAGCTACCTCCTCTCCATGGGGACAGGGCCATCTCAGAAACTGCCCGGAGGTTGGACAATATGTGGGGAGCCTTGTAGCTCTGACTCACAATGCCTTTCCTCCTCTCCCACCTCACCACAGAGCTCCTACCCCATCTGGGAGGACTTCAACTCCAAGGCGGCGAAGCTGCACTCCCAGCTGAGGTGAGGCTGCGGCGGGGCTGTCCAAGCTGGGGAGGGATGGGCAGAGAATGACCTCTCACCCAATGACCATACACTCCACTGTGTGTCTCCCCAGGACCACTGTGCTGGCTGCTGTGGCCTTCCTCGATGCCTTCCAGAAAGTAGCTGACATGGCCACCAACACCCGAGGTGGGGAGGGGGCGTGGTCAGAGGTGGGGGATGCGCCCAATGGGCTGGGAGGCTGGAAAGGGATATGGGCCGTGGGAAAGATACAAAGCCCAGAATGAAGACCTTGGCTTCTGCTGTGATGGCATGGAGCAGGTGAGCAGTGACAGGGATGTTATCAGGAAATCATCCTCCTGCTGTGGGTTAACCCTTCAGTGGCAGTTAGCGGTTCTGTGATTCCTCATCCATGTGCCTTATGCGAGTTCTATGGGACAGGTGAATAGCCCTGGGGGACTTGGAAGGCCCCTTTTCCTCCTGATCCATCTAGCAAGCACCTGCACTAATGTACTTTTGAGCGATTAAAAACACAACCCAAGCCTTATCCTCTGGAATCTACACATTCCTGGGTCTCAGTGAAGTCAATCGGAAACTTTGCTGACTTTCCCTTGGGTGACTGGTCTTTGTCCCAGCTAAGAAAGAGGGAAGGCTCCAGGGCTGGCCGGCAAGGCACCCAAAGCCACCAAAGGCTAGGATGCCCCCATGTCCCGGTGGCTACAGGATTGCTGGTAATGGGGGCGGGGCAGGGGCAGCCTTTGTGGAATAGCGCGCCGCCTAGTGGCCTGAAGCCGGGACTGCAGAGGCCCCCCAGCCAGGCCCCTTCCCATGCAGCTTGCTTCCTTGCCAGGGGCCACGCGGGACATTGGCTCAGCACTCACGCGCATGTGCATGCGCCACCGCAGCATCGAGACCAAGCTGCGGCAGTTCACCAAGTGAGTGGGCACAGCCGACCATAGGGGATAATCCCAGTCTGGAGAGGCCATCCTTGCCCTGGCCCAGCCCCCTAGCCCTGATGCACAGCTTTCTCCCACAGCGCGCTGCTGGAGAGTCTCATCAATCCACTGCAGGAGCGCATCGAAGACTGGAAGAAGTCAGCCAATCAACTGGACAAGGACCATGCGAAAGGTAGGGGTGGGGCTTCGCGGGGCTTCCTGAACCTTTCCACGAGGACCCCTTACTATAGCTCCCCTCTTGCCCCTGCACAGAGTATAAACGAGCCAGGCATGAAATAAAAAAGAAGTCATCCGACACGCTGAAGCTGCAGAAGAAAGCGCGCAAAGGTAGAGCGCACAGCGCCCCACTGAGGCCCAGCCCCTTGGGCCCCATTCTGTAGCCCCAACCACCCTGTGAGGCACCCCACCCCCACCCCCAGCATCATCCCGGCCAGGGGGATCCTGTCCTCCAACACAGGACACTCCAACATGTCGGGTGGGACTGAGGGAGCACCCAGCACCCTATACTGCCCAGGTCCCCACCCCTCCCCAGGAGTGGCTCATCTGGCTGTCTTTCACACATTCTTTCTTTCTCTGTCTCCTCTCCTCCTCCCACATCCGTCCTGTAGAGCTGCTTGGTAAGTCAAATGTCGGTCCCTCCAGCTGCTCCGTCCCTCCTTGTTGCATTTGTCTGCCTCCACCCCCACCCCCCAGCTCAGGGCCATTGGAAAGAACCTCTCCAGTCCAAGAAGGAACGAGAAAGGCGGTTGGTCCACCAAGGGAGGGGCCTAGGGCATAAGTGTCCCAAACAACTGCTGGGTCAGCCTGCCAAGCCAGGAGGGGGTTCACTGGCTGGGCAGGGTGGGGGTCACAGGCCCTGGCTGCCCAACTGCCACCTGGCCAGCCAGGTCTTAACCTGTCACCAACTCTGTCCCTGTCACCATTCCCTCCACGTCATGCTTTCAACCTCTCTCTGTCTCTCTCACTGCTCCTGTGTGCTGCCGTTGCTGTCCTTGTGCATTGGTCCCCGAGCTGAGTTATCACCCATGCTGAGACACAGGCCTCTTTGCTCCCTAGGCCCAGCCATAGCTCCCCTGACCCCTGCACCTCTTAGTGGCCTGGTCTGAAGCTGAGCAGAGCCCCTACCCTGCTGTCTCTCCTGCTTTCAGCCATCTCCCTCTCTCTACCTCTTGAGGTCAGGGTTATCCTGCTGGGGCAGTGATAGCATCCCGAGTGCTAGAGGTCTCCAGCAGGCCTCCCCGTGGTCTAGCCTACCCCAGATCCTGGGTGGCTGTGCAGCTTGGTGTTGCTATGTGTGTCCGTCTGTTTGCCTGTCCTCTCTGCCTGCTCTGGTGGGACCAGCCCCTCCACAAGCCTTAGAGTCTGCTCCATGTTCCCTGGCTCCCTTGTCCCCAACCCCACAGCCAAAAAACACTGCCACAGGGGCCTGAGCCGTGGGCACAGCCAACCAGGCCAGCGTCCCCAGCGCGGCCTCTCTTCCCAACCCCCACAGGGAAAGGAGACCTGCAGCCCCAGCTGGACAGCGCGCTGCAAGATGTCAATGACATGTACCTGCTACTGGAGGAGACAGAGAAGCAGGCTGTGCGCCGCGCACTGATCGAGGAGCGGGGCCGTTTTTGCACTTTTATCACCTTCCTTCAGCCCGTGGTGGTGGGTCTCTTGATAATTGGGAGCCTCCCCCTGGGGAGGGGCAGGGAAAAGACCCAGGATAAATCTCTTAACCCCCTGTGCCCCTGGCCTGAAATCAGGTCTCACAGCTTGTGATACTCCAGCTGAATCTAGGCAGATGGTTACCTTGGCTGTACAAGCCCGGCCCATGTCAGCATCGAGTATCAGGGAAGGGTGAAAGAGGAGAGGCCCAAGGCCCCGTTTATTTCTACTGAGTGGGTGGGCAGGTGTAGGGGCTTAGACACTGACTGGCTGCTTCCTCAGAACGGCGAACTGACCATGCTGGGAGAGATCACCCACCTGCAGGGCATCATTGACGACCTGGTGGTGCTGACTGCAGAACCCCACAAACTGCCTCCCGCCAGTGAGCAGGTGCGGCCAGCCCTGGGGTCGAGACCAGGACCAGGGAGGAGATGGTCCTACCCTCCTGTGGAGACAGTAGAGAACAGAGGGAGGTTTTGTGGGGAGCCCCTTGTGGGAAGAAGACCAGATAGTGTCCAGCAGCCCCCTGTGGGATTTCTGGGAGCACCTGCCCTGTCACAGAGGAAATGCTCAGAACCCAATAGGACTCAGACCAACATGGACGGACAGAAGCCAGGTCCCTAGGGCTTGGTGCTTCCCAACATAGAGCCAAACCCACCCCTCACAGAGATATTCCCACTGTGCTGGGCAGCACAGTACAGCCCCTGTGGTTGGGTACTTCCTATGAACCCCACACTCTGTAGCATACTCCCCTCAGGTCACCACACTGAGTTCTCTCAGTGGTACTCCAAATTGTCTCCAGCTCACAGGAGAAATCAAGACTCAGAAAGCTCCCGAGATAGTTTCAGCCCCCGTGTCATGGCATTCCCTGCCATGAGTTCTCAGGAACACCTGCTCGACCCTCATCCGTGCCTGGAGCCAGTTGAGGCTCAGTAAGAAGCCCATGTTTAAAGAAGGCTGAAGTCGGGCTTGGGCCTCGGGTTCACCTCCTGAGGTGTAGTTCATAACCGGGGACAGAGTGGAAGATGTCCTGCCCTGCCAGCTCTCTAAAGCTTGATAAGAGACTCTACAGGTAAGGAGCTGCCTCAAGTGACCGCCCCCATGCCTCTGTCCAGGTGATCAAAGACCTGAAGGGCTCTGACTACAGCTGGTCATACCAGACCCCACCCTCGTCGCCCAGCAGCTCCAGCTCCCGGAAGTCCAGCATGTGCAGGTGGGTGTCAGGTTTGTGGAGGGAATCCCGGGAGGTTCTAGGGAAAACCAATAAAGTTATGTAAGCAGTTGCTTCAGCACCCCAGAACTCACACAGCATCTAAGCATCCAGGGACCTTTCATATGTAGGAGACACGGGTACACACGTTGGTTGGCAGGAGAGACGGGTCGCAGCTTCACTCATGGAGCATCACTGTGTGCCAGGCACTAAGGTTTTTTTTTTCCTACAATGAATCCTGGCACCATTGTGTCAGGAGAGGAACTAAGGCACGTGAGTCACAATTGAACCATTGGTCTCTGGCAGGCCTAGGACAATATAGTATGAAAGTAAAAAGGTGAGAGCAACCTGGGCACGGTGATGCAAGCACTTGGAAAGTGGAAGCAGGAAGGTCAAGGGTTCAAAGCCAGCCTCGATGACTTATTAAGTTCCTGTCTCAAAAAATACATTTGTAAAAGCTAGGTGGAATGTCGGTCAGGGTGGTGCATGCCCTTAATCCCAATACTTGGAAACAGAGACGGGAAGATCTCTCTGAGTTCAAGGCCAGCCTGGTCTATCTACATAGTGAGTTCCAGGACAGCCAGGGCTATATAGAGAAACCCTGTCTCAAAAAAACAATAACAAGGGGTTGGGGATTTGGCTCAGGGGTAGAGCGCTTGCCTAGCAAGCGCAAGGCCTTGGGTTCGGTCCCCAGCTCAATAAATAAATAAATAAATAAATAAATAAATAAATAAATAATAATAACAAAAAGGAAAGAAGAAAGAGAGGAAGGGAGAGAAGGAAGACAGTGGGTGACACATGTCTGAAATCCAGATGCTGGTTGATTGGAGGGAGTAGAATTCAAGGTCATCTACAATTGTATATCAAGTCAGAGGCCAGCCAAGACTATACGAGACCCTGCCTTAACAAATGAAACTTCGGATCAAGAAGTGGTGTGGTGGTTTCCAGGAATGTGTGTTTGGGCTTCAGGGTAAAGGACACCCCAGCCTGTGTTGTCACAGGC